>NW_025767134.1:0-600000 GCF_003918875.1 Haliotis rubra | reverse complement strand
TAACGATTATTTACCAAAAGACCTCGCAATTAATAACCAGAACGTCTGGGTTTTATCAGCAACATACAAAGTACCTATTAATTAATATATGTTTTTGCAACTAATTTTGACCAATGTTGCCTCAAGCCCAACTATATCTAAATGATCCATTTCCTGTACACATAGTATATCTCTAACATGTAACGCCTCCGCCCCCAATTGCCCTATCATTCCTGAAAGTTATGTCGAACCCCGGGATAGAATTAGCATTGTTAAGAATATCATCGTGTCCACACGTTTCATTTAGGGATGTACCATCAGGTGAGTCCAGTTCTGTTATAATTAAGTCAACTTTACATGTATCTTTTAAACTGCGCATATTGAGAGGAACAATCTTAATCTCAGCTGGGCCTGGATTGGGGTGAACATCATCACAGCACAGTAATAGAACAACAATAAGAAAAGATATTTGCATGTTATATAGACAAAGTCTCTGAAGAGCGTATGCAACATGCAAATAGAAACAGTGTAATCATTTATTAGATAATATAGCAATAAGCAGTCCTACCGTCAGCCTATATTGTGTCACATCAACCGGTATCAAATATCAATACAGAACAGATATAAATAAAGCTCGCAGTAGTTAACCAGAAAAAGAACAACTCACCGACACACTCCACCCTTATGAATTCGTACATGTACAATGTTTTCTGCAACGTGCATTTGTACCTCACATGCCATCATTTGTACCTCACATGCCGTCATTTGTTCCCGTCATTTGTACCTCACATGCCGTCATTTGTACCTCACATGCCATCATCTGTACCTCACATGCCGTCATTTGTACCTCGCATGCCGTCATTTGTACCTCGCATGCCGTCATTTATACCTCACATGCCGTCATTTGTACCTCACATGCCGTCATTTGTACCTCACATGCCCTCATTTGTACCTCACATGCCGTCATTTGTACCTCACATGCCGTCATTTGTACCTCACATGCCGTCATTTGTACCTCGCATGCCATCATTTGTACCTCACATGCCATCATTTGTACCTCACATGCCGTCATTTGTACCTCACATGCCGTCATTTGTACCTCGCATGCCGTCATTTGTACCTCGCATGCCGTCATTTGTACCTCACCCATCATTTATGCGCATCATTTATACCTCGCATGCCGTCATTTATACCTCACATGCCGTCATTTGTACCTCACATGCCGTCATTTGTACCTCACATGCCGTCATATATACCTCACATGCCCTCATTTATACCTCGCATGCCGTCATTTGTACCTCACAATCCACCAGGAAAAGAACAACTCACCGACACACTCCACCCTTATGAATTCGTACATGTACAATGTTTTCTGCAATGTGCATTTGTACCTCACATGCCGTCATTTGTACCTCACAACTCACCGACACACTCCACATGTACCTCACATGCCGTTATTTGTACCTCGCATGCCGTCATTTGTACCTTACATGCCGAGTATGTTGGCCTGAGCAAAATATAGTTCCGTGTTCCGATAATTGCGGTTATACGTTGCTCAAGAATATCATCGTGTCCACACGTTTCATTTAGGCATGTACCATCATGTGAGTCCAGTTCTGTTATAATTAAGTCAACTTTACATGTATCTTTTAAACTGCGCATATTGAGAGGAACAATTTTAATCTCAGCTGGGCCTGGATTGGGGTGAACATCACCACAGCACAGTAATAGAACAACAATAAGAAAAGATATTTGCACGTTATATAGACAAAGTCTCTGAAGAGCGTATGCAACATGCAAATAGAAACAGTGTAATCATTTATTAGATAATATAGCAATAAGCAGTCCTACCGTCAGCCTATATTGTGTCACATCAACCGGTATCAAATATCAATACAGAACAGATATAAATAAAGCTGGCAGTAGTCCACCAGAAAAAGAACAACTCACCGACACACTCAACCCTTATGACATGCTGTCATTTGTACCTCGCATGCCGAGTATGTTGGCCTGAGCGAAATAAAGTTCCGTGTTCCGATAATTGCGGTTGCACGTTGCTCAGGTAATCAGATTGTTTATTTGCTAGTTATTTGTTAATCAGTGATCCTTGTCAGACCTGTTATCGGTCTCGACCCCTTATGTTGCCTGACTTTATTTACAGTCATATAATGACAGAAATGTGAATTTTGCCATGTTTTCTACTGTTAACGATATCCTTATTTAATGTCATCCTGATCTCTACAGCTAAGGACCGCCCACGTGGTGTAGCGGTTAGAGCGTCCGCCCGGAGAGCGGAAGGTCGCGGGTTCGATCCCCGTCATACCAAAAGACGTTAAAATATGGTACTTGTTGGTCCCTGCCTGGCGCTCGGCATTAATAGGTACAACAAGGACTGGTCGGCTCGGAGTCTGTATAATGTGTCTGAGTGGGGTATTCATGCTTCACTGCGGCATGGTATCTCAGTGGGCTAGCACTATAAAACCAGCTTGAGTCTGGGCTCGTACAAGTAGCCGCACATACACATACACACGCATGCACGTTGTCATATGAGCGAAATATTCTTAAGCACGACGTTAAACCCAATTTCACCTCACCTCACCTCTAAAGCAAAGCTCCTGTACAATGAGCTTTCATCATGTGTATGTTGTCAACATTGTCATTAGTGCTGACAGATGATGGTCGACCTGTTCTTTGTCAATTTCAAGGCTCTTTTTTTCCCCTCCTGAACTCCAGTGCCGAACAGTGGCAGATATAAGACCATTATGCCCGTACACTGACAGTATGCCCATGTTTCCTGGAGGTACTTGATGACAGCAATCGGCAACAGACAGCTGCCAGCCACGTTCATGCCAACATAACTATTCTGCCTAGTTATGTGTATATTTCAAATGAGCTCATTAACTCTTCCAAGTTAGGATAACTCTCTCTCACCTCAGAAGGTTGTTTCAAGGCTTCTTCAGTACAAAAGGAAAGCATATTCCTGTAAATGTGTTTTAGACAGTGTTTGGTAATTGGTATACATACATGTCGCCAAGTTTATACAAAATAACCGATTGAAATTCATGAATAGTCAAGTCACTAATGATCTGCTTTAATGTGTTTCAAAATAGACCGTTAAGCATACTGCGTATAACAATGCTCCTTCCTTTTGATAATAACAGTGGCGTGTTTTATTGAGCGAGTGCAATACTCACCTCTCCACTGTGTCAGTCAGCAATGAGGAAGTGCACCACACATTCTTCTCACTCACCCTGTGACGATTAGATACCGGTTCACTCAATAGGTCGACCAGATAGGTGTACACAGGACAAGCCTAGGTAATTCCGGGGAAAATGTGAGGCAATGTGCCAAGTTAACTAAACATATGTGAATTTGAACCATACGCACTCACACATGCACGCACACACTCAAACACACACACATACGGAGACACATTGCACACTCACTCACTCACACTCAAACACTGTGATTGTACAGTTACATGAGGCATTTACGTGAAAATAAACCGAGTGTTCTGGGAAATAGGAAACGTAAACGCAAAATGAAATGCTGTCAAAAGTATATCGATATTTGATCGAATCAATTAAAGAATTATATCATTGAAACCACATACGTGAGGGACTTTCGTACCCCCTACGTGCACAATACCGGCTGTAGTACGTGAGGCTACCCTTCAGATCTGAGAAGCACAGTGATGTTGTATACGGCAGTCAAACATATTCCAGCTACAGTACGACAACCAATCATTATTCTCAATCGGAATGTTTGAAATAGGTTACGGAAAGATGAACGTCGATTGGCGCCGTTGGAGTATAGAATCACCCAAGTCACAGAGCCTGAACATCTGCTACCCTTTTATTCGAGGCCTGTGATCACCTAGTACTGGGTACCTATTGCCTCGACGTGTTTGATAATACAACATCCAGTATTAATATCACCATCAACTCGCAATGAGTTCACCAGTGTTGGGGGCGGTGGGGTAGCCTAATGGTTAAAGCGTTGGCTCGTCACGCCGAAGACCCGGGTTCGAATCCCCACATGGGTACAATGTGTGAAGCCCATTTCTGGTGTCCCCCGCCGTGATGTTGCTGGAATATTGCTAAAAGCGGCGTAAAACCAAACTCAGTCAGTCAGTCAGTCGCCAGTGTTGACAGAGTTTATGCTTTGAACAGATATCATGCCAAAGAGTAAGCACATATAACCGCCTGCCAGTTGTGCTTCACTAACAAGTAGTCAGATATTTGTTCCAATATAATAATAAAGCTTAAACCGATAATAAACAATTGTTACAATAAGGTGTTAGTAAGGTTCTGTGGTAACCGGAAGCACGCCTAGAACGGTGGGGATCAATTTGCCACTGGACTGCTATGAGTCCTATACACGATGTCGACTTCAAGTGTCTGCAATAATACAGTTGAGGTTTACGTCAGATATAAAAGTGGTTAAATGCTATAAGCATGACGATAGGTGTGAGAATGCTATAAAGAAATTAACCCCCAACATTTGCGTATTGCACGCAAACTACGCCAGTTGTACTCTGTTCACAATGTTATCTTGACATGACCATAATTGGACCACCACCTAATTTAATCCATATTCTAGGTCTGCCGAGTCTTTTCTATTGAGTGGTTCTATTATGCGTGTGATTCCCGAGAAGTTGGGTTTATATTTAACCGTGACTCGGCACTCGGTATTAGAGGCTATATCACAGGTAAAGGATTTCCCGGTGTTACATTGCACTGGACCCCGGACTGTTAACATCGTGCATGTAAGTGTATACTATTTGTATAAGTAAATATGCTTAGCAAACACTATTTCACTATCATATTGCCGTCTGGTATACGACATTCGCTATCAGATACTTAAAACGCTGCTATTGACACTGGGTTCGATTCCCCACAAGTGTGAAGTGTGTGATGCAGTTTCTGTATCCCTAGCCGTGTTATTGTTGGAATTGTGATGAACGCGGCATAAAACCATACTCATACACTAATTATTGAAACTCAAACTTTACCTCAAACCTATTTGTTTCCAACTTCCTTTAAATTTGAGTTGAGTGCTAACACCGCCGCCATAGTGTTGTATCTTATTTCGTTTCAGTGATCTACAGCAGTACAACAATGGGCTCTCGTACAGCGCCACTGCTATGTGTATTGATAGGTAGGTGTTCTCTTGTGTCAATCGTTTATCCGTCAAAATACATGTATAACTACCACTTCACCGGATAGGGATTTCCATTGTATGGAATTGGGAGAATTGAATAAAAAAGAATTATCTAATCTACAATGATACATATAATTTCTACTACATAAATTTGTAGTAGGGTACAGAGGTCAGAGGTCGTCCGATATGGGGTCACAGGTGATAACTGTAACACGTATTTCTCACTTAGCTCAAGTTCCAAGTCTCCAACTGCCGGAGTGTAAGAATAATGAAAAATGTTGAATGAATTATTTTCTCTAACAAACTTCATAAACATTTCTTTTTAAGTTTCACCTTAGAAAGTCGGAACAGTTAGGAAATATCTCCGAAATGATCAAATGACCATCTTCCCACCCCGAATGTTGACTTGGCTGAACCTAACTACCGTCTCTCCCTGCTTCCCATGCCCGCCAATGTAGCTGTTTAGAGTGCAAGCGCTATCTGCAAGTCGGTGATCTATTAATTGAAATGAGCCTACTGGCACAAGCGAAATCCCTTGAACTATGCCCGGTTTTAGTTGCATACAAGTGCACATTTTGGTGACAGATGATTATGTGACACAGACATAACTCGTGACTCGTGTGTGTTTCATCTACATGTACCTGTGTGTGGTAGATCATAGTTTGATAAGCTGTTGTTCTGATATAGACTGTATACACATTCTTCCTGTTACCGCCAGCCCTCGTTTCATGCATCGATGAATAGGCTGTCGATAGATCGTTATCTTTTTTCAATGTGTCAGTGTGTGAAAAGGCTTAAATAGAAAGAAGTATGAATGGAAAAAGGGTATCTTTTAAATTATCAAAACCACTTATTCTTCACTGTCCTTGTAGAATTCTGCAATATAAATGCAATTCTGAAAATGACTGATAATATGTCGAATACCTACAGTCACTTTCCTCGGTAGTGACACCCGTGAAGGTCAGTGTTAGAATATTGGTAGTGACACCCGTGAAGATCCGGGTTAGAATATTGATCTTCAGTAACCCATGCTTGTCGTAAGAGGCGACAAACGGGATCGGGTGGTCAGGCTCGCTGACTTGGTTAACACATGTTATCGTATCCTAACTGCGTAGATCGATGCTCATTCTGTTGATCACTGGATTGTCTGGTTCAAACTCCATTATTTACAGACCGCCGCCATATAGCTGGATATTGCTGAGTTCGGCGTAAAAATAAACTCACTCACTCTCTCACTCCTCGGTAGTGAAGTGAATACTTCCGTTATGTCGTATACATACCCTTACCGTATATTCACTCCGAGAGACGCGGCTTGGAAAGTGAGATACTATGATGAAATGATGATGTCACTTTGCAAGAGAAGATTTTGTAAAGTTGAGGATGTTGAACCAACTATACGAAAGTTGTCTGAACGTAGTCTCGTAGACATTTGGAGACCACTGTGATGCTTCCATGTTATATTATCAGACATGAATATGGTGGATCGAAATCGAACCGAACTACGACACCGCACATATTTAATGATATCAGCAAGGGAAAGTTAAAAAGCTTATTCTCTTTAAACCAATTATGTTATAGTGTTATATTTTCGACTCTGTATTAATACTCATGTAGAATGCTGCATTAAAAGGGACCGTTCATCATTTATGACTAAGGAGGTGATGAGGATATTGATGGAGAAGTATGTACAATGTGAATGACCGCCCCCACCCCCCAAAAAACCCCCAAAAAACATCAAAACCAAAAAATGGGAAAAAAAGAAGAATGTAAAAAGTAAGCGACCCCCTCTGCATGCCATGTACAAAATCGATGACCCCTTAGTGCATGTGTACAAAATAATGACCCCACTACCTCCCCAGAACAAAATGTCCCCCCCCTCTTAAAATCATTACCCCTCACCCAAACACACACACACGCACACACGCACACACACACACAGACACGCACACACACGCCATTAATTATGAACGGTCCCTAATCCTTATAATTACTGGTAGTTGTAAGATCAACTAACAGAACACAAACTGTAACTACGATTGCATTAGACATTGCGTATAGTTCAATAATAACCTCTCTTTTCCTTTCAGCTGGACTTCTTTGGAATCTGAGCAGAGTAAGTAGTCACTTAATGGAGAATTTGTTTGGTGGTTTTAGCTACTTGTCATACTCACAGCTCCCAGATAATCACATACATCATATACATGTGGGAGACAACTCTTGTACTTTTGATTGATGTTTCCATTCCTGAACAGAGTTATCTCCCATGATCCAGCAGACGACAGCTTTGTTGACATGCCTGATGTAGTTGCATTGGAGAAAAGAAAGGTCATAAGAGGAGAATTTGAGAAAGGGATGTTAACATCATAATACAATCAACTCGTAATTCAAACATTCTGTAGCACTCATTGTTATACGTACGCATGTACTTAAACAATGAGCTGGACTGAATACACCCAAGAATGGATTGCACACAAATTAAAAATAATGGGACAATTGATAAAATGTCGAATACCTCCAGTCTCTTTCCTAGTGAAGTGACAACCAAACGCTTTAACGACCGACACGACAATCATGACAGGCGGGAATACAAACAATACTGGGCGACCTTGACCTTGACTGCGGTATGTACATAGAGACCAATTTCCGAACACATTTATTCATTGATTATGCAGTTCTGTCGATTATCCATGTTTTTCTTCGATTGCTTAACTATTGAAGCTATTAAATATAATTTTAGGGAAAGGTATACCAGCTGCTTGCCTTGGTCAATAGTATCAACGCTTCCATTACCAGTGAAGATTACCAAAAACTGAATACGAACCTGATGGATGTCATCAGTACTAATACTATGTTCCATGCGGCCTACCGCGATGCATCAGATGAGCAGAGAGACCGCGTCATATCTCAAGGGAAGTCATACGGCTTGACAGACGATGAAGCCATGGCCGTGATGATATATACCGACACTTCAGTGAATGGCGAATTCAACATGATTTTAAGAGATGGTATTCGACACAAGTATGATATACCTCAACGAGTCCTTCATTATAATCTCATTAGTGCATTAGAAAAGTTACTAGTGTTACAAATACTCCCTCGTTTTTTGTACAGAGGTGATCCTAATTCCTATCAGTCCTTAAGCCAAGGCGACAAAGTGCAGCTTGCTGGGTTTACTTCAGCCGTTAGTGGCCTGAAAGTAGCCAACAGAGTCCGCAAGAATGGTCACACTTTGTTTGTGTTGAAGGGTGTTGTTTTCGGGGCAGCTATCAAAAAGTTATCTCTTTACCCGCAAGAAGCCGAGATCCTAATTCCTCCATATGAAACCTTTAGAATTACCCGAGTTACCAAAGATGATAGAGGTCCGGTCATTGAACTTACTAGCATTGGAGAGACGTGTGTGAGAAAGATACAAAAGACAGGATGCCAGTGTTGTAGACAATCAGAGGAAGAGATTTTCAGTGTAGCGTCCCAGGACTGGGGAATATTTCTTGTGGGTGTGTTATTGTTAATATTTACCGTATACATTACATGTTGATATCGCTGATGGTGTTACAGGTTGAGCGGCCAGATCATGTTAATTTACACTTGCTTTTACGATGGAAATTATAATTATTTTCCGTCAGCGAGAATCTAAAAAACTAATGTCGAATATATTGATTCAAACATGCAGCACTTTGGTGGAATAAGCCTGCCTTGTTAAAATGCTACATAGCGTTAAAATCTGTAATTATAATAACCAAATCACTGTCTGTTACTACGGTAGATTTCTTCTCGTCGGTCCTGTATGATAAAAGCGGACAAAAACAATCTCCTTGTTGTAAATGGATCTTATGAATTAACCGTTCATGTTACATGCACCAACTGCATATCTTATGCAGACGAATTAATTTATATGATAATGTTTCATACAGACGGGCTTTTGACTTTAATCGCATCCGAAAAAGCGAGTCCGTTTGAGCCCTGCCGCACATGTTTGTGTGTCTATATACATGGTTTTGTCACTGTTATTCCTTTACATGTGCTTTAAATCCTGAAGAGTATCCTAAAAAGGTTTATTATTCAATAAAATATACTTGTGTGATTATTTGTGATACTTTTAGCTTCATAATTTGCTTCTTTCTTGAAATATTAAATACATTAGAAATTTATAATCTTTCCTAGAGGTGATTTATTTATCACAATTTTCCAACAGTGGAATAAAATACGCTGTGATTGTATGTCATGTTAACATATTTTGTTGATATGTTTAGAACAAGATGCATTATGTGAGCGCATACAAATGTACGGTTCTTCAACATGGGCCATCAAATACAGTGAGTGACGATGCTTTTACGCTGCCTTTAGCGATATCACTTCGGGGGACACCAGTGAAAGGGGTCACACATTTAATCATATGGGGAATCGAACTGGGTCTTCGGAGTATCAAGCGAGCGCTTTTACCACAAGGCTACACACCGCCCCTCATGAATTACAGAAAACAGTCCATAATGTTTCAGCTGATTGCAAAACAAGTCCAGGAATATGTCATTCAACACGCCTCCAACGTAAAGAAAGTCAAAGAGTTTGGGTCCATGCCGCTGGGTTTGGGGCAATTACACAGCGGTGTGTCAGCCTGTTGTGGAAGAAAGCCCCGAAGTGATGTAGATTCAAGGTGCTTGCAGCTTTGGTGGAACCAAGTATGGATATGGTGCAGTGCTGACAAACACATAATCGACGAAACAGGGATCGAACATAGATTTCTGGTCTAAGGGACGCAACTCCGCAAACCAAATTACGACGCCTTGGACAAACGGTCCCTCTCATGATAAAGACGATGAATGTCGTCGTGTTGCATTCGGATGCGACCGTAAAATATCCCAAATATATACGTGAAACAACACCAGATCGCTTATGGTGACTGTCGGAATGCACAGTGCATATTGTTAAAGTGTTGGCGAATTATCGGTATTACGATCCTTGCTACCAATTAAAATACTGAACTTTTGTTTGGCTGACACCCTTTTTTTAACGAATGCTAGCCTGTTACAACAACTGTGATACGCTGATGTTGCCTATATGATGGTTAGTGTGGGGTTCGTAAAACATCGATTGAATTGAAACATTGGAATGAAATCAGTTCTGTAACATAATGATCAATTTGGCGACCCCTGCTCCAGCTGTAGCATCGTTCAAATAATAAACCTCACTCACCATAATAATTGTATTGTTAAGTAGTTGCTGGACCAGCTGCAGTAAACCACGGTAATGCCGAACTGAAAGGGACGATTAATGTTAGTTCGTTACACCCGTAGTTGGTTATAAGTATGTCCACAAAATGTATTGCAGTTAGCCGGTAGCGCCCTTCCCTCGACTCCCAACACAAGACAAAAGAAAAACAAACAAAAAAACCCCAACCAACACACAAAAAACCCCACCAGTTCGATATATCCGTCAGTTCGTTAAAAGCGTGTTCGTTATACACGTAATTAACGTACATATCTAATTGATGTGACCGTACGTGGGAACAGTGTGTGAAGGCCATTTCTGAATGAAGAAATGCCCCGACCATAAACACGCGGCGTAAAACAATACTCAATCTAATTGTGCATTTATTGGCTTGCTGATGTTATGCTTCACCAGTGCTTCAGCGTGAACATCCCAATGTCGATCACGTTATGTATGGTAAGGTACGCCGATTCCCTTACTACTCCAGATTAGGTCGAATATTTTGTATAAAACGTCAGTGCAAAGGAATAGCACCCAGTTTTGAGTATCCTCAGAAACAGATTCAATTTGGTATAAACGGCATAATAGCTGTAAAAATCAAATGAAAAGATCACTGAGAATCTGTGATAACACCGGGTGTTTGCAAGATGGATACGTACATTTCTACTCATCATTATATATGATAATTATGTATACAGGGTATACAGGGTATACAGAATACGAGCTACAACAAACAGACGAATTATCTTAATGGTATCCAGGCAGCCAGTTCCTGTCTTATTGCATGCATGGTGTCCTCCATTATCTTTTGACAATCACTCAGTTGTGTGCAGGAAAGGACTCCATCACAGCCAAGTGTAGTTAGATCCTTTCTGGAAACTGGAGTAATTCTACAACAACAACAGAACAATACCAGTATAGGTCTGCTACTGGTCGTGGCGTGTCAACACTAGTGTTGGGAATTGGTTAACATCTCATAATTGATGATTGGTTCATTACAACCGATCAATCATCCAAAATAATTGGTTAGCGTCATTTATGAAATTTGCTAATGCACATAAAAATAAGGAAAAAAACGTAGTTCTTTGGGGGCTTTTTGGCAAAATTTCACATCTTTAAAGGATGACTAGTATGTTAGGAACATAAATTTCTTAGAGCCTTTAAGATAAATTCAATCATGACTTGAAACGAGCTTGTAGTGCTTACAAAATGTAACAGACAAAACCAACCTTGTGAAAAATATTGTTAATGAAAACAAGTGTTCCAAAATTGTTTGTGTTCGATTATGAGAAATTATGATCGATTGCTTGTTCGTTTAGTCACTACAACCAATCTTCGATTATTTCAATTAATCGGACCACCACTAGTCAACACACATGCACCTTGTGACATACACCACCAGCAGGACTTTGGTATGGAGCCGTAAGGTTTTACGCGCTTTCAGCAGTATTCCAGCTATATCACGGCGGGGGACACCGAAAAGGGCTTCACACATTGTACCCAGGTGGGGAATCGAACCTGGGTCTTCGGCGTGACGATCAGACGCTTTAACCACTAGGTTACCCCTCCTCCCTAAAAGTAGAAATAACCATACATGCATATTTCAGGGATAGTGTAACCCACGTAACTCCCTAGGGGCTATCTGAGGAACAGACTGGAGACATATAGAGGAACATATAGAGGAAAATATAGAGACACATGGATGTCAATAGAATTGGATAAGAACACCTGTTGCCATCACGGTTTTTAGTGATGCACCCATGTAAGTTTCATCACTATTTTGCCTTTTGCGCCCAAATAGAATCTGTCCGGCGGATACTCGAGGATATTATCTGCCGTTGACGCTTCATATCTACATGATGGGCTATGATTGTCCGTGTGTTATGTGTGAAACATCGCCAGTGTTTTGAGATAATAGTCTCCACAAGGACGCCCATCACTATAGTCCTTTACTATGGTCCAACACTATGGTCCATCACTATGGTCCATCACTATGGTCCATCACCATGGTCACTATATCAGCAAAATCGCATATTATTAATAATGTATGCCTTTGTACCCTAGAATTGATGTGTTAGATATCCGTCACCAAGATGGAACGTGGCAGGGACTGAAAGTTAGTGCTGAGATATTGAACACTTTATATATCCGTGAATAAGTTTTTTGTGTGTGTAGTTATGAAATCTGATGTGGAAATGAATTTAGGGATAAAACAAATGCACAAAATACATGTCTATTAACAGAAAACGCTGGTGTCTGGACGAATCTCCCTCGCGGATTGCTCATTTGCAGAGATGAAATTATTCCAGCTGTTTTGTTTTCCTGTTGATATGTAAATTGGCGTTTCCGGAGAAAAAGCACATTAGCTATTGGTAACCATTTAGAATATACGAAACTTAATTTAAGTAAAGACCCACACTTCCCAGGGTATGTGATGAAAGTGTTGTCCCGCTGTTTATCAAATGTATAATGTCGATACAAACTTAATAAAACCGATTTCATAAGATATTCCAAGCAACGTTGTCTACTAAATCACCACAGTAATCAATACCTTTATCTTGGTATCTGTCAAATTCAGACGATTTATGGACAAAATAATTCCTGATCCTTGATGGGTGGTCATTAAATTGTCAAAAGTTCATGTTCTGTCGTCTCTTCCACTAAGCGTGATCTAAAGTTTAAAATGTTTTGAATGCTAAATTGATTTCAGCGAGTCTGGATCGTGATTAGATGATTTATAAATGTAATATCGAAATTGTCTGACAGATATGTGCACAATAAGAGAAAACAAAATCGATTTTTATTTCAATGTACATCAGCATAACATTTAATACCAATAGGAAAATGCCATTAAAGTTTCAAATCGTTGAAAAATATTAAGTTCATACCATGGATATACATCATTATATTGAATATACTAGACACATTGTCCATTTGATTTCCTATTTTATATTTATATGTAAGTATAACAAATAATGTTTTGGAGAACTTTTTCTGGCGTTTTCTCAATTCTAAGACAATTCTAAGCTTTGAAACAGATAGATAGATTCATTGGTGGGTTGGCAAACACAGAACAAGAAGGGCAAGAGAACGCAACCTTTATCCGACTAAGTCAATTAAATATGGTTTGTGTAAGAACATGAATCAGTTTTTAACGTTGATGTAAGTTTCCCCGATTCCGTTTTACAATTAATGCAATATTGTGTAACCTGATGTTATATTATATTATGGACTAGCTAGGGTGGGCAAGTCAAACACCTGGTCCCATGGCTCATTTTCAGGGATTCATTCATTTTGCCCTTTACGCCAAATGGAATTGGTGGATGATCGAGGCTTGTTAATCCCTGGCGTTGAGGTTGTGTATTTATACTGGTACAGAATCCCTGGATATACATCCTGAGGAGAATCAGAACGCAGTGATTGCCAGGCTGTCTCTGGGGCTCATATACCCTGGTTATACATCCTGAGGAGAATCAGAACGCAGTGATTGCCAGGCAATGACGCTCATATACCGGATAATTTCGAAAGTTCAAAACAATAATTGACTGCGTTGTCTCATTGAACGAGCATGGTTTAACGCCGCCTCTGGGGAATCGAACCTGGGACTTCGGCGTGACGTGCAAAAACTTTTGGCAATAGTTTACCAAGCCCTAGCCCGGAAAATCAGTAAGTCTCTAACAATATGATCGGTAATCAGTCCATACCCAACAAGGAAATAAGGATATCATAACTTGAGATCGTGAAAACAAGATGTGGATGACGCCCAAGGAGGCTTGGGAAGTACCTCCGTATTTTGTGGATTACGCTATCAAATGTGAGACACGTTGAAATGACTTCCACTCCAGAGGATTTAGAAACACGGTGTCATCTCTTCAACCCATAGCTTAGTCCTGACATGTCAGGTAAACAACGTTTCGCCTGTGGTTGTAACGGGATCAGGTGGACACACTGTATGACAATGATAACATCGGAAAGACGCTCTGATCTCTGGTAAGCTTGAGCCTTGAGAAAGCATATTGTTACATTTTTGTACAAGGGTCGTTTCGAATGTCGGCAGAAGAGTTGTACCAGAAGAATTGCAAGTGAAGGTATAGCGACCAAGAGTACGACCTAATTACGCGTGAAATTGTAATGCATCTTAGCAAAATAATGTGTTATATCAATTTATCATCGATACTGTTTAGTAATATAAAATTAGAACTGCTGGTTGTAATAGACGCAGAATAAAAGTATTGTATATGTAAAATGATACACTGTGGTGCCGTTGTACAAAGTCTGACTGACTGACTGAGTTTTGGTTTTACGCCGCTTTTAGCAATATTCCAGCAACATCACGGCGGGGGGGACACCAGAAATGGGCTTCACACATTGTACCCATGTGGGGATTCGAACCCAGGTCTTCGGCGTGACAAGCCAACGCTTTAACCATTAGGCTACCCCACCTAATTTGTAATTGTACAAAGTGATCTAATTAATGTGACCGTACTCCCATACCTTAACGTTGACTAAGGTTGTCTTAACGTTATTGTGTATTGTACAACAGCACCCATGTCTGTATCACCTGTGGCTATGGCTGTTTGTGACACGAATGCAGTGTTTGTCATAAGCGCGTTACGTGATGGGAGGAGATTGTAGGGAGCATAAACCCGCTGAATTGTGGGAGGCTGCCCTTATATCGACACAGTGGGACCGACACAGTTGACGCTATCTCTTCCGGCCACTTGTAACTATGGAAGTGTTGATCCAGGCACATGGGTGTTCCTCACTGCAAGGTGGTATGTCACTTGGATGTTCCTGGTACGTAATGACATACCAAACTGATAACGGATGTTTGTACATGTATATCATTGATGTATAAAAATGCTTGTAGTCCTTAGTTCTTTTCTCTCCGTAATGGGCAGCAATTTTTCAACTTCAAGATTCTGACGTGATGTCATTCATCAAAGACATCATTTGGAATCACCACAAACCAGGTTTTGTTGAATTAGACTAGAGCACTTCCGCTTCGTTCATCAGAGACAGGTTTACAGGATTATGAGTATGCCATTGTTCTAATTCTGGCATGAGGTTGAATAGATTTGTTGGGGAGCGTCAGCAGTTCACAATACGCTATTAGTCCCCCCCCCACCCCGTTTCAGTTTAGGAAACTCGTGCATCACGGAGAAGGAATCGACACAGATGTCACTGGATGATCTTCCATGGCGATATCAGTAGATGAAAACTGAGTGACTGCAAATCACGTGTCCTACAGACCTGTATTAGATGTTCCATTTAAGTTTAATTGATGCACCAGGGATATGAGTGAGTATGGTTGTACGCCGCTTTTAACAATATTCCAGTAATAGCATGATGATATCTGGGGACACCAGAATTGGGCTTCACACAATGTACCCATATGGGCAATCGACCGCAGTTCTTCAGCGCGAGGAGCGGACGCTTTAACCATTAGGCCACCGCACCGCCCCTCAGTGTATATGAATCCACTTCGATTACCTGATGAAGGATAACACAGATGAAAAACTGATGTAGGCCCATATAGGATCATTTAGTGTTCACGAAACACCCATTTTTTACTGAATGTGGAAAATGTAATGGTTCAGCAATTACCGACTACACGACTTCATGAAGATATAAATACATATAAAATGTAAATGTCAAATTTACATACGAACCGTCATAATGGGAATATATGTTCTGGGACAATGGCGGTCCTGCCAACATTAATTGACGTCTCTGACACCACCCACAGTAAGACTGCTAGCATTAACAATGATGTATAGTAAATGAACCTGGCAGTATACTATTCTCATGTCACAGACCCAGTGTCACGATCTGGAACATGACACAAATTATATGTCCGAGCTAGACCTTAAGTAGAGTGGGTTTCATGCCGTTCAGCACACACAGAGTCTGGTAATGCCACAACGAGCCAGCAAAGACCGTGGGTGTTGTTCTGTGCCATAAGTGGATCACTACTGGTATTACGTATTGTGTATATGTTAGAATCACTTTTCCTTGCACTTAGTACATTCGCAGCAACGTCAAAACACGTGTGAATCAGATCGATGGCCACACAACACGCCCTTCCACTTTGTTTCTCGTTACTAGCATTTGAAGAAACACTTTCAGCTCAGCACGTCCCAAATAACACACCGTCGCCTTTATCGGCACATACCAACGATATGCATTACATGTTTGAATTACTCTTTTTATATAAAGATTTCGTATAGCGACGATAACAAAGGTTCTTCCGGTTATTAAAAGGCAATTGTCCTGGAAACATTGTGTATAAGTCGGTCAATGGAACTAAAATGGAATATTATCATATCTATTTATTTCAGTAATATGTAACTCAGGCTTCCAATTTGTACAATGGTCCAGTAAACTGGTAGTTTATCTCATGCGATTAAGTCCGTTTTAACGTATTGTTAAAGGATGGGAGAAATGAACACACCAACTCATGGGCTGATTAATGTCAATAAACAGATTGTTATTACAAATACGTTAATATTTCACTGTCATTACAGTAAATTATGGCACATAACTCAGACAATGATCTTTATGAGGTTTCGTGAGTGCCATTGAATGGTTTATCAGAAAGGCTAATAGACATGTTTATAATGCTAACTGAATTCCAAGGACATAATTAAGATGTTACTAGTTGATTACATGCCCAAAACCCCGAACCAGACGTTAAGGTGAGATTTATAAACACACCAAACTGTAAGACAATTCGGGGCAGTGGCGTAGCATAATGATTAAAACGTCCAATCGTTACGATGAAGTCCCAGGTTCGATTCTCCATTTAAGTGTGTCTGCTGTGATATTCCTGGAATATTGCTAAAACCTGCGTAAGACCAAACTCACTCACTGTAAGACAATTCCAACATTCATTTGAGCATTTAGGATCCCTTTAATGTTACAATATTGTCTTCATGATGACGTTTACTTTCTTCTGAAGAGCCGAGTCGGTGGAGCGTGGAGGAGAATCGAATACTCTGGAGTACAGGGTGCCGGCATACAAAGCAACCTTCGCGCTACCACAGTAGTAAGTCTATACTTCAGTGTGGGACGAAGGACCACCTGGTCTTCCTATTGAGCTACAAACGGCTGAGATGATCTATTGCAATGGTGGCCTTTATGAAATCCTGGAATTGCTCACAGGTCCGACGATTGTGTGTCTGTCAAAGTCTGTATGTGTCAAGTATGTATTCGCGATGAGTACAATCGACAATCGTGCTTCTAGCAATAAACATTTTTCAGTTTGATGAAATCCATTAGCAGGGTAACGATGCATGTTCAGTCACATTTTGTGTTCAGGAATATGCAAAGGCTTTCGATATCGAGGTGCATACAAACGGAATAAGTGTGTAAAGCGACAGTTGACTGACTGTTTGTTGTACTGCAGGAGGCATCTGTAAATCTAGGATCCATAAAGACTGAGTACTTTTATATTTGTACAATAAAAAGTAGAGTGTTGTTTTATACAAAACGGATAACGCTTAGCAGTGTTTCTTTTAAAACGCCTTAGTATTTGTGTTTGATGTTACACCACAAGATAGGAAAATATAATATTTTATGTCTCGTCAGGATGAAAACTCCAGCGGGTTAAGCGAATTAGGATCAGGTTTGTTCGTTTGGAACATCCACTTGTAGACGATGATAGTAAGCATGTGATTGTACTCATGTAATAAGGGAGTGAGTGAGTGAGTGAGTTTAGTTTTACGCCGCACTCAGCAATATTCCAGAGGTCTGTAAATAATTGAGTCTGGACCAGACAATCCAGTGATCAACAGCTTGAGCATCGCTCTGCGCAGTTGGGAACCGATGACATATGTCAACCAAGTCAGCGAGCCTGACCATGTAATAGTGAGTGAGTGAGTGAGTTTGGTTTTACGCCGCTTTTAGCAATATTCCAGCAACATCACGGCGGGGGACACCGGAAATGAGCTTCACACAATGTACCCATTTGGGATATCGAACCCGGGTCTTCGGCGTGACGAGCGAACGCTTTAACCACTAGGCTACCCCACCGCCCCGACCATCTAATAAGGGAAACATATTGTATGTGACTGTAATACGTGTATAGGCAGCGGTGCCCGTCCTAACAGTTAACTGTAAGGCGATGAAGGTGTAGCACCAGTTGTCTCTGCAACTCACATCCTCCCACGTTTTTGGATAATCTATACGTACAGACAACGTGTTCTGTCTGTCTGGCTTTACCTTTTCAGGTTACATCATCTAGTGAGAGGCATAAGTTACAAATATACCTTTACAGATACTTCTAAAATCATCTGGTGACACAAAGTAGTTATGTCATCGCACGAAATGTCACTGTTTATTGTTGTGTTGGTCCCTCATTATGTTACTGTTATAATATTTTGTTGAGAACGAAGGTCATCGTGCTCGCACATCAATCACTTGATTGTCTGATCTATACTTGATTATGTACAGGTCGTCGACATATTGCTGAGAGCAGCGTTAAACTACAAAGAGCAATTCGAGTATCGGAATAGTTCTACCAGTGATTTAAAGGGAAGTGGATCCTGGTTTACTCAACATAAAAGCGTTCGCTCGTCACGCCGAAGACCAAAGTTCGATTCCCCACATGGGTATAATGTGTGAAGCCCATTTCTGGTGTCCCCCGCCGTGATGTTGCTGGAATATTTCTAAAGGCGGCGTAAAACCAAACTCACTCACTCACTTAAAAAACGACGTGTAGATAATCGAATGTGGTCCCCGCTAAACAGTCAACTATGCTATAAGCAACGGCAAGCATGGGATTATGGGAGCCTACGTGCTCGCGTTATGGTGTGAGTAGCATATTCTGTATATTCCATGTTACTTACAACATGCCACGTTGAGTTCAGCCAATTCTAAACATACCACTATCAAAAGCTTCTCATTCTGGACAGATTCCAGGACAAGGCTGATCTGCAGTTGGCGAGCCATGTTGAAAATGGGACTAAATTGGGTGAGGAAATAATTAAACACGGACAGAATTAGATGGAAGGTCTCTCCCTCGCTGTTTTTGTATGCATTGCTTCACTGTCTGTCGACGTATGTCATACGCTAACAGATCGGTTTCCAAAACTATGAGCGAATTCTAACTCTGCTGTCAGTATTTCACTTCAACGCAAAGACCCAAATGAAGACATGAGGAACGTCCACCCCCTTCAGCATGGTCTCCGGCGGATAAGGATTAGAACGTCTGCAAATCTAAGATTCGAAGCACGACCAGTTGACTATGGACAAAGCTGCTGCCGTTATCTTATAGCACAGACCCATGAGTGCCCCTTAGGCCAAATACGCATAATACATGTTGCTCTGACATAATGGCCGGGAGCGGTGTTAACAGTTTAATTTAATCCAACATTCTCATGTTATTGAACACGTGTGGTGCCATAAATAGTTATTTGACCAGTAGATGAAGGGGTTTAAGATGTCTGGCCGCAGGTAATGATAGTGGTGTTCAATTTCACAAGCATCTGTAGTACGTTAGTGCACATTAGATAGTTTTGGTTGTCTATCTTCGTAAATATATTCTCTCGTGTATTTGAACTAACAAGATCTGTAATTTTACAGCTTCGGGCGTTTCCCAGTTCCGTACATTTTCCAGATCCGTACACCTTTTAGTTCCATACATTTCCCAGCTCCGTGCGTTTCCCCGCTCCGTACATTTCCCAGCTCCGTACACCTTTTAGTTGCATACGTTTCTCAGCTCCGTGCGTTTCCTAGTTCTGTGCATTTCCCAGCTCCGTACACCTTATAATTCCATACATTTCCCAGCTCCGTACTTTTACAGCTCCGTGCGTTTCCCAGCTCCGTACATTTCCCAGCTCCGTAAACCTTTTACTTCCATACAATTCCCAGCTCCGTACTTTTACAGCTCCGTGCGTTTCCCAGTTCCGTGCATTTCCCAGCTCCGTACACCTTTTAACTCCATACATTGCCAAGCTCCGTACTTTTACAGCTCCGTGCGTTTCCTAGTTATGTGCATTTCCCAGCTCCGTACACCTTATAATTGCATACATTTATCAGCTCCGTACTTTTATAGCTCTGTGCGTTTCCCAGTGCGGTGTATTTCCCAGCTCCGTACACCTTTTAATTCCTTACATTTCTCAGCTCCGTACTTTTACAGCTCCGTGCGTTTCCCAGTTCCATACATTTCCCAGCTCCGTACACCTTTTAATCCCATACATTTCCCAGCTCCGTACTTTTACAGCTCCGTGCGTTTCCCAGTTCCGTGCATTTCCCAGCAACCTACACCTAACTCCTTACATTGCCCAGCTCCGTTCCCATCTGTTATCATTGGTTCGAATCCCGTTGCCCCCCGACTACGTCTATCGGGTCTATACCCGTACTCGCATGTCATCAAATTGATATCCTTGTAAGACAAGCATCACTTTGGACGTTCCTCCCGAACTAAGCTCGGAAGTGGTTACTGGAATATTTACAAAGCGGCATTACATAACACTCACATCTATCCCTGTAAACCTGCCATCTCCAACACTAAATGTCGTTTTGATCTCAGCCGGAGCCTACATGAAAATATAATAACCTAAACCTGATTAATTATGCTGTTATTATTACACATCCCAGTATGTACTAGTAATCACCTAACGAGAAGGCAAGGCTGGCAGTTATCTGACTACTTAATTGAACAGCCACCCATTGTGCATTAAATACAATATCGGTTTCTACTCAGCTAGTTGGAAGCTTGCGGTTGAGAAATATCAGCCAGTTCAAGATGCGTAAACCGCCCTCGTGTCCTGTAGACAAAGAATTCCCCAAACTATACATAATGAATTCTCCCCAAACAGTGTTGTCTTTCATTGTAAATGAATCTACTCACACATAGTGAACTCGCCGGTAGTTTGTGTATCGTGACAACGTGTTCCAGCTGATACTGATGTTATGCCATAACACATCATCCAACATGTTATGTTAATCCTTATCAGAACACACCACACGTATAGTTATTATTAAATGTAAGACTACTACAAGGATTAATTGATTCTGTACTTGTTTAATATGATAACAGTGGTCTGACAGGTTCTTGTATGTGTGTATGTTAAATCATCTTACATTTTGTATTCATTGTCTGAGTGACACAGGCCAGGGTAATCTTGTGGGAGATGATCCCGTCTAATCCCGGTCCGAGGCCCACGAGTTAGTGAAGTGCTCGTACAGTTGTTGTCCTGTTGCAGTACTTCCCGCAATCACGGCGTGTCTACCACCACTCGCTACCAGCTCAGATCGTCTCGCCGGCCGGCAACACGTCAGCGCACACACAGTCGCTTCATTTGCGGGCTGCAGCGTTCGCGAGTCCCAACATAGCTGAGAGCCCAGCACACAATCCAGGCGACAGGATATTCCAGTGTTCAGAGACGGCCGAGGATCCGACAAAAGTTCCTGATTTCAAGGATTAAGTATCTTTGTCTACGCTTCAGGAGCTAATGGGATAATTAAGCCGGAAATATAAACCCACTCGTCTGTGCATTTCGGAGTTGTTGAAACAATATTTCTTCACTGTTGTGTGGGATAGCAGCAGCATGTGGGTTGTTGACGACGACATTTAATGAGCAGTTGTGTACCACCACGTGCAGGAAGAGGTTGTAGTGTCCTGTGTCCTACTGCTCAAACAGGGAATTCGAGCAGTATGTTTGCAATGAAAATTGGTTTCCATAGAGAAACTTTTCATTGGTATCACAGTTAGTTCAGAACATTCATAAAGTGTTAAAGTTTATGAATTTAAATCTTTTGCTAGAGTTGTGAAACTTTAATTCGTCAGTCCTTCAATGTAACGTCGTTGCCCATAAGCCAACGTAAAAGTATTTGTATCAGGTTCATTATTAATCGTTAACTTCTGACCAGTCATGTACCGCGGCGTCAAAAGCGCATTATAATTCACATAACGTTTGGAGATACAAGGCGGTGGCTGCTAACAAAGCAATTGGCACTGTGGAAGGAACATGGTGCAGAATCCTTCTCGCTGACATCCTTGCTTGGGTTACGTCCAACAGGTGCGGCATTCTATCAGTGTAAAGTTGCGATCGTGCAGGGAATTTACTAACCAGCGTCAATATTATTTCTAACTACAGAAACAGCGGAACTGAATGACTTAACATGTTAACCTGAGCGCAAGGCTTACTTGGGCTTGACAAATACGTTAACTGCTCACGAGGCGCTAAGCTTTAAAAGTTGGACTTCCAGCCGAGAATGTATCGTCACAATCACCTGGAGCTACAGGGGCGTGTCTTGGTGCAGTATAGGCAAAGTACCATACACGCGTGGGGTTGCTGAAGTTGAAATATCTCTGCATCTCAATGTTCTGTTCTCTTCCTCTTGGTCTTCAACTCCTGTGGACCTATTTGGATGTCTGGTAGTGTTCATGTCCTCGGTGGTTTTCTCACCTGAAGACGTATTTTGGTCTGTCGAACAGCCTTCGGATATGTGGATGTAAAATCTGTTTATTAAAGGGGTTTTAATTGAAAGTTTACAACATGGAGGATCCACCACGTGTTTTGAACCGCAGTGACTGTAAGTACTACGACCCACAGGAAGGCCCTATCCAACAGTGTTACACGTCAGACGAACACCTACTGGCCAGTATATATGAGTATATTACTCCCCAACCCCATGAATGGGTTTTCACTGTCCTCTACGCCCTGGTATTTGTGTTCGGTATCACCGGGAACTTCCTGGTTTGCTACGCTGTATGGCGTAATCATCAACTACGGACCACCACAAACTTTTTCCTTGTGAATCTGGCTGTAGCCGATTTTCTAGTGATGATGTTTTGCTTGCCACCATCCTATGCACAGACCCTGTTTGAAACTTGGTTCCTGGGACTTGCCATGTGCAAGATAATAGAATACTACCAGGTACGTCATTTTCTCATTATTGTACATGTATGTATGTGTATGAAACATATTCCACTGCATCACCTGTCTATGATAACATTGTCCCAACAATGTATCAATTAATAACAGCCTCCATATGTGCTTAACAGTAGCATTGCTACGTGAATTGAAATTAACGTGTTTTTATTACATGTACGGTTATAATAAATGATCTGCCATTTCAGATCTAATGAATTAGTCATACTTGACATTATATATATATATGAAACCATGTCCGATAATGACAACCATGCTATGACAATGACGCAAGTTCAACATGTGTTCGTTTTAATTGCTGCCAACTGCATTTCATACGGTTGTCATTAGCATTTCTCTCACATAATCTAGAGTATCACAGTCATGTGTCCTATTGTGTAATCCATCATGTATTGAACTCTGTAACTGCACATAATATAGAAACTAATCAGTTACTTACATTCATTGTCCGGTGTTTCAGCTACAGGCATTAGCTATTCAACCGTACATTCCATAGAAACATAATGGGTTTTTTTACTTTTGGCGTGAGACACTTACAGTTGCAGTGTCGCTTGATGGTATGTAATGATTGAGACGTGGTACACACATATGTATCTGATATCGACTGTCTTCATATGATGGAAACATTCTACGTCACAAACAAACATTTGTCACATTTGGGAAAAAACATTTGGTGTGTACGTACGGAGTAATACAAAACATGCTTTTCGAATCTTTTCCATTGAAATACCATACTGCAGTTAAACATGAATAGCCCCCTCAGAAAAAGACTCCTAACAGAAAATGTTCGTCAATGCGGGAATGACAGGAATGGGTTAGGGATGGGTTAGGCAACAAACAAACACCTACTCTTTATGAAAATTGTGAAAGTCGTAGGGGGCTTTTCTCGCAAACACCTAATACCATCACTCATTTATAGCGATCCACTCATATAACTTTCATCACTGTTTTCGATATGATGGTTTTAATGGAATCTGTAAATTGCAATCTACTCTGAGTCTGAGACTAAAACTGGATGCAGTTTTAACCCTGAACGTTTTAAACACGTGTGTTTGTCAGAGGTTGTAACAACCATTATATTACCGACTGTTATGAAAAACTACATCCATTTAAGCACCACAGGAAAAGAGAATAGAAACGGAAACAGAAAACTATAAATATACTTTTGAAGTGAGTGGATGGAGTTTGTATTTAAGTTCCCGTCAGAGTCTGGAGTCATCACGCAAAAGTCTCATAAGTCCTTGCTCACATTAACCAGCACCGCGTGCATACACTATACTCATAGCAACTGCCGATTCTTATGAATAACCAATGGCTATGTTTTAGCCACCCACTGCTATGTTCGTCTAACGTTCAACATATATACGGAATTGGGTATCAATATGTAAATACCTCATAGTCACAGAAATAACGTACTGGGAACTTAATGTGAATCCATTTCGACATAACAGAGAAGTGATAAATGAAAAGGCAGTATATTAAGGATTGAAGTGCAGATAATCCATCAGCATTCGCTTTATATGATACAATTTAAAACCCAGTAGCAGATGTCAGTGTTGAGATTGCACATGTTTGAGAGTTTAGTTGATACGTTCTAAATCTGGCATCTATTATAATTAATTTTCAGTGGTAGTAATGGTAGATAATTATCCATCTCCCTTAATGATAGTATTCCGACCAGGTCATTGTCAAACGGATACAAGTAACAATCGACGGCGGTATGCATTTCAGACAACCTCTCACGGATACGTTGTGAGTTTGGCTCAACGCCGGTTTGCACAGTACTCCGGTAATATCACAGCGTGTCGTCTATATGTGTGAGGAAAGCACACTATATTCAGCTTCAGCGTTGAAAGTGTTACACTTTCGGCATGCCGCACGTTCAAAGTGAACATCCACTTACTTATCAAAGTTTGCAGCGTTCTGCTTCCATGGGCGACCGATTTAGCATCTGCAGGCTCCAGCTATTAATCTGAGCACTGCGATGCTACATTTATATAAGTCTTCACTGCTGTGGTGGGACCATATTTAGGCTGATTATTCTGAACCCTCATATAATTATCTTTTTTCTGTTGGAAGAATTCCGTTTTACGACGAACCTGATCGCGTTCTTGGCACGATGACATCGTCTCACTGTAGTTCGAAGCTGTGGGGTTCGCATTGCAGCACGTGCGCTGTAGCGTTGGGGACAGCTGGTGGGGAGGGGTAGTGATGACTGAAGATGTGGAGACTCAGTCTTTGAATCGAATCATTATAACTCTACGGTAGATTGGTTTCTTGAGTTTACAAGCATACACGGTTTATGATGTAAGGATAACAAATATAGCATGTGTGTTGCCATCCCAGCTGGGGTTCCCAGAACAGGCTTTACCACGTGTTTATGGTAGGTTACTTTCGTAACCGGTTTTACGATTGTGTTTGTGCTTGGCTTGTCATCGTTTGTGTGAAGGCCTGACACAATCACTCACTCTATGTGATACTTGGGGATTCCGGTAATATGAGTTGATTCCTTGATAAAAGTTATGATCCTGCCCCTTTCCCCATGTACACTGTACAGTTTTATGTACAGTACTAATTTACCTATCCGTAATAGAATTGTTGAACTGCTGAACGACATAGTTCATCGTAATTTATCAACAAATGTAGGCGTCGGAATGTTAAGACACAAGGGCCTTTGTCAAAATTGTCTCTTTAAGCTGACGTGCGTAACATACCACACATAGTTACTACTGGTCTGGAGGCGTCAAACCCAACTCACTCACTAACTGACTTAAAGAACAGCTAACATCCACATGTATGTGATCTCTCATCTTGAAACAAGCTTTGATGTATATGTCATTGCGGACCACCGATTTCAGCAAATCCCACACGGAGTTTGAATATTAAAGGACAGTGTGCTAACCACTTGGAATAACCACCCTCTGATCCTGGTGTGAGTTATCTATCCGGGGGACTAGTTTCCCAGGTCTGGTCGTAGCAATTAGAGTGTCGCTTCCATTCCCTGTCACAAATGTCACCTCCCCGTGAACATTTCGATTAATCAATATCCATAGCCTGCAGATCAATACCCATTTCTTCTCTCCATGTGTGGAGAAGCATAAGTCAAATTTATCTATCGCTTTCCAAAGACTTGCAGGATTTAACGTTAACGTATATATCTATGTATTGATATTCGTATCACACAAATTGATTTTCGTTCACATCCTTCAGGCTATTCGTGTTAATCAAGATGTGATTGTAGCATACAGTCATGGGTTAGCGCAGTGACTGTTTATTGGGTCGTACGACGCTAGGGTAACTACAGGTGTAAATGGCTTGCGTAGTTTCAGAATCCATGTATCATTTAAAAACGATGAGTTTTGAGCTTAAAATAATTGTATTTGACGAAACCCTTTTTGTGATCATAAATATCCCTGCTAAAAGCAGTGTGCTTTGCATGATTCCAGTTTTATCACAAGCGTGTGATTCGACGTGTTGGCAGCGTTCTTCTGGTGAGCCAGATGCCGGGTCTTGTTAAATGGTATTTCGGATGGTGTGGAGCAGAACACTGGATGCCTTGGAAATCAAGTTTAGTTCATTTTTACGAGCTGTGGACATTATGATTCAAAATTCTTGAGTTGGATGCCGAGAGAAATTAAATGGTATTGAGGATGCCAAGAGGAAAGGGGGTTGGCACCCTCGTGGATTAATCATTATCAAATAGGACCGCTGCCTTCATAGTGATTACGATAAACGTTACAATATGGTATTTAATGTTACCGTGCCTGGCTTTCAGCATTAAGGATATAACATGGTGTGTCGACTCAAGAGTTCGTAATCAGTGAGTCGGGGGCATTCGTGTGAAAACAGCGGCTTTTCACCTCAGTGGGCGTATACTATAAAAAGGACTTGTTTAAGCACACCAACTCACACTCACATACAGAGGAAACAGAACGTTGAACAAAGTTGTATTTATTGTATATATTTGGCCAGTGTCTCCTGTCCTGCCAATTGCAAACATTTGGTACACGACCCATCATTGTCGACGTAGTCGGTGGGTACGTCCGTCGCAGACGCCGCGGCAAGTCGTGCATGTCTGTAGGTTCCTGCAGGTAATCATGGCTGGGTGGCTGGGATCCCGTTGTGTTTGCTTTAATCTGTATGCGGAACTATTACATAATTTAGTGCAAACCCACGTACACGTCGAGCTACGTCCTCTGTTGTTACAATATTTTAACCCGCATTGGGGATTGAGTCCGGTCCGGTCTGCTTATAATTCAAGGAGACTTAGCTGCCTGTTTGCCGAATAGATTTAGCAGACAAAGGAGATAGTATTGCCCCGCACGTCAGAAATATATTCAATAATTAGTACTTATATTTATTTTTAGAGCACACTATTGATGATGTGTCCACAGAAAAGCGATGGAAGAAATCAATATGATGAGAAAGGAAATATTTTAAAGCCATGAGCGACTGACTTGATGGTGAACATGACTTTTCGTGATGAAATGCACTCCTTTACACGGGTGTGACACACGGCCTTCTTGTAATGATACTGAAATAAATATTTCGGTATGAAAATATATGTATCCTTGCTCTGAATGTACAGTTCGCCATCCCGACACAAATACGTTAATCGGAGGAATATCATAATTGCTCACAATTACATATATTCCATGAGAAAAGAGTACATATAGTAATCAAGTAATATCCTAAACAAACAAGTTCTTATATTCTTCGGAGATATGTTTAGGGAATAGTGTGTTCAGTCGTGACTACAAAAACTATAGACACATATTTATGATCCGTACGATATTTTGATTAATGACGTGGCGACATTTGTAATGTCTTGTATTTGACAAGTTAGTTCTTGGTCGGTGGTGAAAGAATGCATATAGCTGTAATCATTGTCGGTATTGTAACATGCAGCTGGTAGTGAAAGTCAAATCGACGTGACACATTCAACAGCCACGCTTACACACCATGTTCCGTTAATGTTCAGTTAACCGCTGAAGTGAAGGAACGTATGGGTACGTGCTGCAGTCTTCTGATCCCGACCCTCTTCTGAAAATGCTTTTTTGGAATCCTTAACGAGATACATAATGGGACGAGTTACTGCCTACCATATGACCGACCGAGCACCAGCTTAATTCTGATGTCTACCACATCTAATCATGTATGCCTTGTCACCGGTTTGGACTATTTCTCAAGCGTTTCATCCTACAGGCTCAGAGACTCTGAAGCTTCTTGCACTTGATTTAACATCCTATATTTGTCACGGGCCAACTGTTTCATTATATCGCATCTCTGAGTTGATATGGCATATATGAAAACTACATTGGTGGTCGCTACATTTCACCTGACCCCGGACTTTTTAATAATTTTATTATCAACCTAATATCCTCCCAATCAATCAATTCATCACGGTGTTGTTGTTTCCATGAATGTCTTAATCGATGTCAGTTCCTGGATGAGCTGTACTGGCCTAACGGCAGGTTCCCACGGTCGCACGTTTCGAGCCGATTGGCAACTTAGTGGAGAGGATTTACCGGATTATCTGATTATCCAAGCACATAATTCCCCGTCACTAGAGAACTCCTCAATTTGTAATCCTTGAGCGATAAGAAATCACATTTGAGAATTCCATTTCTATAAACGACATTAGAGGTTTTCAAACCACGGAGTAGGAACCTCATTATTTTCTCGACTACTTTTTATCAGGAATCCGTAAGAGAAGATTAAAATTCTAGGAATTGGTTACCTCGACACGCAGGCACATACACATCTGGACATGTCGCGGGATGGAACTGGCCTTATATTCACGATGCCCTCTTCTACTGCTGTGATATCTAAAAACGTCCGTTCACAATGCATCTATTTTCCCCAACTGATTCTGCATGCATAGCCCTCGTTTAACCCGACCACACAGGGAACCTATTTCAGTGATGTCTGCCCCTTTATCGTGCTTAGACGTACAGTACAGTAACTAATACATGAGCGTTGTGAATCCGCTTCAAAATATGTACTTAATAAGATCCTCCTAAAACCCGATTTCTGTTAATGATATGAATCTGAGTCCGTGAGTTACATTTACAACATGTTAGATTGATTGTAGAGGGATTTTCCAGAAAGCAACCTCCTCGTCACGTGAATCCAAGGCGGTTGGAACAGGTTTTCAGTTTTAACGCAGTTCAACAGCTGCCTGCCTGCAAAGCTTCAAATAACCTGCAGCGTATAAATAGACGCTTACAATCACATAGACAAGCGGCACAGAAAATGCAAACATGTAATTACTCTCGACCAGAAGAGCATGTGTTTATTCAATTGGAGGCATCATCATTTCATCTGGACCTCCAAAAGGCATCGAGAGAGAGAGAGAGGGAGAGGAGAGAGAGAGAGGAGAGAGAGAGAGAGAGAGAGAGAGAGAGAGACACAGACAGAGACACACACAGAGAGAGAGAGACACAGACACTCACTCACGCAGGGGATGATGGGGTGTGGTTGATTTTTATGGAGAAACATGTACAATGTGAATGTCTCCCCAAAAAGGTGATGTACAACGTGAGTTCCCCGCCCCCACCCTTCTGTATGTCATGTACAAAACCAATGTTATATTTCATACAAAAGTGCTGATCCCCAACCCCAAACCCCTTCCTTTCCCAGTGCATGTGTACAAAATGGGTGACGCCCCTTAAAATCATCCTCACTGCCCCCCTCCCCCTAGCCATAAATTATGACCGCCGTGATGTTGCTGGAATATTGCTAAAAGCGGCGTAAAACCAAACTCAGTCAGCATAAATTATGAACGGTCCCTTAGGAATTGTCAATGGATGCAAATGTGGCATATTGCATACTCCAATAGTGGTAATATTATAACGATTTAGAACCCATCACCCACGATATATATTTAAAAGAGGTATGACTCTTTAGGACATTGTGGAGCAGGATCCCAATTGTTTTCTTGAAATATTTCCACTGAACTGCAGTTTCACAAAATCTCAATGCCTTCTACAATATTGTATCTTGATTGATGAGTATTTTCGACCACAATAGGTGCAGAGCCCAGCCTTGTCGTGACAGTCATCGTTAACAACTGGAAAACGTTCTCTGTAGCCAGTGCAACAGGGACCACTGCAAATTTTATTTTCAAAGTCATGCATTTCTGTCAATAACCCTAAAAACCTCAGATATTTCTGGCTCCTGTTCTAAGACAATATCAAAATGTTATCTGGGTTTGGTCACGAAGATTTCCACATCCTGTCTGATTTCTGTATTATGTGCATGCAGTTTGTTGATCTCAGGGGTTTGCTACTAATAACAGCTATGTCACTGTGACATTATTGCAACTTTGAAGTGATTTTATTTCACTTACACACGCTTGGCTTGGGTCCCCAGTCACAGCAGCGAGGGCAGAAGTTTGGGCTACATCAAAAAGAGCAATTAACAACTTCTTGTTGAATAGGACAAATGATTTTTGCATGCAACAAATTTTCACAAGCAGCCCTCGTGTTATTGTAGGTAGTTAATTTTACGTCTTTTTAAAAATTTTCGGAATGAGCAGGATTGATTATTACCAAAAGAAACTGAAAGTTATTTATAACTTATTTACCAAAGAGACATTTAAAGAGAGAGAGAGAGAGAGAGAGAGAGAGAGAGAGAGAGAGAGAGAGAGAGAGAGAGAGAGAGAGAGAGAGAGAGAGAGAGAGAGAGAGAGAGAGACAGACACACATACACACACACACACACACACGGAGCTGTGATAGAGCTAACATTAGCTGATTGGCCTCCTCGATTCGATCTCCCCTGGTATAATAAATATATTGATAATTTACTGAAAACACAACAGAGAGAATGTTTCATAAACAAACTGGAGTGCACTGTGCATCAAACACCACCCCACCCCACACCCCTCCTTATCAGGCATGCCTCTGTTGTATGTTGAAACTGGAAGTGTGGAATGCACCATCCTCACAGTATATCTTTATGTGAGGAATAGGAGTCACGTCTTGATACACCACATGATGTGTATACTCCTTTTGCTACCTGTGATGCCGATGTTTTATCTACCTCCGGCAGTACAGCCAAGATAAGTTGTGTCATGCATCATCACAAATACATTGACTACTTTCCTGGAACCACAGGAGGTATCCATGAACTAAACACGTGTTCTTTACTGGAAAGTCTGAAGGGAAACAGGGATGACGATGTAATCTCTAGGAGTGTCAATAGCAGATTAAGTGATATTTCTATATTAGTATTTCTACGTGAAACGAGTGATGGAATTATCAATGCATCACAAGTTGTCCAGGGTCCGGTGGCGCCACATGTAAATCAAAGTAACTACGCTACGCTATCAACAAAGAGACGTCATACATTGAAAACCACAAATTCATGTTGTCAGAAGTGACGTTCACATGTGTTGGACGTCAGACACTAATCTGACGCTCTTGCTAATTCCTGAACACGTTCACGGTCTGATGACTCAAGGACATTGTGAACTTTATGGGTTTGAAAAACTGAAGATAATTGTATCGACATCAGCGGGTTTCATACTCGGATAAACACACTATTTTCATAATGTCCCTTTTTCTACAAAACCAGTTAATTAACTGGTATAATGCAACACGGTGTATGCGATAAGACATTGTGACGTTAATTAGTATTACGTCGAAGGCTGTGTATGTATCAATGCTATAATATGTATTGCAGTAGGTTCCAATCTGCTTCACATTTTTATTTATTTGCTCATATTTACCTGTATGAATACAAAATCTCTTTATTACATTTTATGACAGCTCGTATGATCACCACGAGACGATTGCCAGGTGGGGCCATATGTAGATCAACAGATTGTTATTAATAAATGTGGTTTGACAGAATTCATTTGATGTAGCGATCATTCGTTCACTGTTTTATTAGTTTCGTTGTCCTTATTCCAATATTCAGGTGACACAGCTGTGTTATATTATTTACGCATTACGAAATTTGAAGTCGAGAATCGCACTTTGTATATGGGCGATGCGAGCCAGCAGTCTGGAGTATTATTTTAGAAGATCAATATCCAAAGCATTACATATCAGGGTTAAACAAAAGTCAAAACGCTTTTTTTTCACAAATGTACAATGAATTCGAAGCTACAATTTGTTCCTTATCTTTTCTGAATTCCTACAGACACATAACAGTTTGAATTTTGTACAATTTACTTTCGTCGAATCATTTCAGATGCATGATAGAATTACTGCCAGGTAAATTCAAGACACAGGCGCCAGAGTAGAATGTCTTGAATATCTGCAGGAACAGATTCCGGGCACAAACACAAAAACAGTGACAGGCTAAGAGAAGCCTTGATTTCACTAACATGTTAAAGATCTTAGCGTGATCATGACGTATTGACTCAGATGAAATTGCTCTTTCATTTTCTATTAAATGTTCACACTAAAGCATCGATTGAGAATGTTTTGGTAGTAAAATTAATCACCCAAAGGACATCAAGGCGTATGTTGAGCTCCATACAGAACACTGGCACTTACCTCTTCACAACGAGAGACAAGACGTCGTGAAGCACGCGATGTGAGAAGTTAAACAAGCCATGAAACATGTGATCACAGCTTGGCGAGATGGATGGACAATTCGCTTCTAGGTCTCCCACACAATAAACATCGAAAGCGTGTTCCGTCTTATCGTACCTTTTGTGTTTGTAAATTCACTTGAACACAAGTAGATTCAATAGCTCTGCCATCACCATTACGTGTATTTTATATAAGATCTTTTGTGTGCGGCTTCGCTAATATAGTGTTTTGGCAGTTTTGGGCACTCATTTGTGAGAAAACATTCCACCATTAATATCCAACTGGTTTCCGTGCAAACCGATGGATGTTAATGTAGAAGAATAAGATGAGATAAAATAATGATTTATTATCTCTTTACTGAGGTATTATGTGGCAGGAACAGCCCCGTCACGTCATTACCTGTGACAGTTCAAACCGTCTATGCGCATATTAGACACCAAGTGTTCCTTTCTTAACACGAACTTGCGCTGGTGATCCTACGCTATAATTAACAAAAACGTCAGCAACTCAGATGCTGGTGTGCAAATATTCAATCTACTGAACACAACGAGCATTTTCCTGACAGCCAAACTCATCTTCTTGATTTCCTATCTGTAAGACCCGAGGTGTTATACGCCTTAGACGCTTACATGTACCATTTTGGTGAAACGCACGAGCATTAGCATTGCACTGACAAATCAGCTGTATTTAAGACTGACTGACTGAGTTTTGGTTTTACGCCGCTTTTAGCAATATTCCAGCAACATCACGGCGGGGGACACCAGAAATGGGTTTCACACATTGTACCCATGTGGGGATTCGAACCCGGGTCTTCGGCGTGACGAGCGAACGCTTTAACCACTAGGCTACCCCACCGCCCCCTGTATTTAAGAGGAACACCAGACGTGGTGCAGGTTTTGGATTCTTACCATTTTGGTGGCACCCAGAAACGGGGGTATGGCGCTTACAAATCTGTTTGAGGCTGCAGAAAAGTCATATGTGAAACATGTCTCAGACGCTTAGCACTAACCACTAGCACAAAGGTTTGGTGTCGACAATCACGAAACTTAACCAAGAGGATCTGGAATTCGAATCCGCGATGAGATATTTCTGGTAGGCCTACACAGAAAATTGTATCGTTTAAACAAATATCCCACCCGAATCCTCCAGCTGGGAAGTTCATCGTGTCTTAATTTTACAGAAACATATCAGAGGCTCGGGCACATTCTGAATGACACATTTTAGCCATGTCAGCATAACTATGTACATTCCAATTGCTCGTTAAGCCCCCATTTTCATGCAACGCCTACAGTTTTACTAAATCCTTTCTCTTATAAACTGGGGCGGTGGGGTAGCCTAGTGGTTAAAGCGTTCGGTCGTCACGCCGAAGACCCGGGTTCGAATCCCCACATTGGTACATTGTGTGAAGCTCATTTCTGGTTTCCCCCGTCGTGATATTACTGGAATATTGCTAAAAGCGGTGTAAAACAAAACTCACTCACTCACTCTTATAAACTAATAACCCATTTCACGCATGTTTGAAGAGGTGAACGTGTGCACGATGTACTGAATTGCGAACTTTCTTCGGGTGTCTATTGATCATTATCAATGCCGTCGTGAAAGGCTGCATAGTGAACTGGTCATCTAAAGGATTATTACATCTCCTCCTTGTCGTGTAGTAACTATTACCCTTTACGTGCAATCCTCATTGTGTTGTCAACATGATGCAGCGTAATGATAGCAACCCCAGTCACGATGTCGGCAGCAGGAACAAAAATGTCGTAATTTGTCTGAGGTCTTTACATTGTAAATCTTTAGCGTAAAATTATGTCAAAGAAAAATAGCGATTTTAGAAATTTGAAATGGCTGAGCAGCTTGAAATGCTAGATAATTACCGTATAATGCCTCTAAGGACAGCAGAGTTACTTTGATTTACGAGTCAACATCCTCAGCACACAACAGCCAAGTTGATCATTACCTGACTTCACTCGCTTTAGGTGGGTGCAATTAATTAAATGTAAAAGGCCCAAGCTATCATCCACGATAAAGCTTAAAAAGTTAACTAAAATGTTCGATTTTAAACGGCCAATGTGTTGGTGACTTGCTGAAATGGTTTCTTTGCCATCATCCTATTCTTAAAATATGGCATTAGTTTGTCTTTTTATTTCCGACGGTTGACATTTCAGGGTTTTCCACTGAGATGTGTGACTATTAATCTTGGAGCTATCTATATATGTACATGTATGTGTACACTTTTTTTGCACAAAATATAGATCGGATATATTTCGTGCATTGATCTTCGCTACCTTGACCTCACCTTAAGGTTAAAATATTCCGGACTGACAGGTAGACAAAGTTAAGAAATGAACAACGTCAAATCCTTTTCCACACCAATAGGAAATCTCTGCTAACAGCAGCGTCGATTGAACAATTCCACCATATCATCAACATGTTTATGAATCACTATCACGCAGTCATACCCGGTGTTGGCGAAATGGTGAGCGTATCCTGTTCCACTCGTCAGAAACAAATGCAAAACTTAGTCGACTGTTCACCTGACATAACACGGGAACTTTCTACAAGTAAAAATAGGGACTGGTTGCATCGGCCAGATAATTCACACTGCTTGTCAACCGGTGGATTGAGTGTATATTAGAGGCAGGTCTGGCAACAACTATGCTGACATTCTTCAGTGCTGCATGGTATAAATAGTCATGTCTTTCAAAAGTCTGTCGCATATGTCTGGCTGAAACGTCTGTCTGATGTATTTCCAACGTCTGCCTCATGTATGTATTTCAAACGTCTGTCTGAAATGTCTATCTGATGTATTTTAAACGTTTGCCTGATGAACTTAAAATGTCTGTGCAATGTATTTCTAACGTCTGTGTGATGTATTTCCAACGTCTGTCTAAATGTCTGTCTGATGTATTTCTAACGTCTGTGTGATGTATTTCTAACGTCTGTGTGATGTATTTCCAACGTCTGTGTGATGTATTTCCAACGTCTGTGTGATGTATTTCCAACGTCTGTGTGATGTATTTCTAACGTCTGTGTGATGTATTTCTAACGTCTGTGTGATGTATTTCCAACGTCTGTGTGATGTATTTCCAACGTCTGTGTGATGTATTTCCAACGTCTGTGTGATGTATTTCTAATGTCTGTGTGATGTATTTCCAACGTCTGTCTAAATGTCTGTGTGATGTATTTCCAACGTCTGTGTGATGTATTTCTAACGTCTGTGTGATGTATTTCCAACGTCTGTCTAAATGTCTGTCTGATGTATTTCCAACGTCTGTCTAAATGTCTGTCTGATGTATTTCCAACGTCTGTCTGGTGTATTTCCAACGTCAAAGTTCTCATACACAGATAATGATACTTGAATTTCTTGTTGTACGGAGGTCAAAGTATTTCGGCTAAATTCATAAAAAAAACCTTTAGTGCTGAGAATCAAAGAATGCCCAAGTGAGTATTAACGTGAATATGGTTTTGCGGCGCCTGTTCTGGCAATACAACGGCGTGGGAAACCAGACATTGTATCCATATGGGGAACCCAGCCAGGGACCGGTGTGACGAGTCGTTCCTCCAACTCCACTTAGTGCAAAGTAACGTACGGGCTGACTGCATCGTTCGCAAAGGCGCTACTGGGAGTACAAACCAGTTTGATAGTATCGGCAATTGTCGAATGAAACGAAATCGAGATGAACCTGTAAACGTCAATCAGAAATAAGTTCATATTCTGAATGTTGATAAACCTGATATGTTGATAGCCTTTTCTACGGCAACATGTGGGCAGTTTTCGTGGCGAAGTCGAGTGTCAGATACGCGAGGTCGGTCATATTCACATGTGAATACACACAGGTACAATAATTGCTAAATTTACTTAACGTATCTTGTTTTGTAAGTGAATGAAAGTTTACTTGTCGCGTAACTTATTTATGACCTATATTCATCAGTTTGTATTCGGGTCTTGCTGCGACCCTCTAAATAATCAATAGCACCGTTCAGACTGAACATTTCTCAAAACTATTCTGTCAAAACACGCAGTGTATGGATCGCATTCCTAGTAGTGGCAGTTGCAGCGTCGTACATCACCATTAGGCGTCGTCCATCACGTCCCTGAGACTCCCACCACGCGCCCGCAGTCTGTGTCGTTGTTTATAGACACGCCAGTGTGGACTGCTGTTCATTCAAAAGAGTTGGCTCTAGGTTAGGTAGTCTGTAGAAATCGAAACTAAAATCTAAAGAGATTGTGAAATAATTACCATTAGAGTTGAGGGAGCATATATCGTAAACTGTGTTTCAATTCAGAAAATGTCATGCGGATTGGCAAGTGAAACCTGAAAAAGGGTTATATCCGCACACTAAACCTGGGAACAAAACGGAACAAAAACAGCAGCATAATATATACACAGGAAGCTAACGACTTCAATACACTCATAAAATGAGATTGCATTCATAGTTTTTATTGAATATGGGATGCTTTGATCAGATGATGGTTCTATAGTAAGAAGGTTGTCTTGAAAGCTTTAAATAGTTATCCATTAAAACGAGCATAATATAAACTTTCAATCCACTCTTGAAGTTGAAATGTCTATGCTTTTTCTATATCAATACTTAAAGAATTACATGTATTATACATGCTGTCGTCTTTTTTTGTAGTCAAATCTCCATTTCAACTGATTCGCCATCTATTCATAATTCTCCTTTGTCAATGTCTGGTATTGGCGCCATCCTTGCTGCACATATGACGTACGGAATCCCTGTATGATTTGTTTGCTACTATAACATATGTAAGTAGTTTTATCTTTACGTATTAAACATTCCAACTATGCTATTGGCCTTCATGTGGAACCACGCAAACCGGCTGATATCATAAAGTTTTTATATCAATATATCTGCTAAAACCAGAAACTAATGGTACCAAAGGCAAGCGTTCAGGAATCACTCTCATTTAGGGATTGCACCGTGTGTTCGTGAATAGGTGTCGAGATTCTGCCGCAACACTCTCACGAGTGAGTGAGTGAGTGAGTTTAGTTTTACGCCGCACTCAGCAATATTCCGCTATTATGGCGGCGGTCTGTAAATAATCGAGTCTGCACCAGACAATCCAGTGATCAACAACATGAGCATCGATCTGCGCAATTGGGAAACGATGACATGTGTCAACCAAGTCAGCGAGCCTGACCACCCGATCCCGTTAGTCGCCTCTTACGACAAGCAGGGGTTACTGAGAGACAATATTCTAACCCGGACCTTTACGGGTCACTCTCACTAACACATGGGGAGGCAAATATCGTTTTCATGAGAAAAACAACCCCACGAAAATAAATGGTGCGAGTAAAGATAGAGAATTGTATCTTTTCTGTCAGTTTGGAAATGTCTACCAAAACACTTTATTAAGGCCTTGAATGTTGAAGTCGTGATCAAACAACACATTTTTGTTGTGATAAATTCCTTACAAAAGGGTTTAATAGCCAGGTGTACATGTTTTGTACACTGTTGCGCAGCTCACTCACTCACTCAATATCAGGTTACAGCAACACATAGAGTTAAGTGTTCATCGTTTGTGCGATAGAAACTACGTATTATGTATTACCCAAGCCAAGATGCAATCAATAAGTTTCGCTCTCCATTTGACGTTATTATAATTAACTCAGTTCTTTCCCTCTTACTTTATACAGACTGGAAAATCTCGCCATCAATGAACTACTTCTTATCGCGATCTTTTATTCTGCTAAATTTCAATACTCCTTTAGTCACTTTCTTTACAAGTTAAGCATCCTTCAAAATTGTACCATTCCTTATCTTTCAGTCTGGCGATAACGACTTAATTACTCTCATCTTATCTTATATCGCTTCTGTCAAACCAATGTCCGCTCGCATCATATTGCTGTGTTACACTAGGATCCAGCATGTATGATCACCAGACGATGTCCAGCTATCTCAGGAAGTGTCCATTCCCTTGACTGACCATGATGACGACAAGTGTCAATTTGAAAGACAATGGTGGTTCATCAACTACATTTACGTGTCCACGAACACAGTGTCTGGGCACCACAGTTCCCGATCATTGCCCTGTCGATGACGTTGTTACCGCAGACGTCTGCATCGCCATGCCCTTCTCTCGTGCGTCTTCACGCTACTTGTGCAACTCACTCGTCTCAGACTAATTGGTACTGTTTATTGGTTTATACTATGTAAAACCATATATATTTGCAATATGTGTGGGTTGAAGCGTTCATATTCAAGAAACACCGTATCATGTTACGGGAAGGATTAATCATTTGTCAGACGCATACAATAGTGTGAGTGATAACTGTCTGATATATGAACACGTGCAGCGCGAATGAACGTATGATCAGATGGCAGATTTTAATCCATATTTCTTTAGCTGACACAAGGTTCTAGATTATCCTGCATTTTTAGTCTAAGATGTTAGGTGTCGCTTTTCGGTTGTGCCGACAGACGCTTTGATTTGCCGAAACTTTGTCTATTCTTTCCTTATTTTCGTCACTATATGGCTGAAACATTGCCGAGGTGACGTTAAATTTTAACCCACTCACTCACTTCTTCAAAAACCACCACGCGACCACCTTAGCATCAGAAACAGGCATGAACAAAGTCAGCGATGTTTACCTTATTGTTAATATGGAAAGCAAATAAGGTGAGATCGAACTCCATATTCAGTCGTCAAAAGAAGTTCGAGCTTAGATTTGAAACAGATAAAAAGTGCGAGAAGATCAAAGTAGGTTTTGCAATATCGCCATCCACTGATGTGTACGTTTCGGCTCACATTGAAATAGCTGTAAGATATCCATATTAATTAGTGTCGTAGGGTGACTCCTAATCCAGCTGAATACATATTACGGATATCGCTGACGGTAATACAAGACTGGAGTAACGTGAAATAAGCTCTCGGTCGAAGCACATCATATAAACAGTGCCCATCACCGTAATATGTGCTTATTGCTTGCTCATTGGATTGAATATCGTTTTAAGTTATTCGGATTAGTTTCCACTACTTTAGGTTGCTTACAGAGAAAACTTTGAATATCGTTCCTTTGACATTTGTTTTAGTTCTTCTTCATTTTCATGGATATGTATGGCACTGCGATCTGTTGTTAAATATTTGTATGTATCTTGTATTTATACACTTCATCCAGGCAAAGAATGACAATTCAATTCAATGATTAAATTTCAGCAAAAGGACTAATAATCTACTGATCTGCTTATCCTATTTTGACCAGCATTAAAACGATAAGCTACATTTGTTTCATGCAAACAGATCAGGCCCAGTTCATACTCAAAGGCTATTATTATCGTAATAACACTTTAGTGTTTATGTAACGCTTGCTGGAATGTTGATAGTTCATCCCTCAAATTAAGTATGATATTAGATGGAGGCTATTATCTTTTAAATTATATTCTTTTGAAGTCCACGTTCCTGTCAGAACAAGACCAGAATACTTTCTATATGAAGGGGTCATGTTGTTCTTTCTACTTATTGCATTTGACATGAAACATTTGAAAACAGCATCATATAATATTATATCAAGCTGGTCTCTTCATCCAGTCCGACGAGTTTATTGGATACATCGAAATCTCCCAGTGGTTCTGCATCACGTAGGATAATGAAATTATGTTATCATGGGTGTGATAGTGGTACATTGCCTTGTCTCGGGCGAATGTCAGTTACGTGCAACATGACTTAATCAACAAGATGCCTTTGGGGCGATGGAGACATGTAATGAAAATATGTTGGATCCATTCTGCCAGCGATTAGCTGGGTTTGGTAGAATACAGTCACTAGTGAAAATGGACGGTCTCTGTAGGTTGTGGGTGTCGTTGATTGAAATGATTACCGAAGTATAAGTATGCTAAATGTGAATAACTGCATAATGTATGTACATTTAAAACGAAACACATATGCAAAACGGTTAAAATGAATGTAAATGTTACTGCTTATTTCTGTTCTTATCTATTATTAATGGAAACTGTAAACACTGTAGTATGGTAGCAGACTCATGAATAACTGTTTCAGAGGATTCATTAAAAACACGAAAGCAATATTTCCATTATCTTAAGAAGTCCATTGTGCCAATATATTATGTCCATGTGTCTAAGAATCACTTTCAATTGGGATCTTATTAGGAGTTTGCCTCAATGTGATACCCGTCACAAACACATGCGACGGCAAGTCAATTTTTCATATCTTTGAACGTTGTATTCTTTTGACTGGCGGTCTCACTTTTTAAGTAGGTATTAAGACAGGTGGTATCTACACTAACGGTTCGTACAGTGTTACTGCAAAGGGGAATTTACTTTCAATATTGTGTGCATTTTAAAATCTGTTTAGCGTCTGAAAGTCATAGCGGTAGCTGGCATATTTATGAATATGGATATACTGGTATAGTCCACCACAGTGTATACGATGACAAAAACATAACTAAATATAGTTGAAAGTTAGATGAGTTGAGTTAAATGACTGTACACCTTACATATATATGACGGATCATGGTTTAAATTTTAAATTCAAATAAGTTCAAATTCTCAATAGACTCCCAAATGTTTATTCATCATGTTTGATAAAATATTGCATTTAAATATTTGTACTTTTCAAAGCATGAAAAAAGCGTTTAAATAATAATGCTTGATTGAAATTCAGCAAACACTCCAGAAAACAATTCTCTAAAAGAAATTATTCAATGCAGACCTTTCGAACGAACGATACGAAATAAACACGGTCTGCTTTAGGGAGGATATGAACTCTATAGTTTATCGTGTGGGAAGCCGTAAATCAATGCTGGAATAATTATACTAATCGAATTTAGCATCCATTCACTAAAATAATGTGTGGAAGTTGCTGTGGGCAAATCGTGTACCAGTTGTAAATATACGCATATGCGCATGCTATGGAACTGGTGATGCAAACGATCGGGTGTTTATCGTTATGTTAGTGATGGACAGGAAATAATAAGCCGCTTAAGAGAATTATTCCGTCCTTTTCAACGTATATACACATCAGGGCCACCTATGTAAACATGCCTACGTAGGTTGTGTTGTTCCAAGTCTTACGGAATGTGTACCTTCCTTTCCAGTTGAATGTCCGTGTATTGGAGTATGGTAGCGTGGAAGGTTCTGGTTGTACTTGGATACAGTTCCCGAGGCATGACATTGTACGTTACATTTGTTGTTGGGTGGTACAGCAACTACGCATACACAGGCTCGTCTCCATGGAACAGAATGCATGCTCATTAGGAAATCTCGAATATAGATTTGTCTTTGTTCTGCATGTGGATACAAACAAATGTTTGCTTGTAATGGGATGGCGTCTTGGTGTTCACATGAACATGTGTTAATGGGGCATTTTCAGAAGGGCATTTCGGTCACACTGCCATTCATCTGGCCAAATCATTTGAGAAATTGCTGCGTTATTAGTTAAAGAAGCTTGATGTTGCGTCTGCTTGGGGAGTTGATGGTCGGTGGTACGATCCTCTGACTTCGTCATCCCAAAATGTTAAGAGATGGTACTTGTCATTATCGGCTGGCGTCAGTGAGGAAAATGGACTGGTAAGCTCGGAACCTCATGTGTTTGAGTGGGGTTCCAGTCATTTAACAAACTGGACGAAGTCTGGACTACACACACACACACACACACACACACACACACACACGCACACGCACACGCACACGCACACGCACACGCACACGCACGCACACGCACACGCACGCACGCACACGCGCACACGCACACGCACACAAGACAAAGCAAAACAACACAGTAAAAAAACAAACAACACAAAATGGTACGTCGGTTATAGTAGTAATCCGTATCGTAGAGTACATGTTCACTGATAATCAACTGACATTTTGGATATGCATTATGAAGGGAAATTAAATAATATCAGCCTTAAAGTCATCACAGTATATGAGGTCCTTTACTAATCATCATGATTGGGACGCCCTTCTACCCACCGACAACACTACTAAGATCCAGCAGGATGTCAAAGACGAGTAGAGTCAATTCCATTAGTGTCATAGCATTCCTGTATTTCTCATGTTCTCTGTCGCCTCAGGCCAGGATTTGGGAGGGCCTTCAACTTCGCGTGTCGAGCATTTACAAATTGTCGCCAACTAATTCTCGCCCCCAGCACGAATCCGGATAATTTCGCCACAAGTAAACGGATATTACTTCCAGCTATTCCAGTGTTCTTTGGTATTCCGGTTTTCTTGAAGAAAAACAACCGACAACGATTGCCAAGATGGCGACCAATATGCCTGCAACGTTTCTGTAAACAATCTCTGATTTATCACAACTGAGTTAATAAAACGCAGCATTTTCAGTCACGGAGAAATGGATTTATCTTGTTACATAGATATCCGTGGACTGATGGAATACAGTGATTGGCTTAATAAGGTAACTTTCCTTTGATGTTGTTAGCATACGGCACAGGTATGAGTAGCATTAAGCTGTAAATGTATTACCACAGCTCCGCAGTATTACAAATGTGTTGCAGACCATCACAGGGTCAATGTTGTCAGGAATGTATTGTTTATGTAAAACATTTCTCGTGACTATATGGCTGACATATTGCCGAGGTGACGTTAAATTCTAACTCACTCACTCACTCAATGTTGTCAGGAGATTGGTTTGAGCTGGATACAGAATCTGTGTGGAATAGGTGCCAGTACCGTTGCTGTAGAGACAGTATCGACAGCTACTTGCATGAGACAGGTTGTCGTTTTAATCATGTACATTTTATGCCTCTTTGTCAATCAACCGTTCCACCGTTGTTGATGATAAGTGCGTGATGCGCAAAACATCTCTGGTGTAACATATGGCTCTTGCGTCATACCCACGCTGGTGTTCAAAATTCAAATTAATGTTAAATGGTTAACAAGATGCATATAGCTATTTGGAGCTTATTTAATGTGAAACGTTTCTCCAATTTAACAAACACCACATTTGCAATCTGTATTTCCAAACAGTGGTTTTAAACTGCATCATACATCAGCTGCAGTAAACGCTCAAACAAATTAGAACTAAGTGAAGACACGCAACGTTGGTACTTTCGTTGTACCAATCACTGATGTGAACATGTGTCCATAACGTCCCGGTCCTGTAAATAATGGCTGCAGAACCACCTCCATAATCCCTTTATGGCTAAATGGATGGGACGGAGACTTTGGCAACTGCTGCCTCCACAATGTTCATGTTTTCAACATGTCTACCATATATTTTTTGAAAGCTTTACCAAGGCTTTAGCGAGCACAGTGGGATTCCGGGTGAGAATCGGACCCAGTTAACAAAGACGCCACCAAATGGATCGGGTGTACATGGTGACTTGGTCGACAGCGTGTCATAATGGGTCAGGGCTGAATCATGTATGATTGGATTGTCTGATCCTTACTGTATGACTCACAGCCCTACGTCACTTTACTGGGCTATTGTTACGTGCAGCGTTGAACAAACAGACATTATTCAATCATGTTACATCTGATACAATTACTTGCTTACTTTGAACAAAAATAGTTTTGTACGTAAATGAAGAGAACGACACAACATGTACATACATATGGCGATTTACTGTCACAGTGCTGAATGTGTTAAACTGACTTCACCGAAGTAATCTCGAAGGAAGGAAGTGTTTGTATGCGCTATCGTCTTCAAGCAGCCCCAGGGATGTGTCAGGAAATAAAAATTTTGAAAATGCTTGAAGATTTGACAGAGGGTACTGAGAAATAATGCGCTACTTACCTGAAGTAATGTGTCTAGAAGCATGAAAAAGCAGGTTTCATGCAAATGTCACAAGACAGTTGTTCTTTTATATGCCGGCGTGGCAAATGTCATTTATCCTGTGTGTGGCCGAGATAGTAAACGTCCCAGATTTGCATAATATACGCATCTATCAAGGCTGTCTGTACTGATTAAATAACACAAAAACGTCCAACATTTTCAAATCAAGCTTCGTGCGAAGTTAAACGTCGCTACAAAGTTCCCTACTTGTACGTTCTAGGAGTACTTTCAACCCGGAAGTGGCACAGTCCGGAAATGTCGAACCACTGGAATCTCTGTATGGGTAGTGACAGCTGTTTTCTGGACGGCTGAGTATTCTCTTTAAGCCTGTACCATTTGTTATGCGTGATAATTGTGTCAACGTGTTTGTTTACCTCGATAATATCAGATAAAATGTTCCAATTAAAGCGTGATGCGGATACTATATTACTGAGTCTGAAACGTTATTACAGAGTTAATGGACAACGTTTCTTGACTCCTACAGAAATTACGTAGACGAAATGTGCATGTGTTTTATTTCGCGTACTTATATAATGAATCTTTACCCAAGAACCTTAAGACATTCATTTCAATGTTTTATTGGAAGAACACTTTTTCAAACTTCATCAAAAGAACCTAACACGAAACACAATTTAGTTCCTCAAGTTATCAGTCGTTACTATCGTCCTGTCTCAAATTTGATGTTTATGTCTAAAGTTCTGGAAAAAGTAGTCAAACAACAACTCTCGGATCATCTTTCTCAGCATAACTTGATTGATTGTTACCAATCTGCCTACAGGCAGGCTCACAGCTCAGATACTGGTTTAAATTATGTCTTAAACTCTGTAAGATCTGCAGTCGACCATGGTGACTCTGCTTTGCTTGTCCTCCTGGATTTAGCTGCGGCTTTCGACACAATTAACCATGAAATTCTTCTTGAGCGTTTGCTGAAAGAATTTGATTTGACCAATACAGTTCCTGACTGGCTAAGATCCTACCTTTCAGACATAACCCAGTCCATTCACATCGGAACATCTTCATCATCCAGTCACACCTTAATCTGTGGAGTTCCCCAGGAATCAGTTCTTGGTCCGATTCTTTTCTCCCTGTATACTGAACCGCACGGAAAACTGATGTCTACTTATCATGTGCCTCATCATTTCTATGCGGACGACAACCAACTGTTTGACAGTTTTAAGTCTAAGTCCTCAGACAGCTAGAGTGCAAATCCAACCTTGAAGCATGCCTCTCCAGCACAAGATCCTGGATGTCTGCTACCAAGCTGAAACTTAACGACGATAAAACATAAAACAATATAATGGTCATCTCTACAATCTCAAGACAACGAAAACTTATCATCAAAGATATTTCCATTGGGCAATCTTCGATTCCTTTTTCTCCTCTTGGGAAAAACCTTGGCGTTCTTTTGGACTCAAACCTCAGCATGGACAAGCAAATATATCATCTAGTAAAACCTGCCACTACCATCCGCAAAGTCCTCACAAAAGAAGCCACTGCCACCCTTGTGCAGACACTGACTTTATCCCGCCTGGATTACTGCAACAGTTTACTGTTTAGCATCTCTTCGTCTCAACTCCATCGTCTTCAGAAAATCTAGAAAAAATCTGCACACATCATTACTCTCACCAGTCCTCGCTGTCACATCTTTCCCATTCTGAACTCTCTACACTGGCTCCGTATTCGTGAAAGGATTGATTTCAAGATTTTCTGCCTCACCTATCAGTCTTTCTACAAGTCAGGAACTTCCTACCTTCAAGACCTTCTGACACATTACTCTCCAGCAAGAACTCTGCGCTCAACACAACAACTGTTACTTGCTGTCCCGAGCTAAAATCTAAAATCATTTGGCTCAAGAACCTTTTCAAATGCAGCAGCTTCTCTGTGGAACTCTCTCCCAGTCGAGTTAAAATCATCTTCTTCCCTAAGTACATTCAAAACACGACTCAAGACTCTCCGCTACAAGTGACTTCCAATCATCTGTACCTGCCAGCTGTATATAGTTTTCACTTGAGCTCAGGAAGCGCTTTGAGCATATCCCTGTGACGTGGAAAGGCGCTATATAAATGGCCTATTATTGTTATTATGTTTTACAGATTAAAGATGAAAATGTAGCAGAGAGGGTTCGGGTGATCCTGGCACAGTCAGGCTGGTAAGGCTCATCATCAGCTCAGGGCCCTTGCCCCCTCTACACGCAGCCCAGACAGCGAATGGGACTTCTCCCAGGAAACGCTGCCTAGTCGAACCCACCAAGAACTTTCCGGAGAATATGAAGGCTCCCCAACACTGCAGCCTTCTGCATTACCCAGAGTGTCAGAAGGGCTGTACTCCCGGTGGAGAACCCGGGCACTCTCCTGATCTGCGCCAAGAGATCAGGAGGTACCCAACCAAGGGCACCGAGAACAATGGGGAGCCTGGCGACAATGTACTTGGGATGCAAGCGAGACATTTCAAAGGCGAGGTCCGCATATTTATCATGCTTTTCCTGAATCTTGCCAATCACATTGGTGTCAAAAGGGACAGAAAATTCAATGATATAAATAAATTCATTGGCTTTAACAAAAAGGACAAGATCAGGTTTGTTGGCTGGAATTCTTCTGAGGCTGGGCCTAGTCCAGAGAAGTTTGAAAGCATCATTTTCCATGACGCCCTGGACATGTTCAGGATCGTACCATGGATGGACCTCGGAGTCAAAGCCACAGGCATGTCTGAGACGCTAGTAAAAGCAACGAGCCATGCCATCATGTCGTTTAAGATGTGCTGTTTGTGCCAAGGAAGGGCATCCACTGACAAGGTGTTGGACAGTCTCCGTGAATTCATTGCAAAGTCGGCATTTCATATTGATATTTTCTTTAAGAATCACATTTAGGCGATTGCGAGTGGGAAGTGACTGGTCCTGAGCAGCAAAACAGAAGCCCTCAGTTTCACATTTAAGACCAGCCGACTTCATCCAGGCGAAGGAGTCGGTGGGATTGCTATTCTGTTCAACACACTGCATGTACACACGATGCAATGGCTTCTCAGAAAGCTTCTCCACAAAAGACCGACTCTGGGCAGACTTGGTAAAGGACTTCACCTGGTTTACTCCCATCACTGTACCGTCCAGCAGAAGACACATAAACTGTATAATAGTGTTATGAGCGGTATCTGGCTGGCGAGCCCAGGCATATTATTCAACGATTGAATGTTACCATTCTCACTCGTATACAGTTCAAATGGAGACTTCATTTTGCAGCAGGGCGTGCTGTTGTCTGTGTGTCCACAAAACGGTCCAGATTCGTCTGAGATGACCACATTTAATTAGTTACATACACTCGTCACCACAGTCACTCAGAGTGTTATATAAAATTCGTTATTGAATTCGCAAAGGATGGGATTAATTACCGCTCTGTGGGTCATGAAAGTACACCTATTACATGACTTGGCACGCTTATAAAGGAACGATTCTCAGGTGAATGTTATTGCAGGCTTGAGGCCCTATGTGTTTACCAAGAGTACAGCGCATTATTATTTGTGTTACCCAGTGCTCCTGCAAGGTGTCGGTCTCACGTCTTCCCGAGACACATGCAATAACGTGTAGACCGCCGCTGTAACTGTGACGAGAAGGTATGGAATGTGAGGTTGTATATGCCATCAATGTGTTGCAATCCCCGCAGTTCTTGGGTTGCAGCCAAGTATATCTTCAACACACACTCGTCTCCACGCAGAATTGGTATATATTGAAACAAACTAGTAAAATGTTTGAGCAACATGGGAAATCGTTTATTTTGCAAACACTTGCTTATCTACGAAAGCAAACAGAACATGCACAGTCACACAGGACATGCACGAGGTAGCGTGAGCGCTTAACCTAAGGAAAACAGTATTAGTGATTGTGAAAATATGCAAGATGCAGCCGATCTGTTGAATTACATCTTCGTCTAATTGATTGTAGATATATGGCATTTTATTAGTTTTTCAATGCCAAGTTAACAAGATATACGGGTTTCCCATTAGCCGAAAGGGCACTAAGGTCTAGCATACACGTTCATCCTTGTCTTCGACACCATGAAGGTGCAAAATAAAAAGAACTTCATTTGAACTCTAAAGACCCCTGTGAAAGACAAAGTTAATTTAAGTTAAATTTATGTAGTGATTTCATACTTGAAAGTTTGTCAGTTTAATATGAGTTATATTAGGCGGTAGAAATATATTCTATTAGTGTCCTGTATGGGACAACATGTTTACGACGGTTGTCGAACCATTGTCAAGAAGGTCGTTGAATCGTTTCTTTTCCTTAATAGCTTTTTCTTTCTGAATAAGACTGAATGTCTTTCTTTGAGAAGACTTTTAGTTACTGTCTTGGCGAATGGGGAGACGGTGTTCAGTTGCAAATATGGAAACTTATACTCACTGACCAATGACAATATAGAATGGTATTTGAACTGTTTCATACTTTAGATACCTTGGAGGTGTAAAGGGAAATCAATACGGAATGGTATATCCACTGTTCTATTTCGGAATAAGCTGAATCCCTCACTGACTATTTTGTGAGTGATGAAATTCATTGAAAGCTCACAATGATGGTGAACTTGACAACAACCAGATGGATGATAAATGTCCTTGTCCTAATACGTTATAATATTAAGTTTCGTTTATGACGAAATGAATAGAGCATAGCATGTCTCCGCTGTAATCTAATCTAATTAATCTTTGTTCTTCTTAAACAACCATGGTCATCAGTGATGACTATCCATATTCGCATTCGATTTGACTCTACGACTCTTACGTACTTTGTTATTGTGACTTTACTACGGACGATTTATAGGACAGGTGATTATCAGCAACCTCTGAATTAACTTACCAATTTTCAATTTGCCTTCGCCTTGCCTAATTTTGTTTCATCGGCAACACAAAACTATGTACGTTATTAACTGCATTCTACGCAACGTTACCATCACATTAGTGCCACCGACCAACCAAACCTATCTGCATCTATGTATTCAAACAGACCAAAGATAAACGATGTTCTAAGAAGCATCTCATGTATAAAAAATAATGTATTAGTTTTTAACGTAGTGCTTTAACAATATGAGCGTAACGGTAGTAATGCACTAATTACCATCTCAAATCGAGCATTGAATTTGCTTGCAGCTCTTCTTTTGTACACATAATTAAAACTGTCATTGGACGGTAAATCTAGTCTCCTGTGTAATAGCAGTGTTTTCTACAAGTGGTGAGGCAATGAACAAATCAAATATGTGTTGTTCAATTGAACCAACCCGTCCACAAATCGACCGGAGTGTAACGACTGTCTGAAGCCTGGAGTAGCCACTATAATCTGTCCGAAATCATTGGAAGTTGTGACGAACATTGATACAAAGCACCAAGCAGTATTCAGCCATGTATTTGGAGTAGTGCGCATTCCTCAATCAAAATATTCCAGAACTATGAAAGAAAGACATTTTGACAGTTTGATAACGTACTCATCTAAAATGTCACCTAATTCTGTTAGATAACGAAACAAATAATACGAACACGTTTGCTAATTGAGAAATCCGGAAAATAATTCTGGAGCAAATAACCTTGTGGGAAGAAGGCCTTTTGACGATGAGCTTTTTTGAAAATTTATTCAAACAATAAAGGGGGCGGTGGGGAGCCTAATGGTTAATGGTCCGCTCGTCACGGTGAAGACCCGGGTTCAGGTCTCCACATGGGTACATTGTGTGAAGCCCATTTCTGGTGTCCCCCGCAGTGATATTGCTGGGGTATTGCTAAACACCATACGAGCTCACTCACTCTGACAGTAAATTAGGTACATTTACCAATGTGAAGTAACAGCAGGAACACACAAAAGGCTTGTATGAAAGGGTGTCACATGTTGAGAAGTACCCGTCTTTTTCACAAATTTAATTCATATGATTAGACATTTATGAAAACGTGAATGAGAGACGTAGTATTCTCAAGAAACGTTTACAGAGTGTAAATATAGATAACGTGTCTTTCATTTCCATGCTATTTCCACAGATGATTATGTGATATCGTGTTTCGTAACTGCCCCGGGATAATGCAAAGACAAGTCCTGGCTGAATAATGCCTTTCAATGATTAATAGCTAACTTCTTGCCATCATCCACAACTCACATTCTCTCTAACGAAAGAACGTCTTGTAAGTGAATGTTTGAAGTTTGAGGCGAGGGCAACAACCCTTAATTGGGTTAGATCAATAGCTATTTCCCTCACACAAAAATGAGGATGGGTGGCTTCCTTAGCGCAACCTCATCTTTCCGAGCATCATTAACGAATGTAAAAAAGGTGAGTCTTTATAGAGTGATTCAAGAAGTGTGCCCCAGGACGTGAGTCTCTTCGTCATATCTTGATTCGGCTCAACTGAAAGTATCGAGTTAAACCACTTATAAGTAGCATGGAACATTGCAGTTTTAACTCTACCTAAATTCCAACTCTTTTCGAAAAATCTAAAGGCTGCCTTCATTTTATGGACATTAATACATATTATCGGACTGGTATTTTTTTCAGTCGTAAGTATCCTTAATGCCATTCGGATATTGTAGCTGTCATATTTTCGATCTTTAAAGGCGGCAGATCCGTAAACAAATGAAATACTTTATTCGTCTTATTGTACATTCAGAGAATTTGAAACTGAAAACGAACTTCTAAGAAACAGGAATCGACTGATATGCAACCTATATACTAGACTCCAAATATCTCTAATAACTCACGAAACATTCATAGTAGTATAGTGTATCTGCTATGCCCTGTCATGCCACATTGACTATAATACTGAAAAATGTGGGTGTAACTTAACATTTTTAGTAGCATATTTCTGGAATCAGCACATATCACAGTGATGTTTAATTACTTAAATCAAACGCGAGAAGACTCTTCAGAGCCTAGTCCATCGTCAATGCTTGTGCTCGGAACGCCGAAGATAGCTGTTCTACAGAAATATTAGAAACAAACTTACGTCTTTTCCGTAATCATAGGGAATGTCTGCCACACGCAAATTTTTTGTATGATTCTGTCTACAGAATACTCATGTGTTTATGAACCATAGTCAATAGTGATGACGTCGGAAAGGTAAACATGTCTTGTCCTACCGGTGAGATCAGTTACAAATACATGCAAAGGCAAGTAAATTGTTCCGACGAAAAACACTGAATCGAAAAGGGAATCACACATATGTTTTGCCATGGATGTGACAATTTTGGAAATGTTCCCCTTATGTCAACCATAAAATCCATTATAAGATCCACTAAAGATTCTTACAGAAATAAGAGCGGTATAAACATTACTGTCACGGGATTTGTAATGATGAAAGACAAAGTCACATGTTTACCGAATACGCATGCGTTTACTATACACATGAGAATCACGTCTGTATTTGTTACCTCCTCCACAATGAGACGAATATCCATCTCTGTACTTCAGGTTTAATACGTTCAATATTGCAGGAAAGAATTAAAGTATATGTCAAGACGTGTAATATTTCACAGAATACATTACCAAAGTTGTGCAGCATTTCAATATTATTGTATTCTGTTCTGAACATCATTTGATTGGAAATATTCCAACCGAACCACGGCCCTTCTGGGGTTATCATTCTCCTGAATTAACTCAGTCGAGCTGTTATATGAGGACCTTGCTCGATTTCCCGGTTTTTCGGGGCCATTGAACAGAATGTCTTATGTTACATAAATACTGACAAGTCAATGTGAGCTCGGATATACGTAGCTGTCGTCACCTTCAGACAGCCATTAAGTATGAAGTTGTACTTTATTTTCTTCACGAATGTACGACGAGAAAGCCATGGGTAGTTCAAGTAAATAAATGATTCATTGTGTCATATCTGACAGTCGTTTACGTTTTATGACTTGCCAACTGAAAGTGATATTTAGGAAAGGGTTAATGTAATTTAGGTCAGTGTTCATTCAGTGAACATTCAAGTTCAAATCCTCCCGACTGGGTGCACAATAATTGACAACACGATACTAAATAATGTCACTGAAGATATTATGTCGTCTTCGCAAGAAAATGTTTCCATTTTGGAACTTCACTGCTCCCGATTGCCCCGTCGTAGTCAAAATAAATCGGGCATTGGCACTGACGCAAGCCTGCAACCAGGATGAATCGACTTAATTACAGAGTTGTCTGTCCCTGGATGCGGAATGGTAAAAAGTAATTACTTTATGTGACAAGTGGACTTATTAATAAGTTGCTTCTAGGTTGAAGGGCCGCTTGACACCGTTAGCACCGTTAGATATAAATGATTTCTTGGACGGAGTAACACTGGTACTCTCTGGCCACGTCTCAAGTGAAATGAGTTGAGTGCAACCGACAACATGTTATAGTCTGTTCCACAACGTTTATAGGAATATATAGCCGTTCGTGCATGTGCATGTGCTGTTTCAAGTGCAGATTATACAATATCATCATGCATATACATGTCTTATTCTCAAGAGCAATCATCCATTCCCGTTCTGGTGAGTATCAGCGCAGTGCAATCTACTCAGTAAAAGTGGTAACATGTGGTTAAGGAGCAGAAACTAGGTAATAACATGCTGTTGGCAATCCTCAATCTCGTGTATGACGTGATGCACTAATATATTGTCATCCGATTTTTTTCCACAATACATTTCGCTTGTGTGAGATCACGCGATGTCTCCTGTAAGAGATCTCCACGCAGTGAAAGTGAACCATCGTGGTTTGCAGGCCAATGTAAAAGCATCGTTAACACGATGTAACAATCAGATTACGTCACCCATTTGTGTGCCATTAAAGCCGTGCCTTACACGTGTATGACACTGTTTAACTAAAACAGATGCAACAATGCCTTGCGGTGAGGATATAATCATGCACTTTTATCATCCTGTCTTGAGTATTTTTGCTTTCACTATTTCTGGATATGTGTATACAATACGCTTGGAGACATATGAAAGTATATTAATCGTTAATACACTGTATAAACTGGCATCAGTAGGTGTGTAGGATGTCGGATACTTGAGAGCATTGCGTTTGTCATCAACACTTCACGCTGATTTAAATGATGTGGGTCTCGGTGAAAACTGTTTACACCCTGGAAAGAAATAATATCTATCCATCATTTCTCCCCAATATATGCTCTGCAAAAATGTGGTTTTCAGGTGTATCCTTTATGTATTATTTGAATAATCAACAGATGACAATAATTAGTTCAAATATGGTACGAGTGTCACTGACCGAGGTTCATCATGGCACACATGAAACAGTCGAATGTCAAGGTGAAGGTCATCTGTTCTCAATATCTTGAAAGGCTCACCAGAGAGCCCAGAACTGCCTAGCATCGTCGCCCGATAGAACCAATCAGATTACGAATTGTAGCTTGGGGAATGTTCACTTACTCTTCCTGCAGTGCTTGCAACTGTTGGGTGTTCTGTGGCCGTTGCTGACGTGACAGCAGACGTTCATCACGAACACCCTATTAGATGTTTGATGGGATTCTGATGTGGAGACCTTGTGGCCCATGGCATTACTTGCATGTTGTGGTTCCTCCAAAAGGCCGTTGTCAGTCTTACTGTATGAGGTCGGGCGTTGTCATATTGAAAGATGCCGTTTGCTTGTTGCATAAGACGTGTGACCGAATAATTTCATAAACGTAACGTTGTGACGTTAAAGTATACCGAGTCTGCTCTACTGGTATGGGAGATGGCGTCCCATACCGCTACTCTTCCCCACCAAACCTGTCCACTTCCTGTATGCAGTTACGAGCACGACGTCTGTGAACACTACAGTTGTGACCTGTGGTCCACCGGATCTTGGTAGGTCACGTGTTGACCCCTGTTAACGTAATCTTGTAATATTGCTTGGCGATACGTGGATGGTGTCGTTGCGTTTAGCTTCTGTTTTCACATGGCATGTCTTCTATTTTCACATGCTGTACAATTCTGATAAGAGACAAACCCATCGGGAAACGTTCATTTCATATTGCTGTGTTTTATTGCGTTGCCAACACTTTTCGGTAGTCTTTGGGCGTACTTTTTTCTGCCTGCACAAATAACAACCGACGCATGAAGACATGAGAAATTCACTTTTGGTATTCATTTTGTATTAATATTATCAAAACTTCGTCAGATATTTCCAATTTGTCTACTTTTGCGTTTCTTATTTTGCAGAGTATATTTGGTATTTTGACAGAAAGATTTAAGTATGTAGTTACAGAGACTGTGATTTATAAATGTATATCCTGTATGCTAACAATATCGATATTCGGTATTGTTATTGATAAAACTAATACTCTTATTATTTGTTATAAACAATAATAACTGCGTTTATAACGAACACTCCTCTAGCGAATTGACGGACATAACGAACTGTTGTGGGTCCAGACCACTTGCTCTTTAATTTAGCCGAAATGCGCCTATCGAAAAACTGTTTTCACCAAACTGAAATTAGGGTCAGTTTGAGTTCGTTATACCACGGTTATATCTGTATAGCCACACACAGATGCCGTAATAAATGAACCATAGAAAGGCTGCAGATATATAACAAAGTAGAGCAGGAATGATTAATAGATCCTTCACACACCACCACGAACACGTCGGCGCAAGCAAGAAAAATAACCACCTTTTCATCCTTCACTCAGGTACACCGAAAATCATTTTCACGTTTTACGATTCCCTGTATCTAGTTCTAAAGAAGGCTATCGCTAGGGGGCTGGGTGAAATTGCCTGTGTTATACTGTGTCATTGGATTGTAATATAGCATGTCATTGACTGTCAACTACTTGGCGGCCGTGCCTACAATCAATACACGGTGCTAGGCTCCAGCATAGAAACCTAGACACGTTCTCGCCTCATGTCACGGGAAAATGAAATCATTGACAACAGTTGAGGGGAACATTGTAACCGACAATAGTCTCAGTAAAAGTGATTGGAAAGTCTGTAGTTAGCACGGAATTAGATAAATGACTCGCGGTGGTATTGGACTCTGAAATATTAAACTGAGCTTCTGACAAATAGAACATGCATTGCGAGGCTATTCTAAAAGCCTATCGCTATTTCATAAAAAGATATATCGATCTGGGTATTGATTAACAGTCCCAAGTAATATTTTGGACTTAAAGGTTACTTACAGATGTGACAAACTGTTGGCTTTGTGGCAGTATTTGTACATCAGAAAGATAAAAGTCAGTTGTATGTTTCTGGGCTATGTCGTTCATTCATTTATGTTGAATTGAACAAATAGACAGATTCACGCCTTATTCAAGGAAAATATGTAAGCTCTCCAGTGACTAATGACCAATGGCCACTGTTTTTCTCTGTTCATATGTCTTCCAAACAAAGTAGGAAATCTGTATATGACAACATAGATACAAAGTGGTATCGAGTGATGGTATTTGATGGATGAGAAGAGGGAAGGACTAGGTATTAGAACCGTGTATTCTGAAGGTGATACAACCAAGAACAGGATGTGTAGAAAACTATGAACGTTTCATATGCCATATGCGTTTCGATGCCTTCAGCATGAATGAGCTATACATTAACGACTGGTTAAACATTCAATTAGACTGTGTTCTATGGTCCGAATCAATTTCTGGTTTGGGGAGTCATGCCCATTCCTCTTGCAGGGCATGGTGGGGTTTGACGTCGACGGACAGGTCTTCAATCATGTTGTCTACTGCATGCTGTCATTCAAAACTCGTGTCTGTGATAGTGCATAGTGAGTGGACACGTGGACAAGCGTGGGCCAATATGGACCAAACATCACAACTACTGGCGTCAGTATGTTCTCACTGCAATACTGCAATATGACCAGTCAATGGGCAATTTGCAACAGCGGTCTGGAGATCACAGTGATCGCGCCCTATATAATTACAGCCCCACATCTGTTGACGTATGTTGACGTTCCCATGACGTTCATACTCGATCAGGTCTACGCCTATCCAAAAAGTCCAGAGTACATCAGAAAACATAACATCCGGTTTTTACAATTTAAACAACACGCGAGTGTGGTTTGAATGTGTCGGTTTCAGAACGATGGTTGCCGATAATGTGCTTGCTGACGATGTTTGTTACATAAGCTCGAAATCACACATGACCTAATAGACGCTCCACCCTTCATTTAGTGTACCTTGTGTTTAAACAGATCTACGTTCAGATCATTCGTCGGAAGATATATCGTTACAATATAGGTTACTAGGTATCCCATATAATTTGAATCATAGAGGGGACATTGACAACTCGGCAATGTCCTTTCATGATTTCCTTACTTACTTTCACACTGAACACTTTTAGAGGCATAATTGTTATTACAGACCAAACTAAACAATCCAATTATGCATTTTGTAATGTCTATGAAGATCTCGTCTCGTTTCAGGCATTATGTTCCGCCATTAACTAGACAAATCACACACGTTTAAGGACATCCCGCCCCTTGCACTTGTTCTTCAAATGTACTAGGTAAAACATCCCGCCGATACGAAGTTCCGGATACGACTGAGGACTCCCACAAATTGCGTGGGAGAGTACACGGAGAAACACCGTTCCAATGCCAAAATTAAAATGTAATAACCGAATATTATTCGATGCAAATCCTCTCCAACAAATTATTCACCAGTGAATAACATAAAATAACATTTCTTTCATTGATTCGATACGTAAATTTAAAAAAGTTTCTTTTCTTTTCAGACCGTGTGCGTCATTGTCTCCATCCTGACCCTGACTGCGATTTCCATAGAACGATGGTTTGCCATTTGCCATCCTTTGTCTTTCAAGGAGACGAAAACACGAGTGATCATGGCGCTCATCTCCATCTGGTTGACAGCGCAACTTGCGGCGATACCCAGGCTGTTCATAATGACGGAGAATAACGACGCCATAATACCACGCAACCTCACAATGCTGATTACGTCGTGTTCTCCCATAATCGAAATGAAAACATTTGCCTTTCACTACGAACTTTTTGTGTTTGTAACTTTTTACATTCTCCCTATTATCGCTATGGGATACACATATGCTAAAATCGCCTTGTGTCTGTGGTCAAGCATGAAAGCTGGACAGCTCACCGGTAAGCTCTGTTCTGCGTAGGGAAGATGATTTATTTAACTGGTAACTACATTTCAGTGCTTCACGAAGGTCACTGAGAGTTCACTTTTCAGCAGTAGTGTAATAAGAAAATTAGTAAACCACAACATACAAGGCATGACAATGTTAGAATATTTGCCCCATCTTTAGCATGTTTAAGGGATTGAGATGTAATAAGATCAGGCCACCGCGAATGAGTATAATGTGTGAACCTCTCAGTTTATTAGATAGTGCCATGTTTTGGCGATTCATTGGGAAACCCCTCTTCTAGGCATACTTGAACGTAAATCAGTACAAAACGTTTTTTGAGAAAGAAGAAATTAGCTCCTGTAAGCAGCTTTTTTACATATGATATGATTCGTTTATTTCATTGATAAGAGAAGCCTTCACATGGTAAACGTTTTCGCGACAAGGGAACTTCGGGTGGAAAACAGGAAGAATGTGTCCTCTCTGACCAAAAATATGCTGGAAGTCTAGGATTCGAACACACGATCAGCAGATCATATCACGACAGAGATATACTCCCCAGTACATTGAATTCTGTGGCTTCAGGCCCCTCCATGTAGGAACCTAACACAGCTGTTTCAGGGTCTGTTAGCACTGACAGGATTTCATAACAACTGTTCAAACAGCCTCGAGTACCTACTAGACGGACCATGGTTCTTACACTGGTCTCACTTGTTGCAAGTGCGCGCAGTCGAATACATGCACAATCAAACTAGAGTTGTTTAAGTAAAGGATGTAATGAGCTATCTTTACACGTCACCGAGTAGACATTACTGAGCAGACCAACAGATGTGCTTGCGCTAAACTTGTTTCGAGGACTAATTAAAGATGAACATAACACAAAATAAGGTGGGTTTCTTCAGTCGCGTTATTACCTCGGGCAATCTTTCCTACACACAGTCTTTGACTCAAAGCGTCACAAGTCTATGCTTGGTAGGGTCGAACATGCTGCTTGTCTAGCAGTATCTGACATTTGTAAAATGCCTAGGGTGTTTGCATTACTCCACTCTAATACAGTAAGCTGAGGATGCCATTGTCCTTCAAAGACAAAGCGATGTTCACTGATGTGACTTCTTACAATGTCATTACCTTATTTGAGACGTCATATACTTGTTTGATGGTTTTTTGCCTGGGGTTAAGCTACATTCTGAACGAAGACATCATCTGAGTCATCATCACTGTGGAAAAAAAGGCAAACACGCTTTGAAGTTTTATAGATGGTCTTCAAAGGATTTGTCGACATTGATTTAAACATTCAATTATGATCCGTGCGTATAAACCCTGAAAGTACAAACACGAATGTTGAGCTTTGTCAAATTGTTACAACTTTGAAGAGTATAAGCGTATGCCGCAAAACGAGTTTTGAATGCTTTTGTTGAAAATTGTTTGTTTTTTCTGGCATCTAAATGAGTCAATCAATGTCATAATAAATAATAGGGATAATTATGAGAAGAAAATCTTTCAAGGAAACCTATTAAAATGACAGCCACAATTTGAACATGAAACACAAGACTTGTTTTGGGAGTTTAAGTGTTCCACAGAAAGCTATTTGGTTTCACATAATTTTTAACAGTATGTTACCATAGTAAGTGAGTGAGTGAGCGAGTGAGTTTAGTTTTACGCCGCACTCAGCAATATTCGAGCTATATGGCGGAGGTCTGTAAATAATCGAGTCTTGACCAGATAATCCAGTGATCAGCAGCCTGAGCATCGACCTGCGCAATTGGGACATGTGTCAACCAAGCCAGTGAGCCTGACCACCTGATCCCGTTAGTCACCTCTTACGACAAGCACGGGGTGTATGTTACAATAGCTATGCTTATTTGACAGCATACTGTTATGGTACAGAATGGTAACATAAGCAACTCATAAACTGATGCTGTGCAAATAATCAACAAACATGCATCGCGTGACAAGAAGGCCTTTATATAAACAAGCATTATCGCTGGTAACAGTTGTCGTTTTGTTTTCAGAGGGCTCCCAAAATGCTGTCGCGTCGCAAGTGCGTGCCCGACGTCGCATAGCAAAGATGTTGATTGTGGTGGTCGTTGTTTTCATCCTGTGTTTCCTGCCCGTGTACGCTTGGAATATAGTCAGGTTGAGCGTTGCTTGTAATCCAATTATATTTTGCCCAAGTGAGATTTACTTTCAAATAAGAACATAATTGCTGGGACTTACGATTGTAACACATTGTCCATGACCAACTCGATCCAGTTCTAAGTACATGTATGACCACACACCATCACTGTACTACGTTTCATTATACTGTTTCAGAATGTCCATAGATAACATGGATGATTACCTTGGCCCCACCACTATCTCTATACTGACACTGACAGGACACTGGCTCGTCTATTTCAACAGTGCCATTAACCCTATCATCTACAACTTCATGAGCGGTAAGTGTTACTCACTGAGTAAACGATGACTGTGCACAAACAACGAGTTGCTTTGTATTGAATTCTATTTTGTCGTTTTGCCTTCTGTTACTTGTTTTATAAGAATACCTTATGTAACCAAATTTCATGTAGATCATTGTTGAGTCGAACGATTGTATTGCGTGAATAGCACCTGGTATCATCACTAACTAATAGCAACTGATAACTATACAATAGCTCAGCGCCAGATAATATCCAGCCTCGATTATCCTAAACATGTTCCTTTAGGTTTAACATGCAAATAGGGGTGATATTCTATGAATTGACCACTGAAAATCAATGATGACACCAGGTGTTCGTGAGAAAGGTAACCATGTCCCGCCTTGCTGGTAGCACCTGTCACTGACAAAAATGCATAAACATATGCCTTTATTGAAAGAATATAATCTGAAACAGTAGAGGTTACACATGGTACCTATTCTGTGATGTCCCCATAAACAATGTGCTTTCTTAGTTACTTCGAAGCAACCGCGTTAACCAGAAGCGGTTCAACCCTTAGTCTATATATTGCTGAAACTGTGGAATGTAAGGGTCGTAATCCTAATCTCGTCTCACATCTAAAACTATGGATCGATGTATGGTTCTGAGGACCTGTATGAACCTGGGTTCGAATTCCGATTGTGTGTCAATGTTTACCCGTGGTGAACGTTTTAGACCTGCGTCACTTCGGGCTTTCTTTCGCTAAAAAATAATCATGGTAGAGCTCGAATAATTCCCATGCCCAGTTCACTCACTCACTAAATCTATCACTTTAAGCATTTGTATTACTGTAGGTGTTTATTTTTCAGGCAAGTTCCGTAAAGAGTTCCGCACAGCATGTTCCTGCTGGCTTCCCACATGTGGAAGAAGGGGGAAAAGCTCTTACACCAACCGTGAGTCCACCGTTTAACACGGAAGTGGACTGGAACTTCTGGCAACCATCTGTCTTGAACGGAGACGGCGAATGTCATTTTATCACAAAACCATTCCTAATATAGTGTTGAAAATATTTTGTCTTCATACACGGAGGTCTCAAGATGATTTATCACCTCATTTCACCAAATGTGTGACTTTACTTTACTTGTATTTATGTGATATTAAAATTACTTGTTACATGATGGTGCTGTGCATTAGGGTGTTACGTTTAATGACAAGCGCAAATGGACTTTTCTCTCACAAATTGTATAATTCCACATTGTCAGTAGTTATCTATAATCGACAGATATTTTACTAAAGATCGTAAATGCTACCGGTTTATATTAAATACTACTTACATATCAAATATATTACCAAAGAATGTATGGATAGATGACGTTTACAACTATGTTCCAATTGCAAGTTACATTCCGGTATTAAGTATTCCGTACGCCTGATGTATTCTAGCTCTGTTACCTGAATAAGACTCCAACAGACATGTTTTGAGGTTACTTAGTAAGTTTTTGGCAATATCCACATGACACAGAAGCCAAAATGTTTTGCGATCATGACAAATAAACGTATGAGATTGAATAGCTTTATGAGCACATGTGTAGAACATAATTATGTAACAAATTATTGTTTATGGGTCGATGGTAATAAATCGATGACATAGCAAAATTTTTAAATTAGCCTTTGGGATAAATAATGCATAACCACAGGTATATACTCCATTAAATCAATCCTAAATGTTTACCAGATCCAACAGCTTCTGACGTGTTAACATCATGTCCAACAGAACATGGAATTATGGTAAACATGATGCCGTCAGTACAAATACTGTAGCGGCATGTCAGATCATTCCATTCCTCTTTAATGACGCATGTTGGTTCACAACAGATCTGAGGAATCTATATAACAGGATAAATAGAATCAATCCTTCTGTATATACTTTGCAGTTATTGAACCCCTTAATCCCACAATAAAGAAACTAAACATGACGCATACTCACATACACACATTTGGGCAATTATGTGCTATAAGTCTCTACCCTGTCTAGTGACAGTAGGAATTGTTGTTGATGACTTAATTTAAGGAAAATTCTGTTTTTTCTTAATTATCATCTATCAGTTGCGAATCCGTCCTCTGACCTGTGATGCTTAAAATAGTATGTTATTATCTGATCTATCTCACATGAGGATATGCCCTTTAGTTTTTCATGTTTCCTTACACAAACTTTAATACGGCAAATCGGGCATAGAGAATCGTGTGTTTTGAATATTGTTAATAAATATGCCTTTTAAATTACTTTAATTTCGTTGGTAGATCAGAAATTGATGCAAAATATTTGGTGATGAAATAATACAACGAACATACAAACTATGACTATATTTTTCAGACGAACTGGAACCATTATCCTCAAAGAGGTACGTAGCTAGTTTCGGTGTGTTTCAAATAAATATTGTAACCTCTTTCTTATTGAAACAGAAATGGATACGGGGTCAGGCTAATTTGTATGTGTAAGTTTGCATGATAATGACTATCCCTGAAAAAGTCTCTGCTGTCTTACTGAAAACATTAATTCCTACTAATATATCCCAGTAGCTTAGGGACCCTGTAACAAAACAACCAGGTGTCGATCTTAGTCCATCTAGAAATGGTCCAAACGGATACGGGTTATACATGGCCTTCTGTCTGTGATATTACGCTGGTAACAAAAATATGTATTTTGTAAATATTATTATAGGGATAGGGACATAAATATGTCATTGTCCACGTGTGATACATAAAGTTTAATAATGGACTGCCTGTAGTGTGTTAAAGTTATCAAAGACTTTTTGCCTACTAGATTCCACCTGAGGTAAGCAAAAACAACCGACACGTGTCATTTGCCTACAGCTCAAATTAAGACACATGGATGGAGTAGTGCCATTAGTTGCTTAGCGATACATCTTTTATTTATATGGTAGCTTTCTTATTGTTTTATATGTAAATATGTTTATGGGCGGTAAAGGTCACAGTATTTAGAATACAAAGACAGTCTATTGACTGGAAACGTTGGCTATTTCAAGAGGACATTTAGACATTTCTTCCGCTGTTCGTGTGCAAACACCTTCCCAGAGCATGTTCAGGATGCAGTGTCTGTTTGGTTGATGTTTATTGTTTTCCTTTGTTTAAGTAAATAACGAGTATGACATGTATATGACTGACGATTTCGAATAAACGATTCCAAGTAATTTTCAGTTGTTTTTTGCAGAGTTTTAATTTAAGTTTTGGTCGTCTGTCTGTATTCCGTGTATGTGCATTCCTTCATACTCTGTCAGGGCGGTCAGTTGGTGGCACTTACACTTACAATGTGATCAACCTATCACCATCATAACGTATCATTTCAGTTTATAAGTGCAATGCACCATAGTTCAGGCCAAATACCTATAGGTTATGTTCTTGGTCGAGATGATAATATCTAAACGAAAACTATACTTCCTCGTTGGCTTAACGAAAATGATAAAATGTCCAAACACGAGACAAACTTTGGAGTTTCTTTATATCAGCCTGCAATCCTTATTGTAGATGCAACGATGCTCATCACGGCAACACGTCAGAGTTATTGTAGGATTAGGGTTAGAATTGAGGTTAAGGTTAAGGTTTAGGTTTGGAGTGGGGACAAGGTTGAATTAAAGATAATAACTGCAAAGATAAAGTAAAAGGCTTTGATGAGCACAATTTAAGATTCCCCATCAACTGAATGTACATTAAACTGTGGTAGGCATATCAACGTTCTAATGTCCGTAGTCGTTTTACATGTTGATGTATTTAAAGAAATGTTTAATTTGGAAGGACAGTAAGACCACCCTTACCGCATCGCTCATGTCATTCCTTCCTTGTACATGTGTCCTGTTGTAGGTTGTTCTGTCTTCTCTCCTTGTTTAGCGCTGGCATGGCCAAGTCTGGTTATGTGTTATTATATGTTGGCATGTGTCGTAGGAAACAGCATGTCATGTCTAATGTATATTATCTACATTTTTCTTTGGTACAATAAGCATATGCTTGATTCAGATCTAGATTAACTAGCTATTTATTGCAAGTTTTGGCAGGAATTTCAACATTCATTTCATAGAGACATTTTTCAGTTTGTTTAAGTATACTAAATACGTTTTTCGTTGTAACGAGTAACACTATACATATACAATTATCATAGTAGACATCACTTTTTTTGCAATAATGTTTTCGCAGTACTAGTTGAGGCACGATATACTAGAAGGCAGGCTCTTTCTTTGGGCAAAAATCAAAATGAGGTATATTCCGTTCAGTATATGTTTTCAAATCTGATTGTACAAAACGGCTATACTTTAGCGCTTGAAGTGTTTGTCTTTGGTTTTCGATAGCTCCATGTATTACTTTCAGCGGGCAAAGATACAGAGTCGGGGAGTATGACTCATCGGATATGAGTCGCGTAAAGACTTCAGTCACAGAAGCCTGATACCAACAGCCGGGAGTATAGAACAACCAGGATGGAACCGTGTGGGCCAAACCAAAGGCCACTTTGGCAATATACTGGATACAAACAGCTAGATGTAATGCTAGAGTGTGTATCGTTTTCTATTGCAAATTCAATGCACTGGTTAGGAATGTAATGGAAGTCCTTGATAAAAGTCCACTTTGTGATCCAATTGTCGCTGTCAGAGGACTGATGCAACCACTGAATTTTCTTAATGTATATGTTTGTACATTGACTGAAATACGTACGACCATAGGTATCTTGTTGAAGTGCCTGTGTCTTTCTGAAGCTGAGAATTACCAGTCTATTGAACCAACAAGGAGGAGACTAAAACTGGCATCTCTGGATGAACATGGATGTGTGGATCATAGGTGTACGGTCACGTCACTATATTCTAACATTTCCTACCTTGTGTGATTCATCTTGATGTCGTTAGGACGATTTTGTGACAGTGACCCTTCTTGGATGGAAGAACTCGACAAGGCAGATATTTCTGAAATGCACGATTGTAAACGGTTGCAGTTATTATAATTACAAATACAGTTTGCTACAGCTGGTGAGCTCTACTTCTATGCTATGATGTGATGCTACATTGCTGCATCTTGACATGTACGTATATCGAACATATATACTGTAGCCAACTCTTAGTTATTGTACATATGCATTATATATGTGTGAACACATGTTACACTAATTGATCATACAAATTGTGACGTATATTTTATGATAAAAAACCCCATCTAAATATTGCAAAAGTTAGTATTAAAAGTCATCAGTCCATGAGTGTGTGAACTTTGAACCCAGAAATATCTCAAAAGGAAAAGTGATTATGACTGATGCAACTCAAAAGTAACTATGCCCTCATAAATGTATTGAAAAATAAAACAAATAATAAGATGGCTCTACTATGTGATCATTTTTGGAACTTTGTATGCCAGGAAAATCAAAAGAAATAAAAAGCTATCCATCGCGACCGATGTAGAAAAGTACACAATTCTTGCATCCTTAACACATATCGATCTCCGATAGAAATGGATACAGCCTGTTGTAACAAACATTGCTAAAAACACTTTTCAAGTCACGAAAACTTCTACAGTTATTCCTCACCACACTAACTTCCCGTAGGTATAAATCTGAAAATAACCAAGAGGATGCATGAAGTGTACTTCTGAAAATACGAATACTGAAGGCATGTGCCATCAAGACCATTCATGTGCAGTAGTACTAGTATTTACAGGATCGTTTTTGCCATATTTTTTGTAATCTGTATCGCACTCAAAATATTGAAGTTTCAATGTTTTACGTCTTCAAGCAACATTGACATCGCAATACTGTACAGGGGCTATATATCCCATCCAACACCACACATCACAGGACCATGCTTCAGTATGTATGATGATACTGCTGTTTGTATATGTTGGTAATGAATAACAATTGTTGTGGTCTTGTGACGTCACCGTTTGCTTTCGTACATCGGTTATTGGTCAATGTGTGCAATTGCAGATTGCCGAATAGGACATTACCGGGCAACTAATTATGTACATATGTGGATATTTTTCCAGTTGTGAGAACTGCTTAAAAAGTCTTAAATTTGTACATAAACCGTGTTTACATGATGGTATGTACGAAATGGAAACGCATTATTTTTTCCCTGTCTTTGTGTCTTGTTGAAGGTTTACATTTGCCCACCTGAAATTCATGGCTGTTTACTGGCTTTTGTAAGCGCATTGTGTCATATTAACGATTACATCCAAGCTATTTTATCGTTCCGATGTATTTTCTTGGATATATATACGTTCAGTGATATATGATAGTCCTGTTTGAATGAAACCGTGCGATATATTTATTAAACTGTTTACGAAAGCTGTGTTTTGTACTGTTTTATGTCCTAGATTCCAACGATAAAAGGAACATTATTGCAATACAGCTTTCTACCACGGCTTTTAGTGACTGTGGTTTTAGAGATACAGAAATGAAAAAAGCCTGATATTGGTTACCACTGAATGTGATATAATCTGAAAGTATCAGTATGCATGTCATGTTGTGTAAGGTAATCCTATTTTTGGTATCATATGCTTTCAACGCAAGTGATACCGATGACATACTTCTTTACCACATTATGATGTGACGTTTCTGTCCTTATACCTTTGTTCATATACCTTTGTTACGATAGATACAGGCGGTGTACTTTTGTTAATCATCATTTACCAGCGTCTAGATGTTTATGAGGACTGATAATAATCAAGAGTGAGTGAGTGAGTTTAGTTTTACGCCGCTCTCAGCAATATTCCAGCTATATGGCGGCGGTCTGTAAATAATCGAGCCTGGACCAGACAACCCAGTGATCAACAGTATGAGCATTGGTAACCGATGCCATGTGCCAACCAAGTCAGCGAGCATGACCACCTGATCCCGTTAGTCGCCTCTTACGACAAGCATGGGTTACTGAAGATCAATATTCTAACACGGACCTTCACGGATCTGATAATCAACAAATTATATAAAAAAAAACCTGGGCCAACTTTCTGTACTATTCCCCATAGTAATAGTAAAAGTAATAGTCCGCTTATATGGCGCTCATATCCAGGCACATTGCCTGCTCACGGCGCTACGTACATTACTATCCCCGGTCATAGGACACTCTCGTACTTTCCAATACTTTTTCAACTCCCTGGGGAGTACAGCCATGCTACCTGTTAGGCGCAATGAACTAAACACTCACATTGCCAGCTAATCCTCACGGGTACCCATTTTACAGATGGGTGAACTGAGACAATGTGGATCTAAGTATCTTGTCCAAGGATACTACGCAAATGTGCCCACCTCGGGACCCGACAAAATTACATTCAATTTCTACAAATACAATGAGTATGTCCTACGAAAATGAAAAGAATGTTGTACATCACATACTCCGCAGTCATTCAATCATCAGTCTTATGTTATATGTTTGCACCTACCTTAGTATACCTATCTCAGAAAAGGTCACGAATGTTTATAAAATACACATCCATTTCTAGCATGATTATTTCATAAGGAAATGCTTTTCCATATGAAAGGATATGGCAGATGCCTCGAGGTTTGTTTCGGCACTTCCTATCCTCTAATATGACCATCAAAGTCTATTTCATCGATCAGTTATTGCTTAAATCCGCCTCGCGAACATTGTGGAGCGCAACAGACTTGAAGCCAGAAAAACGAAAGGGTTGCCCTGTGTCAAGATGTCGAGTCCATTCACTCTGTTGTGTGATGGAAAACGGAAACTCTTGTGTAATTTAAGAGGATTGGCACTTGGCACAAGAAACCTTAGACCTATCAAGGTGTGTTCCAGTAGACAAGAATCGATTCCCTCGCAAGTCTGGACCCCACCAGGCGAAGCCCAAGGCTGCAATAACGCATGCCCTGAGTGTTTGCTTTTATCCCAAATGATGGCATAATGACTTTCGGAAATTTCCTGTTACCGAAATCAACGTTTGGCAGAGAAACTCTGTTAAGAATTGGACGCCTTACGAAGTGTAACTAACATCTATCAGCAAATATATGAATCACTGAGTAAAAGGTGAAATTGTGAAAACACTGAATTCGGTGACTACACAGATTCGAAAACTACACAGGATAATGGTTTGTCTTGAGTTACAGCGGAGTGTATATGTGAAATGTTCCCTAAAGTAGAGTACCTGTACATGTTTTAGCAATGGCAGCACAAACACATGGCTTAATATCGACACTCATGACTGACATACTTGCTTATGTAAAGTCATCTAGGTTATAAAAACTGATAATTATAGGCATATATACTCAGGCCAATAATGGTTGTCACCCCCTAGCCACCCCAACCCCCACACCCCCACCCCACACCCCAAACCCAATTAAAATTTTTTGAAGGGGTGACAACCATTATTGGCATGAGCATATATTGCTAGCCTGAGCTTTCATGACTGTAGCCTGCGTGTTTTTGTATCTATCGTAATATGTTGATTATTCTAGCCTTTCAGGCGTCCGTCATTCAGCGAGTAACGTTAAAACGGAGAAAATAAAAAAAACACACGTATGCTGTAAAAGAAGCTGTTTTCGTCAGTCATAAATATTGTTAGAAATTGAACTTCATTCTTCCAGATTTGCGTTACCTAATGTGCGCAGTTATTCATATAGACCACAGCTCCCTAAAGTAAATACGCCATGACCTGTTCACACATATTAACCTTAATAACTATTTCTGCCTCAACCAGTAATGCTGCAGCTATATTTGAGTGACTATAGAAATTGCCATTCCATGACTGAATGTATGAGTGATTAGAACGCAATCGGAAAACAACCACAGACAATATTAGCAAGTTGCAAGTCAGCAGACCTGAAGCACGATATATACGTCAGTTCTTATAACAAGCATGACATAACCGACACATATCATACATACACAGATGAATAACAGAACTTGTGTGACCCTATCAGAAATAATGTGGCTGAATTGTTCTGAGCCAAAACATAATGATCTTAGTTGAATTTGTTGGTTGCTAAATATCAAAATAGTCCCCAACAAGGTCCTCACGTTTCTATCAATTATGCAGTACGGCCTAGATGCTATTACTGTAGAATGTTTCTTCCAACCTAATATGTGTCAATGATGGTGTGACCTTTCGGGAGGTAACCCCCCAGTTGGATTACGTTTGCATACCTAAGCCATCACCCTTCCAGCTGAAGGAACAGCTTTCCATTTTCAAACACGTTTCCATTGCTTTGATTCTTGTTTAGTCTACGACTAAGAGTGGTGAACCCAAGACTCATATTCTGGAGGAAGGACATCTGGATCTCATAATGTCATCACGATATCAGTTCGAAGCTTTTGTGTCTATTCAACTGGACCAGAGGTCGGTCACATGGTCAAACTGACGTTCATACGTGAAAGAAATTTTGACGTTCATACGTATTTTTGAAATGCCGTTAACACTGACTCACTACTTCCACATCCTAAGAGAATATCCTAGTGTAAATAAATACAGAGGCTTTGTTTCAAGAATGTCTTTGTTACGACAAATTCACAAACAGAAATACGTATCTAAGCAAGAGCCTCGATCCGTGTATAAACTGACACGAGAAAGTCTACAACAAGCCATGACAAATCTTCATAATCACCTTTCACTGATCAGCCAATTGACCAATGGTGATTAACACTTGAAATCGACCCAGGATCATTACCAGCTAAGGAAATATCTTCCGTTTCTTGTAGACCACTTAGAAGTCCTCTATTCGGTTTAACTGTATCAGGACACGATGACACAGGGAATAATTCACAGAGCTGGGTTTAAAGATACATTTGTTTCATCCGTTGATGATATTAAGTGAATCTAGGTGTTGTAACGAAACTACTAAAGATGTCCGTGTGGATCAAATTGGACATGTAACATCTCCTTCTAATGAACTGTTTTATTCTTAGTTAAGGTTTGTTGTGGTATGGTTGTCGGTGTAAACATGAAGTCACATCTAATTAATGACATTATGTAACAAATTTGCGATGTGTAAAATAGTGATAAAGGAAATTTTAAGAATTGGCTACGATAAGTATGTGTGATCTCATTTGCGTGAATCTCCTATGTGGATATATTTTGGCCCCCACGCCTGTGAAGGTGCATACTCCAATGAACTCTCATTGTCCCCCAGTCTATTCCTCAACTGGTGCCATGACAGTAACTGTGTTGGCATGAATCTGACTTTATTTCCTAACCATTATCCTTTCTTATACGCTGAGGGAAAGGTCTATAAACCGATTGCACTTGTAACTGAAAACTAGACAGACTAGGAAAAGAACGTAAAAGAAAGTGAGTATGTCTTTAACGCATACTGGTTAGAAAATCTGGCGTTCCGATAACAAGCAAGAAGCCCTTCCAACAGCAGACTTCATCAGATCGCGCCCATTCACAGGCAGCTATTTGTGGCGCCATCTAGAGGTGCGGTGACCTATACACAACCTGACTACGGTGTGTCAAGAAGAAATATACCCGAAACCCGACAGTGATCACTTCCACGTGTTATGTGATGTAATGGGTTGAGTCTGGGGAGCAGGGACCAGGTATGGGGTACTAAAGGGGGCAAGGATCTATAGAGGGATCTATACAAAGATCAATACTCTGCCCGTCACGTTAAGGGATCAGACAGGGTTGGTAACCTGTTGACAACATATCACTCTCGTTGCCGACCTCCAGATTGCTGCCTGTGGATCTACTAATTTCCAGTCAACACATTTCATGGTTTGTTATTATGTTCGTGTTAAATGCGATCCGATCAGATCGATGAAGCTCACTGTGGAAAAACATATCAACGTTCGATTTTTTAAACTTCCGATTTTCACTACTCTCAGTCGAAGATTTAAAGTGCTTCAGAACGGTTCAACTGTGATTAGAAGATTGGATTTGGAACCACGCCGTACTGCACACTGCATAAACACAAATTGAACTTTCTAATAAAGTAATATACATGCTATGATCGGTGGCCAGATGAAAGGTCACCCTAGAAAAAGACTGTCAGAGATAGAACATTTCCGTAACCTTAACCAAAACGCTCCAATACTCCGACATATAGCCCTTGAACCATGTAATTCTTTGGTGCTCTTTGGGAAAGGTTATAGAAAGATTGTCAAAGCGCTCTTAGCCGTTAGTATTGATGATTTTCATTATCCCTTCTCACATGCAAGCTATCTCCTCATGATTTCACACACTAGTTGTATGTGTGATCAACATGGGAAATGTTCAGTGTGTGTTAGTCTGTGGTGTGCAGACTTTGGAAGAGGTTTCAGCAGTCATGAAATATTTAATTTCTGTTCGGCACTTGGGACCGTAGGTCCAGGATCGAACGACACAGCTCCAGGATCAATTTATCAGATGTTGTCTTAGTTAAGCGCTCCGTGACTGACGGTGAGGAGGTAGGAAAACTAGGCGTTTCGATGGACGCCTGGCCGGATGATGTACTGTCCCAACCGGTTCTGGCACTACCTTATTTCAAACCAGGAATATTATATATATAACATATTATAGTCTTCTCATTGATACGACGTCATAAGCGGACGAACTGCAAGTAGAACGTTCTGACGCTGCCCCGCTGTACTTAACGTCTCCAGAAAGACAGTATTGGGTTTAGATGAACTTTAAAATGCCTGGCATCCTCTTATTGCGCCAGTCCTGTTTACAGCTCATCCACAGCGCCTCCGCTTGCGTTTGTGTGATTCGCGGTTAAACAAAAGTGTTCTTATGAGCACCTGATATGGAAATATCTTGATTGAAAAAATATATACTTGAGAATATATTCATTTTACACAAATCAAAGTTATTATTGTCCGTTTGCATAAAATGAAAGTCTATTATACACAAACACAACAAATACACTCTGCAGATACACGATGTAGATCCATTCTGCATATACTCAATTTGAATACTAACTCCTGACAATCAACATTTACTCCATGTACCTACACTTTGCAGACACAAAATATTTAGTTCGAGAATATGAATGACATGTAAATGGTATAATTCAAAAGGTTCACACTGAACCTGAGAGATGAACTGTTTGTAGCGGGACTTTCGTTTCATCAAGAAATTGCATCATGTATTTGATGAGTGAGTGAGTGAGTTTAGTTTTACGCCGCTTTTAGCACTATGCAAGCTATATCACGGCGGGGGACAACAGAAATGGGCTTCACACATTATACCCTTGTGGGGAATCGAACCCGGGTCTTCGGCGTGACGAGCGAACGCTTTAACCACTAAGCTACCCCACCGCCCTGTATTTGATGAAGACATTATGCATACTAGGGCTGCGCAATATAACCGGTTTACCGGTAATTACCGGTTCAGACATGAAAACGATACGTATTGCGATACGCTGATCGAAAACCGGTATTTTGACATGCATTCGGAAAACGTCGTAACACTCGGAAATCTTCGGATATTTCCTTGTTTCATTTGTGCCAAATATTATTCACATTTTTATTTTATCATGATTAAAATTTGTTATTAAAGCTTAATCAAGCATAGTGATTTTGTTGTGTTTTTTTCTCTATAAATCAAGCAGTAACTCGATTATAAGTAGTTTTTTTGTTTAAAAATACTTCATGCAATATATTGCAATGCATATCGCAATACATGCTTTCGCATCGCAATGTATCACAATATGAATATTCTCTGCAATACCCACCCCTAATGCATACATTCATTACTACATGCTGATCAAAACAATTTAGTGACATGTCCCAATGGTTTGTGTTTACCACGCTCCACTCTCATGTAGACGCTATTCTCGTTATAGCTCTTCTCCTATTTCTCATCATAGCTTAACGTTGAATTAAATGTACAGACATAGATAGTTCATATTTGAATATTCGGTCGATATTTACCATATGTCTGAAACGAACGTCGGGTCTCATTAGGCAAGAGAATTCGGAAAGTCTTCAATATAGTCTTTACTTGTAGTATAGCTGAATTCAATGTAGAGACATAGATGGTTCATATTGGAATATTTGGTCGATATTTACCATGTATCTGATACCATCGCTGCCTCATGAGACAAGACATTTTAATGTCATGAGAAAGTCATCAATGTATGCTTGTTTGAGTACACGTATACCGGTAGGTGTGATTGCAAAATGTCTAGTGATAAATATGTGACTTTCCTTGCAAACATATTCCCACAGAAGTTGAGAAAACAATTACTGCACCCACAACAGTTTTATTAATATGTCATACGCTTTGATCATGTTCTTGTTTGAAGTGAAACTTTGCGCTGTAGGAAGTGAGGATTATTGACATGTCTGGCGCTTTAACCTTTATAATCCTTCGGCCGCCCTGTATCCTGTGTCTGTAGAATCACTACTATTGGATCCGATATAGACATGGAGTGGTATTATACTGGCCAGCGCAAGGGACAGTTGATATGTAGATCAGATACGTCTCTGTCAGTTATATATTTGTAAAAGGTATGTTTTGATAAAAGTAAGATATGTCAGATCAGAACCGCAAAAGAATGTCAATATTTTGAGTCGAGAGTCGGTAATTTTATGTTTTAATAACAAGACGAAAACTTTAAAATCTCGTTGGCCGGAAGTTGGAAAACTCTTTAATAAAGTCGTATTGACGAAAATCGGATTCGTAGATATGGTGAATATACTGAATATATCACACAAACCTTGGAATGAAGTGCGATGTACCAGGTTTGCTGGTCCGGTATTGATGGGTATTTACAGCACAAGTGCGTGACGACAGTGGACGGGTATCACCATCTTGTCATAGCGAAGGACCTTGTTTTGTTGAGGGATGCACGATTGCAATGTACAGCTCCACGTCATAGTTCATAATATAAGGATTCAGAAATAACGTTCAAAGTGCCTTCAATTTCATCTCACTTACTCTAAGACATTAGTTTATTGCTCAATGGATCTTACGGTGGGCTATAGCTGCAGCGACATTGAAGACGGACGTTAGCTGTGTACATAGTGACTTCATCCACACAGCGTAGCCCATATTCACCACAGGAGCTGATGAATCTACTCGATCAGGAAACAGTATCACAGTATTTGATTTATCACGGCCTACAGACCTGTAATAAGATAAAGTCGACCTCAGTGCCACTACAGGAATCCCTCTGACACTGTTAGATTAATCAGGACATGATTACTACCAGGATTAGATTGCCTGATTAGGTTGATAGGTAATTTACATGATCGTGTTAGCATCGATGTATCTGTACAAATACAGGATGTCCATATGGAAATAATGTTCGTTATCGTGGTAAGTACAGCCAAGGGTTAAAGTAGAACACAACCGGAACCCTGATGTTTTGGCAGGATAGAAGTAATTAATGTCAGCGTACTACGTGTCCACGCTGAGATATTGACAGGCCATGTTTTGTTAGTTTGTATGCCTTGTTCTGGCCAATCTGTCCTTGCAGGTAACTCAATTGCAAGTTTTACTGAATACTTCTCACACAATTGGATATAGAATAGTATAAACAGGCTGTTGGATACAGAGTGATCAAAGGATGGATGGTAAAGGATCTAACTTAGTATGAAATAAGTTTCATATATTTGACAGCAATTGTTGCCCATGTGATGAACTAGGAAACTATTTTTTCAATATAGACGTTGAGAAATGCTTCCATAAGAACCACTGGCAGCATTTGGCATTGCCAAATTCAATTAATGTTTCACGCCTGATTTTAGGTAATTACGTTTCCACAACAAATCCTTGTCAGGACGAAGAGTTAATGTTTTATCTGTCAGTGTTCAGCGTAAGTGGCAATTAACAATAACATGTGACGTGCGTGTGTGATTTCTTCCTTTAAAGATTGATAAATGAATTTGTAAAAGCCGGAAGTCGGACACATTTTGTTTTCGCTCAAAGTTTAAATATTTTCAGTTATTTATTAGCGGTTGCCATGGAGAAGTCTTGTGATGAAGAAACAGACAATTATAAGAGACAAATAACATCATTAACTCACATTTTCGGTACGAACGGTTATTCTTTTAGAGAGAATAAAGAGAGCCTTTGAAGTACGGCTTTCTCATGTGACAAACCCTTATGTCAAACTCAGAGGAGAAAATGTGTGCATTGTGGAGACAATGGTTGAGTGGCAGTGTATGTTTGTCCTGAGTCCTGCAGCTGATCACATTCAGTAAGTGTGTATAGACCGTTGCAGCAGACTCGCATCAATTCATTAAAAGTCACTCGTAGAGAATCGAGTGTAGCTTAAATCACTTCAGAGTGTTTTAACCCAAGGCATATCACTCCATTCTACTGGACCCAAAACACTAACTCAAGGCTGAGAACAACCCTTTTGTTACATTGTGTACAGTATACTCTTTCTCTGTTCAGTTACACATATGTTGAGATGTTCATGTGACTTTCGTCTTGACTGCGACTTGACCCTTGAATAGAGTTGGGCGTAGCGTCTTCTACCATTATCGTTTCGGTAATACAAAGTATTTCTGTTAAATTGCGATGTGATGAAAAAAGTGAACTTGTTGTATATGTTTGGTAAATAATATAGGCACTAATGGACAGTCAAAAGAGTTTCCCTTGGATTCGAACCCGAGACTAGTATAATTTTGGATGAACGCGACTCTGTAGAGTGAGTTTATACCGTAACTGAATCACCGTAAGGCCAACGTACCTTGTCTACTGTTATCTGCAAAACTAAAGGAGCCATTCGACGATATTAGTTGGTTGTAAACTAAACAAATACAGATACCTTTGCTCTTGAGCACAAATCAGACAGATATATCAATGACTGACAGCCAACACATCAGATGTTCGAGATTCAGGCTGTAAGGATGCATTGTCTGCCGACCAGTCAAGGAGATGGTGGTCCAGAGCATTTCGTGTAGCGACATAGTTGCTGGGTTACACGTGATATGAATCAATCTGTCAGGTTTAGTGATAATAGATCTCCTCAACTTATGTAACGTACTCCTTGTGTGAGACGGATTGCTGTAATGCTGAGTATGAGCGAACTGTCCTTGTACAATTGTGATATTACAGTGAATGATCAGTCTGTACGAAGTAAGGGGTTTTGATAGATGGACCCGTTTTCTGATCGATCGGATATGTGAGATGCTTGTGTATCTACTCCTTTATATGAAAAATGATACTAGTGGACCGTACCTATCAGATTATTGCGGAACTCAGTTCTATATCATTGTAATGGACACCTGGTTATGCAACAGTCAGAAACATTTGACATAGTCTTCTTTTTGCCATCACATACATACTTGACTTACATACCCATTCGTATTTAATGTTGTATATACCGTTGTTCGCCGAGTGGGACACCAATACAGCAAATGATTACATTACACATTATGTATATCGTATACTGTACTCATGGCGTTCGGAATGAAAAATTTGCTACGTTCGTTGTTCAATTTTAATTCCATATGCAAACCTAACAGATTGTATATTCTGTGTAACTCCTCTTAACTACATTCAAACATATGGGACTTATTGTTTTCATTTGCAAGAATAAAGTGAGTCGTTAAACTCAAAATCTATAAATGAAAACATTCACTTGCATATAAAAACATCGTCCACGGTGTTTAAGCACAGCCATAGCTGGCCATACAGTTACTGGAACATATACATACAGTGGACATCCGAGTTTAGGCTTTAGCCTACACCAATATATTGTCTCTCTTTCTCACACGCTGATCGATACTGTTCAATTATTGGACTTCTGGACATTATTACCGTAGGATTATTTACAGACCGCATTTATATCAATTTAAGGGTCCTTATTTTCTGCTCGGTGACCTCCCTGGAACCCTATCAACTAAACTGCGCCGAATAGCCCACTCCACAACACTAACTCACAATTCGCGCTGGCTCCAAGAGGAGTGATTTGATAGCATCCATTCCAAGTCATAAGGAAAATAGCACCAGTCAATGGTTATTAGTGGCCAGAACTGACCTCTTGGGACCTACACGCTTCAATAGTCCCCTGGTGCATCGGAGGGACGTATAAAATATTACTTTTATTAATACCTGCTCATTGAAACTAAGAAATATCAGTCATTTGACCCGCACATCAAATCTCACATAATATTAGTTACGTTGATATAAATGTTTCGTCCATGGGTTTTACTGTGTCTCGAGAGACACTCACGAGTGTTATTACAGTAACCCCCACGGAGTGTTAATACGATGGGGTAGGCCAAATGAATTGCTGCACATTTGCTGTGAGCAAATATGTATTCGTATTTTCACTGAAGAGCCGTGACATTTTCGTGAAAGTAGGATTGCGCATCAAAGCGAAAAACAGTAAAGAGAGACCAGAGCATATCGCTCAATACGTTCTACTGAAGGGCAAATCGAGATAGTGGAGATGTTTCCAGCGATTATAGGGCATGTTACTAAATCGTCTAAATTCTGAAAATGTATGGTTTGCGTGAGTGGCCATTATTAAAGTGAGTGAGTTGGGTTTTACGCCGCAATATTCCAGTAATATCACTGCGGGGTACACCAAGAATGGGCTTCACACACTGTGCCCATTTGGGGAATCGAACCCGGGCCTTTAGCGTGACGAGCGAACGCTTTAGCCACTAGGCTACCCAACCGCCGCTCTATTATTAAAACATTGATCAAGCCCACTATGATTATGTATAACATCACCGTAATGCGGCATCGGTTCCTCTTTCCCATCTTACTTCTGTCAAAATCCTGTACAGTTTCACGTATTAATGTTTAGGGGCTAGATGTGCATTGATGAATGTTGTAAATCTTGAAAAGTCATATGTGGATGCATGTCACTCGTGACCCTCTACTTATTGCTCTTAACAAACGTTGTTTATTGAAGTTAATCACTGAAGGTAAGTTCGTAAAACGCATGACATTTGGATTGTAATGGGCTTCACATTCATCTGGAGTTATACACCCCCAGGGAGCTGAGCATTTAAGTTGAGCGCACACTGATCCACTAATAGGGGACGCAATAAAGCTGAGCTCGGACCATGCCCATGTGTGATTAAGCAATATAGCCATGTACTAATGGACATCATCATTATCTTGCAATGAACATTTCGGAAAGAGACCAACCAACCACTCTTGGCTGGGGCAGTTATCGAGATCAGTATAGACTTTTGCTCACACATTATAAAAGTTGATTGCAAAAATATCTGGTTTTGCAGATGTAGCTTTTAAATGTTTAGTCTCCACCCGTCCCTGACCCGCTTAATGGAGAAGGGATGATCATGTTCATTCTTTTATACAAGATTAAATAAGGGCGTTACAATGATTATGTATAAACGAATAGCAATCACGCCATCAATATCGTGCGTAACACTTAATTTTGAAGATATTCTGTTTCATTTGGACTTTTATTCATCCAGATGGGACACATGGCAATATGCACCCTTAATGTAGGTACTCAAATTATATGATCTATTCGTGAACGGTAATTCAGATAGGCGAAACAGTTACTGATAAATTATCAATGGCTTCGATGGAAATACAAACTTAGAATTACCTTCTAAATGACCACTAAGAAATAGAGCATAGATAAAATGCCACGGAGTAGCATCATGATAATCTTTGGTTGAGATATTATGGTACCCAAATAGGATTAGTCAGCGTATCGTCACCTCGGCAGTGGATGTGTTCAACCTTTGTCCACCCACTGCAAGTTCCACATTAGTCCTTGTATCTGTTGGATGCCTATGCAATAATCAAGGCATTGCCGAGAAAGGACTCTTATCCTGCGGTCTTAACATGTTCCTGTGTCAGCAACTGCCTTGTTGCACTTGCCTATAGTGTGACGGGATGCACTCACCTTTTCGTGGACATTTAGTAGGTGCGTGGGTTAAGATATGTAGTCACACAGGCAGCATTGCAGCCATATCGTGACTAAAATAAATTATACATTCATAATGCATAAAGTTTGAGTATAAAAAACTGTTTCTGCAGGGCAGAATAACAACTCGCAAGACATCACAGACTAGTTTAGAACTTGTTATACAATAATAAAATTGTCTGGCTATTGGCAACAATTACAAATAACCGGGCAATACATTGCCAGCAACTGAGGTAGAGTGAACACCTTGTATCATCATCATTTGATAGAGAGTCTTAAACAATAACATTGTCTGAATCCTACAGTGGCCTTTCCTAGAGATTTATTATAATCATTGAAAGACTTTTAGCTTCTTATTGACAAACGGGAGAATAATATTGAACCACCTGTAACATGCCACTCAAAGAAGTCACCTTTAACATGTATATATGTGGGTTATGTATATGCAATATGATTCAAATCTAACTGATTCACACTAACTTGAAAATACACCATTAAGTTGGGTATCGGGTATCGGTTGCCAACCTGCAAACTTCATGCCCTGTCACAATCCATGTATAGACTTTTGATCTAGGTCGAGGGTCCGCTGAGTAATTGATGGCTAAGTAATAACATACATAGACTGAAAAAGTTCGTGCAGTATGGGGCTCCACAGATAATGTGAACAGCAATTCAAGTAATGGAATCTCTCAATTCACGTTAAAAGATATACACAGCACAGAACAGACTCGATTACACTGCGGGAGTAATATTTCAAGTTAAGTTAGCTGATTTAATCAATGGTAAAATTGGTATTTGATGGAAAATGACAAGATTAACGTCTTTTCCATTTGAAAAGGTCATTTAGCAATATCAATTTAGTCTCAGAAGATTACTTTTTAGTTACTTGAAACGTACTTCAATACGAACTCTTTAATATCTTCAAATCGTACGACCTACTCTTGAGTTGACTTGTATTTAATTGTTTAAGATTGGGGCATGCGCACTGGCATCTGTGTGACGGACAAAACATGCCGCTTTATAGCAGTTCCATACCCAGATAGCCAATTACCATTTAGCTACATATTGTAATATATTTGTATAAGAATTATATTTTGTGCACGCAGCTGTTAAACAACATAAAACGGAAGACACCACTAGCGTACGAAAACAGCCAAAATTTCAGCTATATTCAAACATGACATGACATGGCGAGTTTTTGTTTGACCCCATCTTTGATGAAGACACGAAACCATATTTTTGAGCTATATAATTGAGACACTGCCAATACACTGCTGATTAATATCAGTTGCACTAATTCACTCCGATGGGCGACCATGAAGATGGCGGTGACAATTTATTCCCTATCAGGACAGATACAGGAAAAGGAAATGAATCAATTACCAACGTGAAAGAATGACGTGTTCAGCCAAGGGCACACCAAGTCCAATCAGGACTAGTTATTTGTAATTATGTCCTTCCGGGGTTACACAGGTGTAAATATGGACAAACCCGATTAAGATCTGTTCAGATACAAGAAAGAGAGTCAATCAGAGATACAGATTTTACTGAGAAATACGGCCGATGAAAATTCGCCAAGTACTGGGGTTAAGGATGAAGCTCACCTGAATAACCCATTGCAAACAGTGTCATCACTACTAGAAGATATTGATTATCCAAGTGGAGAGCCCAGACCACTTCATCTCTGTACTGTCACTGTGGTCGAGTGTCTGGAGCCCCTGCCCGAAAAACGGCTGACCGGTGACTCGATCCCCGCCACTGTGCACGGCATATACGCGTTGTGTCGCTGCCTGGCGCTCGGTGTTATTAGTCAGTACACTTTGTCAGATCAGGGATCCATGTGAAACAACGCGATGGTATCTGTGAGCTAATAATCATTATCGTGGCACACTGACCTGGTCAGTTTCACATCGGAAATAAGATGGAACCAGATACTACCATGTACTCATGCACCGTGAATTCATTACAACACTCAAACGGAGGTGCCGAAGAACTATCAGGAATCATATATTAGTATCACAAAACATCGTCCCTGAGATTCATGATTGTATTCAGTGATAAAATTCGGTTCCTCAGTGCGGGTAACACTTCCAGACAGTATTTCTGAGATCCTGATAATAGTAAGTGTTCTATATGTTTCTAAATGTCGATAATATTGAGTTGACCTAGTCCGACATGAGAGAGATTTGATCAGCTGACCTTGCCAAACCGTGATGAGTACCATGTGGCCTCTTTGCGGACGACACCGGGACGCTCATTATAGCTCTAGGATACATCTATCTTGTCATGTGTACTTCCCCCGACGGTGAACTCAGTACATCAAATCTTTGAAATATGATTACATTATTTGTATGACAATGTGAGACATATATGTGGATTAATAGTAGTTAAGATCCTTAACTTCAAATAAGAATTATTATGTACCCACGGAAATTAATTAAGCCCACACTGAAATAATATAGACTGATGGTATATCCGTTGATTAAAGCTGGAGGGTACTAATCCCAATAGGATAGATAACCCACATACTGTATGGTCATGTCTATAACTGATTGTGCTTGTGGCAAGCACAGACAGATGTAGTTTAGCATGGCCCGTTTCTTTTTCAGAAAAGACATTATGATATCAGTGTAAGTAAAAGTATTAGAGTAACAGGTATTCGATTTGTTAGTCAGGTCGTGTGAACGTTGCGAATATGGGTCTGTCATCGGCTGTAAGGTGGCAAATTATCGGCATGCATCACACAAGTCTACCATTTAAAATGTGACTTGTCCATAATCATACTGTGATCAGGAGACTTGTAGGAAATCACAGACAGACACTTGACGTTAAGGACCTACAGGGGCCAGGGCAACAGCGGAAGACCTCTGGACGGGAAGACGAGGATCTAGTACATCTCGTGAGGTGTCAACTCTGTGTCATTAGTAGGTCTGGAATTCGAATAGCTCTGGATCGGGCACAGTGGTTTTGGGTTCAGAGGGGATGAAGGCTCTTTATGTTTTTTCCAGGTGTTTAGTTAATATTTTGTAATCGTATTTACTTGGAAATTAGTTTGCTACATTTGTTCGGTAAAGTTCTAACATGCTAATATTTTTAGCATACAACAGCCAAAGCTAGATTTAAAATTACTCTGTGATCACACCACCATATCCCCAGACGCCTCCTATATGTCACAAACTTTACATATTCGCTATATCACGATATTTTCCCCGTTAATCCCTTTATCACCATGAAACCCTCGAGACACCGTGAGAGAGAAAATAGTAATAATACATTCTACCATGACTACGTGAAATGCTCGAATTTGATTGGTCAATCACTAAAATCAGACGGTATAAATTTTGGATTGACAATGCATCTGATTTCACGGCCCTTCACTGCGCACGTATACATCACTGCCGCACTACTTCAGCTTGGCCACCAACATGGCTAATATCAACACAACAGACGTGATGGAAATGCTGATAAAACATTTATTAAAACTCGAAAAATACAATTACATGTATACGATGTTTCCTCTACACTTATTAGGGAACCTCACTATCATAATTATTACCTTCTATTATAAAAATATACAAACTCAATTACAATACACAGTCCCAAACATAAACAAACAATATCTAACAAAAATCAGAAAGCCTTGTAAAAATACATCCCTATCTATCCCTACTTGTGCAGCAAAACGTTCGTAAACCTTTACCTACCTGGTAAATGGTATATTTGTTTCCGTTTAGAATGGTAAATTCGCAAGATAACGGTCAGGCGAAACACAAAATGTATGCCACTCATAGAGTCATACTCTATCATGTCCCGTTGCATCTTTCAAAATGTCAAAGACTGAACCACGCGAATTCCGCGCTCTGCCACCTTCCCCGCAAGGCTGTCACTGCTATGTACGTACACTTTCCCCGAAAAAGGCTTGGCCACAATCCAGTCCCAAATGATGAGAACAATATTCCAAGGAATCCCAAGTTAGTCGCATGTACAAAAAGCAGCACTGTCACTCTTTCGTCGCATGCCGGGGTGGAGGCACGTACGTGAAATCATGGTCGACACCCGCCGGTCATAAAAATCAACAGTCTTTGATGAGCTACAGGTCGTAGGTCGATCAGAAAAGGATCCATTCTTCGATTCTGCAGGGTTCAGATTCGACAGGCAGTCAAGTACTTTCCACTGTCACTTCGAATTTCAACCTTTCGCAAAATGTACACACTGGCTCGTCCGCCATTTAAAACTGTTGCGTAACTGTCTACTTCCCAGAAAAATAAGTAGGTCAGACGATTCCATTATACTGTGGCCAGGGGGGTACAGTAATACGAAACACAAAACAATAGGCTGGTTTCGGTCCTGTGGAGTTATGATTATAAAAACCAAGCTCTTAGATGTTACATTATTGCATTGAATAAACAGTAGTTTGTTTTCTTTGGACAGAATATTTTTCATGTTGCAATGTTAAAAAATATACGAACGGCACGCTACGCGTTCGGCTTCAAATGAAATTTAGAGACTATCAATTCGGTCGAACATTCATCTAATTTCCAAACACAGTACGTTTATCTCCCAAATATAAGAGACAAACCTTACTATAAATGAAGCGAGAGTTATTGAATATACCTGGGAGTACCTCTGGCAGACTCATTTGCAAAACAGTAAATACACCTGTCACTTGGGCTGAAATTCAACTAGAGGATATGGCAAGGAAATTATGAGCGATAGAGAAGCGTCTACTTACAGCTACTACAGCCTAATGAATTGGCTGCCACGACGTAAGTGCACCACAATACATTAATCCATTCATTCATTCTGTTCGGAACTGACTGTAATCATGCCTTGTTGTTGATTTGTGTAACGGAGGTTCCAGGCTGATTGTTCTTAATACTGAGGTACCAAAGTGACTTCAAAAACAAACGTGTGTGATATTGATGCGTGTACCATCACAGGATGCGTGATTCTGCAAAACAAAATATAAAAAGCAAGGTTAACGCACATGTAAGTGTAAGGGAACTTCAACTTATGTTTCGTGACTTCAGGGACAGGTTTACCCGACGGCTCCCTCGTCGTTGTCTGAAGTATACACACGAAGCAACAGCATCGCGTCTATAAAGAATGGCGTAACCTTTGATTTAAGATCATAAAGCAGAAGCATTACAGAAACTTAGTGCGCGGTATTAAGTATTATGAGACAAGTTGGGGAAAGGGTGTAGGGGCTGAGGTGACACAGCCTCCACAGTGTCAGCGTGTTCCGACGTCTTAGGACTGAGCCCTGGCATGCGGGCTTGTACAATTCTTTAATTGATTGACACTTCCGTTGGACTCTTTTATGAGGGCTTACAATTTTAAACGCATTGTAACAATGTCACTTTTCATGAAGTCCTAAATTGTTATCAACTTCTCTTCAAGGTCTCTACCTGTGATTTAATTCCAACGACTTTTGACCAGACATCTCGTCATTCCAGAACCCACTGCATGTATCTCCAGTCGTACCTATGGATTCCATAAACATCTTGAAATTCAGTTTGTGAAACACAACACGTGTGGTTTTACTTGACAAAACGACCCAAGAAAATATACAATTTAAATGGACAAGTAATTTCCACCTTAACAATCCTCAAGTTGCTTATAATCATTTTTTGGAACATAAATGCATGATTCGATAATTGCTTTCAGGAGCAATGAAAACAGAAATATTCCTTCCGTAAATGGTTGTTGCGCCTTCACACAAGTTTAGAGACGCATGACCCTCTTCATCCACACACATTGTTTATCGTAGCATCGTAGAATTTCCCGTAAGCTCTTTGCAACATCAAAACCAATGTTGCCTCGGCAAACGCCTAATCCAACAGCTACCTCACTGAACATGCATCAAGAAGATTAGCATTAACTACACGCATTTTTTCTGGCTTCCCCTCAGCTTCTCTAAAGCTAGACCAAAGCCAGGCGAAGCCAACCCTGGCTCCCTCCCTATATGTCCTGTCTGTTCATATATTGATCGCAGCGGACCCTTCATCTCTGCTAATACTTTGAATATTCTTACCATCACCGTATCATTTATTGCTTCCAGCCCTAAGAGAAAAAGCAATCCCTTTAAGCTTCCAGTCTCTGTGAGAACGGAGCATGACTGACCCGGAAAAAGAAGATTTGTTGAGAATCCTTCCTGCGGTAGCTTCTATTAGAAATCGCATCACATGGTTTTCTTGATCTTAACATTCTATCACATCTATATTCCATGTCGAGGAATTGTGTTATGAAATAAATATATTCGCTGGAGTTATTTCCTGTTGAGCTTATCTACAAATCTATTTTGTTTAAGACATTTTTTCAGAGTTTGTCAGCGATTGGATGATGAAATAAAATAATATTGAAAAGATGTAATCTTTACGGTTTGATAAGGATGCATAAACGCATGTGAACAATAAAATAGGAATCCTACAAAGGACTATGCTTTTTGCAAGTATATCTTATGATTATGGAAAATGAGTTTCGCAATTCTCTTTGCAAAGCACCATTACATCATATTCTGTTCAATTCCCATTCTTTTATTCAGAGCGCTCAACTGGTGTTAAGTATAACGATACAATGCTTATAATTGTATTTATAAGTCACTTTGTTGAGCATGAATATTGGTGAAAGATGCAATAGCCGATACTGAGATAATCCACACATATATTGACGCCATTACATGCACATAGTACCATCGTTGCAGGATGAACCCAATTATATAAAGAACACGTTTATGAATAACGAACTGACGGATATAACACCCATTGTATATCTTAATCGAAATGCGCATAACTACAGGTATTAAGAACTATAATTACTGTCCCCTTTGCGTTCGATAGTTTACTGTATATGTCAAAGATACAGCGTATCAGCATGGTCCTATCAAGGCTATGATCTGTGGCGCAGTTTTGGACAACTCACATCGCATACCGTTTAGCACGCACGCGAGACCAAATTATGATATTTGAGACAAACGTGAAACTCAGTTTTTATTGCAGACACAGTGTTAAGGTTAAAGCACCATGTCGCCCTATATCGCGTGACACACATATTTCCCATAGTATTCATGGCTCGATGGGTTGTTGCCATTAGAAGCTTAATATCCTCGTAAAGTGGGTATAACTGTTCTTGAGCCTAATGGTAGCTTACTGTGTCACTTGTAAAGCGTGTCTACACTCAATACCAGTCTTAACACAGATACAAAATGTTATTTCTAAATTAAGCGTTCATGAGATAGTACAGACTGTAGCTTTCCTAATCTTGAGATTGACATTGTTAGAATGATATCATCAGGTCTTGCTTTTAAGGTGACATTTTTGCAACGATATAAATCACCTTTTCTTTCGGGCGGTGTCGTCGAACTGCTTGTAAGTCATTTGGAAATATTGGGGATGCTGAATAATGAAAAGGTTTATGTTCAGCTCAGACCAAAGATTTTACTTGTACTGCAGTCACAATTGATGTACAATTGTTTAAGCCTCATATTATTTTGGTTTTCAACAAGTCAGTATATCGGGAGGTTTCTTTATTGCATCTCCGTGACATGAAATTGCAGGACCAAGGCTGTATTCAGTTGGGTGTGATAACTATAGATCCTCAATGTATTTGCTGTGGACGTCTCCATTTGTGTTGAATGTAGTAACCTGATTACATGACTCGGTAACGTAACACGGTGTTTTCATGAGGCATCCACGAAAGTATTTTAATCAACGCAAAACTGTTCTGAAAAACACTTTTAATCAAGGAAATTGTACACAGCTTTATATATGACCACTAGAAGTGTTGGTGATGTCGTCATTCGTGTTTTAACCTGTATAATGCAAAAACTGGCACATGTGACATAATGGTTGAATTGTACATGCAGACAATATGAAGATATTGTAAAGAGGACATAGACCTCCTACGTCTACGATCATTATGCTCTTATGCATGGTTTGCTGCAATACATTTGGCTCTGCAACAATCCTGCAGCCAACGAAAGAGTGTGACTGCTTTGTCGCGTACTTGATGGTAATTTGGTTTCAAAATGAACGTTACTTTGTGTGTAAGAGGAACGTCCACAGTATTGATATTTTATTGCTGATAACGTTATATGACACAAAGTTTGCTGGAAATAGCTGTGGCGGTGCTGCGGGTTCGACACATATCTCAGTGGGTGAGTGAGTGAGTTTAGTTTTACGCCGCATGCAAGCTATATGGCGGCGGTCTGTAAATATTCGAGTCTGGACCAGACAATCCAGTGATCAACAGCATGAGCATCGATCTACGCAATTGTGATACGATGATGCACACATCTCAGACGGCGCTGCAGTAGTCACAGTGATAGAATACCTTTGGAGATATATCTGAGTTGGTGGTGGTGTTTAGTGAAGAAATATTTGATTCCCTACCGAACAATATGACGTTGACGGTCCCGTGTGTGACTTTTGGAAGAGATGCACGTTCAGTTTACATCTCATACTGATTAGAACTGATCTTCAGCAACCCATGTTTGTCGTAAGAGTCGACAAACGGGTTCGGGTGGTCAGGCTCGCTGACTTAGTTGACACATGTCATCGTATCCTAATTGCTTAGATCGATGGTCATGCTGTTGATTACTGGATTGTCTGGTCCAGGCGCGATTGTATACAGACCGATGCCATATAGCTGAAATATTGCTGAGTGCGGCGTTAAACAACAAACAAATGAATCAAATCCTCAGGATGTTCATCACAGCATTGTCTGGTTCGCTTTTTTGCATTTACAACCATCTTCTCGAACTACACTAGTAAACAATATCTGCATTTACAGACCACATACCTCGTGAAGGTGTGTCACGTGTTAAAGTATTGAACTAATATATTTCGGTTCCACTTTACCATTATAGATCCACCCAAGAACAGATCAATCATGATAGAATGTCCTGGCATACAACTGTATATATGAATAGATGTAACATTATAACTAAATAATCTTATTTAGCTCACTGAAATTATATTCAGACACAGTTACAGACCAAGATGCAGTTTATAGACAGTTTGGTATCGCCCCTGTTACTACTCAGTCCGATACGACGATTCCAAGCACCATCTGCTCTGTTCTTATCTCATCTCCTCAAGTTTCTATTGGCAGGAGCTGAATACAAAATGAATGGTTATTCTGAAACAGGCAGGTTCCTGTCAGTCAAGAAAGAAAAATTACTGCAATTGATTAGAAGGTAAACACAGTTAGCTTACCCAATGAAGATGAATGTAAGGCTTAATGTTCTCAAGTGACATATACTGCGCCAAGTCCCATGTGCAAGCCCACGTTACGCCCACATTAATACAGCGACCGTAAGCTGAAACACAGCCCTAGTCAGTCATCCTGGATGTGCCACTATTTTAACGTCACTTAGCATCTTGACGGATAAAATTCTCAATGTCACTGTCACAGTAACCATGGATCTCGACGGAAGCCTCTCAATACAGGAAGAACGGATTTGAGGTATCGATGTTGTACGAGAATGTCTGCAGATTACCGGGAATCATGAGTAAGCTCCAATTCCATCAAGGTTCGAAATAGATTCAATTCTTCCTCAGTCACTGCTTTTAGATAATAGTAAAATAATAAGACAAATAAGGATGTCAGGAATAAGACACATCTGTAGCCACACTGTACTGGTTACGAAATGTACTTAAGATGATAGATACTCGTTTAGTGATTATTCATTAATTTAAAGAAAGATGAGATGGAAGACAGTTAATTATATGTCGGTGTTGTTGCTTAATTGGATATAAAGTTGTGACTATAGTCTCCCTCGGCCCGTTGATACATCAAACAATTACACGTCAATTCTGACGGAGATAATCTTCAGACGAAGGTCGTATCTTGGCTGTAGCAATAATTGGTTTCAGCAAAAAGCCAAACTACAGCACTCATTTACAATAACATTTCTGCTTATGTCTATTGATAACTTTCAACCGCCTTAATTCAGTGCAAATAGTATTAGGGGCATGGAGAATCAACATAAATGCACAACTCAACGATTTTCAGTCGCCGCGGAATTGGAATCCAATGCAAATAGAGTGGATTACAATAATCCCATTGTCAACCAAAGTGGAGTGAAATCATATCAAACTTCGTGAAATAATTCGCCTTGACTTGATAATTGGATTTCAGTGTCGCTGGATAATACATACTGAGTACAAGACGTCTTGTTAGAATGTGAACTGAGTTTAGGTTTTTGGAGTACGACGTAATGTCTCGCTAGCAACAGGCTGTCTTTGAAGACGCTGGTTGTTTTAACCATTATACTTGTTATGATCTTCACTGTCATCTGATCCTGTCTAATAAACAACAAATTGTGATGCTACCATTGATGTATGTCTTACAACTACAATTGTCACTGCATTTATGATCTTAGAGTGATGGCATATATGGCGTATATGTTCAAATTGTACACATTCAGACGAACACGCTTACATCGTGAAGATGAACCCGGTTGCTCTGCAAACGTTTGATGTGTCGCAGTAGTACACAGTGGGCGTAGATATACTTTACCTTTAGTTGTTTGCCATTATTTCACAATGAAGTTTCAGCTTTTCCTATATAACCGCGTCACAAACTGCAACGTCCCCTTTTAGATAATTACTGTTCTTTCTTTATAGTCCCGAATACATGATTCTGAATTTCATAGCGTTAACGGTGAACACAATTAAGATGTAACATGTATTACATATGTCTGACATATTCAAATGCTGCAGAAACATTTTCATAATCATAATGATAAGGAAAACACCGTTGTATGATTGCGAACATATCATGAAGATGGTTTTATGAATCACTATCAAACAGTAACGATTTGATATTAATAATGATAAATAATAATAGTCCATTTATCATGCTCTCCATGCTCAATGCATGCTCGAAACGCCCAAACAATCTGAATTATTATTACCCCGGATAACCCAAGCTGCCTGTGAAGCGCTAGAAGGTTACATGACCAACCGGGTACCCATTTTCTGCTGGGTGAAAAAAGGCAATTTTGAACAAACTCACTTGCCTAAGGTGAGACCACATGTATCACATGTGCTTCGTTGTGGGGCAGGACTGAAGTCCTAGGAATTCTCAGGAGTCAAGCTGCCAAACACGGTCACCCATCTGAAGACTCTCCGCACCCATCGTTGCCTAACTTCAACTGGTTTGTAAACTGAGCTCTATGCACAGGACCACACACCACCAAGTATTCGCGAAATAGTGATCGTATTTTGCTCACACGTACAAACACATCAACAGGTAACTGTTTGCTTGAAACACATAATTAAGGTACAAGTCAAAAAGTGGACTTGCATCGGACGTGTTGTTGAATACGAATGTTGCCTCTCTCATCCTCGGGAACACATATTCACATATTCAATGCTATTGACTGGCGTGGACGTGTTGCACCTGCAGATATCTCAGTTAAAAAGATGTTTTGTAATTTTACAGTTGGACGCTTCAGATATTTCAGACATGTCGGACTTTGCAGTTGCTTCTTGTTCACCAGGTCCTCTAATGTCTAAGATGTGTCAGCTTACAGGAAGTAGATGGACATTGGCCTGTGGCGGACATCAAGCGAACTGAAAACGCTGTGCATTAATCTTTTAGCCTTTGCTTCACATGCTTCATCTCAACGCGAACATAAAATGCTTTCATCTTCAGCGAGGTCAAATTACTATCTTTACCTACGGGAACTTCCTGTATGTTGATCTTCAGCAACGGACACTTCCTATTCCTTGACCTTCACTGACTGAATCCTCCTGTACCCTGTTCGTCACCATTGGGCACTTCCTATTCAGTTGAGAAAATGGTTCGGCTTGGTCTCTTATTTTGTGCACCTTGAGCGTCAGTTGTGTTTCGAAAACCGTTTGATTCCTTATGCATATTTGGAAGATATCTGTCTTATTTGTATAGCTATATACCAAATTGAACCGAAAGGTAACATCAGAATGATCAAGTGCAAAAGGGTAGGGACATTAAGTTCAGGAAATTGATGGTCAACCTTATCTTAAATTACCCTTTCAAAGTAGAATTTGGCTAACAAAATTTAGGACAACAAATCATTGGTTATCAATAGAAACAGGGCGCTGGTTAAATATTTTGAAAGAAAACCGACTTTGTAATCTTTGTAATCAAGCTATATGTGACGAATTTCATTTTTACTAATATGTCCATAGCTTGTTGAACAACTAACAAAACCTTTTCACCAAAATATTTCTGTGTGAATCCCTCAATCTGTAAATTTATTTTTCTCATGAAATGTGACTATCAACCACTCATCCTCAGATTATCCAAATATATAAAAACACTGTTTGTGCCTCTTCAAATGATATCATGTGAATATTTTATTCATATTTATATATACCTGTATGTTCTCTATGTCACTTTTTGTGATTTTTTTTTAGAATAAAATTCTGTTCTGTTATGTTAGCACGGTTATATAATTGTAATCAGACTTAGAGGCAATATTGAAATGTCAAGGATTCTTTTGAGTAGTGGTAGATTGTAGAGATAATTATATGGAAATGATTTACTGCTATATTTTTAGTCTTCCAGGGAACCCATGTCAAATGTCACACTATCACAGTTGGTGAAGGTTATTCATGGGATCCTCCACAGAGATGGCACCTCTACGTCGCATGGTAAGGTATATATGCGCCATATCCACGCATTGACTGCATTTCTAGAGTCAGGTTTACTTCCACATTTATCATTGATAATAAGATTTAGGGTGATTTCCATTCTGCCTTTTTCCTTATCTGCATCTCCTTGAAGACGTTCTGCATCAGCAGTTAAATCAGAGCGCCTGACCAGATTTGCCTGATATGATTAGCTTTACACCACAGCTGTGAGTAACTGACCCTAAATATTTGATTAATCGTGACTGGCGCGTTAGTGCTAACAGTGTGGCGTCCATGTGTGGTGTATTTACCCTGTCGGTTCCATACTGTCCTATTTCCCATCAAGTAGTCGATAGTCCAATCTGTTCTTCTAATATACTTATACGATTTTATTGGCTGGTCTTACGGTTACAAAAACAACACAGTACCTCCCCCACATGTCATGTTATTGTAGACGTCCAGTAGAGAAGGTCAATAGCATAACTGTAGCAATGGACAACACAGGGAACCGAGGTGACAAGGAGGAGTGAGTAAGTGAGGGAGTGAGGGAGGGAGGGGCAACACAGGGAGCCGAGGTTACAAGGAGTAAGTAAGTGAGTGAGTGAGGGGCAACACAGGCAGCCGAGGTGACAGGAGGAGTGAGTGAGTGAGTGAGTGAGTGAGTGAGGGGCAACACAGGGAGCCGAGGTGACAAGGAGTGGTGAGTGAGTGGAGTGAGTGAGTGAGTGAGTGAGGGGCAACACAGGCAGCCGAGGTGACAAGGAGTGAGTGAGTGAGTGAGTGAGGGGCAACACAGGGAGCCGAGGTGACAAGGAGTGAGTGAGTGAGTGACGGGCAACACAGGGAGCCGAGGTGACAAGGAGTGAGTGAGTGAGTGACGGACAACACAGGGAGCCGAGGTGACAAGGATTGAGTGAGTGAGTGAGTGAGGGGCAACACTGGGGGCCGAGGTGACAAGGAGTGAGTGAGTGAGGGGCAACACAGAGAGCCGAGGTGACAAGGAGTGAGTGAGTGAGTGATCGTGTGAGTGTTCTCCATCAACATTGAACTGGATTGTCATCATATCGGACATGTGTCTAAGCATTTATTCTTATTCTAGCGACATACAATGTAAGAGGCTGTAAAATAAGGGCAACCTACAAAAGTAGGCTTTATGGATTGACCATGCTATGGATATATGGCTTAATTACTATTGACACAACTTCCCAATAATTGTATTTGGAGTGTTGAAGATTTATATACGAGGTACAGAGTCTCTAATAAATTGTTATAATGATGTTCGTTGCACATCAACATAATCGAGAAAACGAAGTATTCATATTGAAAGCTACCACCTACTGGCCAGATGGTACGACCTACTCCGCAATTGCAAATTTTACTTTGGATTGTGGAAAGGGAAACAAGCCTGAGAGAGAACATTTGTCCGATCATTCAGCCACAATGTCAGTTCTCAGTTATTAATGTGTTTTTTTAAAGAAAAGGTCTGAACTACAACGACCAAAAGCGCAGGATTTTGTAAACTTAACACATAGCAGATTGGTGAAAAGCCAACACTCAGACTAAACAGGCAATATATGGTAGACCCGACTCAGCCCTAACTTATCACATGAAGCAGAAAGCAGAGGTAAAATGTGTTGAATATGCACTCCATGACTACAAAACGAAATAAAGAGAAACGATGTGATCACATGTGAGAAGGAGAGTTGTTATAAAGCCAGTTCTCTTCGTATCAGTCCATGAACCAGATGTGCAAAACGATCCTCAGACAATCAGATAACACTGCAACTAAACAAGATTAAACACAAATATTATTGTACATACTTCCGCTTTATAAACATTACAATGATGCCTCTGATATGATATAACGATATCAAAATGCGTTTACGTAGTTTAATTGATATAACCTGTATCGGGGCACGTTTCTTGTGTCATGTTCTGATTGTGTTCGTTTGTTTTCTTGTTGTTTAACGCCTCACTTAACACTATTCCAGCTATATGGTGGCGGTCTGTAAATAATCGAGTCGCGACCAAATAATCAACATCATGGGCATCGTTGTACACAATTGGGGTACGATGACATGTGTCAACCAAGTCAGCGAGCCTGAACACCCGTTACCGTTAGTCGCCTCTTACGACAAGCATATTGTTTGTTGAAGACCCATTCTTACCCGGAACTTCACGGATTCATGTGTCAATTGTGAAGGAGATACTCATGCACTTGGCTTATTAATTTGACGGTTACATTGCCCTTAATGTGTTCAGTTACACTTCAGGAACAAGACTTTGAGTAAATGCAATACATGAGAAAATGTAGTCATAACGTGTGAGAACAGGGCTTCATTGCTGATTGCTGATATTCACTGAGGAGGTTCTGTTTCCCCCCCCAAAATGCAACTCTGCATTATCTGTGTATGTAAATCGGCATCTCACTCCGTTTGATTTTGCTTTGAATCTTTAGTAGTCTGTGATATCCAATTTGCAAATCATTGCGGACTGGGCTAAAAGCTTAGTGTAGTTCAGCGCATTATGTATGCTCTTTAACCAGCATCTCCAGGGTTCCCGGCATCCCGCGTGTTAATTGTCGCCTACTTCTCTCTCCAGTGTATGAGACGCTCCACAAAGAGACCCACATTCCTTTGACAGTGATGTGTCTTTAAGTGGAACTAAATCTTACTTTTCAAGCGCAGAATGTTTTTATTGATTATTTACACCAAATCCTTCAATACATTGTATAACAGTAGCTGCGCTACCTTTGATATTTCATATGTAGCTGGCGGTCCCGTATTACAGAAGATATTTAAAGAATATCAGTCCAGAAACGGAGATAACAGACGATCTGTCGAAATTATATATAACCGCCTGAGCAAGAGATTTGAGACATTAAATTATAACCTTATTGGCAGGTTGATAATCTTACCAATAGACATGTTATGTGAGATTGAGTGAGTGAGTTTAGTTTTACGCCGCACTCAGCAATATAACAGCTATATGGTGTCGGTCGACATAAAAAAACTGTGCATACAAAAATTTAAAATCTAAATTTATCAAACCTGTGTAGACACATAAGGATTTAAACTCAGAGATTAGTGACATGTATCCAACATGCATGCACGTGCCACGTTCCGTGACGTCAGTGGGTTCGTCCTTGAGACGTGCAATACGTTGTTGCACGTGCATTCCGGGAAAGAGAAACAGAGCAAATGAATGCCACACAATTCTGTCACTTTGGAAAGCTCAACCCCTGCCCTTGCGATCGTTCAAAAAATTAGGCCATACGGCCTATCCTGACACAACGTCATCGACAAGCTCGCGAAATGTGGTGCCGAAATCGTGTCCGCAGACCCTTGTTTTGGTGGAGAAATGTTGTTTTTACAGATGAGTCCAGGTTTAACATTTCCCATAGTGATGGACATCAACGTGCCTATAGACGCGTGGGAGAACGTTATGCACAGTGTCTTGGAGAGGAATCGCTTTGGTGGTGGTTCCGTGATGATTTGGGGTGGAATAACAACACGCCAAAGAACTCCTTTGGTGATTGTTCAGGGCAACGTAACTGGTGTGGGCTACATTGATCAGATTCTTCGACCTGTGGCAATTCCTCTTCTGCAACGTCATGGCCCTGGGTTAACATTCCAACAGGACAATGCCCGCCCTCATACGGCAAGGGTTGCTATGGATTTCTTGCAACACCACAACGTTGACTTACTGCCTTGGCCTGCAAATTCACCGGATCTCTCCCCGATAGAGCATGTTTGGGACGAGATGGATCGACGTCTACGCCGTCTTCCTCATCCGCCAGATAACGTCCTTGACCTGGCAACAGAACTTGAGAGAATCTGGCGTGACATCCCACAAGCCTTCCTTGGACGTTTGATAGGCTCTATGCGTCGTCGATGCACTGCTGTTCTCGATGCCGATGGTGGACATACCCGTTATTGAGCTTGTGACATGGTCGTTTGACCCCTGTCCCGCTTGTGGACTCGTGACGTCATTGTGATTGACTTTTCAATTGAAATTCTCCCGACTTGTTATGGTCTCATGATCCCTCCATTAATGTTTATATGTACATTTGACATTGTTATCGTACTTATCAACTGGGATAATATTTTGACAATGCACAGTTTCTTTATGTGGCTAGTATATATGGGTGTGAAATGTCGGAGATTGCTGCTTCCAGGGAGGTGGGTTGATAGGTGGACCCTATGGTTACACAGTGAACCGGGAATGCAAGTACCAGACCTATGGAGGTTGTGAGCCTTGGTATGTCAGTCTCAACATACATATTTCCGACATATATTTCCGCTTTAAGCTGGTACCAGGTGACGTAAGAGCGTCATCAGTATTCATCCCTTTTAAAGCTGGGTAGAACAGTTGCGTCTTTTAAGCGGGCCAAAAATTAGCTCGTAGGTTCCAGTTTCAGATTCGTCCTAATCAACATTTTTGGTTTGGCATCACCACACATGTTCCGCAAAATGTCAAAACACCTTCAAGGCCCCAAACACCTTCATCCTTCGTTAATCTTCATTAAGAAACCAGATACTGTCACGCGCAAAGAGTTAAAACTCACTTCGGCGCTCTTCATTGTCTGCTGTAAAATTGGTGAGGAACCTTTAGACAACGTTTACGTCATCCACTCTGTTACTGGAATCAAGACAAATTCCTCGTGTTCTCGGTCAACTCAGCTGAAATTAAACTTCAACATTTCTCACGGAACACTGAGACGAATTGTCCAATATCCACTCCTTTACCGTGTCCGAATGGATACAATGTTGGCATTTGAGTGATTGTTATCAATTAAGGGTCGACGTAGGGGTGGTCCCCAGAGAAGGCTTCGCCCTGAGGAATCAGGTACAGGCTGACATGCACTATTTCAATGTCAACCCGTGGGAACCTCTGGTGGTTTTTTACGATATTGACGCAAAAACGTCCACGTGACCGTTTGTGTAACTGCAATTACCGTGGGTTCTCTCATGCTCATGCCTTCGTGGGGAAACAGAGAAATAAGACGTAGGTAACAAGCAAAAACTGAAGCAAATAACAACATATCTGTACTTTCGAATTCCACAACGGCGTCAACCGGTATGTAATGCTTTATTTCTTTCTTGGTACTACTTGGGGAAACAAAACAGTCAACAACAGTAACTTAAAAGGTATGCTTATTTTGAAAGGGCTTTTTGATGAGGTCTTCCTAAACTAAAATATCGTACACTATGTATGTGCACATATGCTATCGAACTGATGAGAGTAAATACCTCCATTTAAACACACACACACACACACACACACACACACACACAGAGAGAGAGAGAGAGAGAGAGAGAGAGAGAGAGAGAGAGAGAGAGAGAGAGAGAGAGAGAGAGAGAGAGAGAGAGAGAGAGAGAGAGAGAGAGAGAGAGAGAGAGAGAGAGAGAGTATATCACCTTGTAGTATTTATGGGATGGTAGGGTGTGTTAAAGACAGCATATTCCAGTAACGTATATTGTTCTTGCAGTGTTTTACCGACATGAACAATTGTTCCGAAGGTATGCTTGATATGCGTAGAAACAAATTGTTTTCCTCCATTTACAGACAGAAAAGTGTGTTGCGAGCAGCATCCATCACTGGAATATTAACAGGTGAGCCCCTCAAGTTATGACAAGTCGAACCTCATAATCGAATCAGTAACAGATAATACCCAGACATAATCAATGTCGATTAGATTTGTGTCTGTGAATCATTATTAGTTGTTAAGTATTTATAAACAGACAAGTAGGCTTATTCCATGAAAACAACGCAGACAGATGTTCCTACGTTTAGTTTACTGAGTACAACTTTGATATTAAATATGTGTCAGTATCGAAACACCAATGTCAGAGAAAATCAGTCTCCAATATCTGCCCAAACAGATTCCCTATTCCCTAAAACGTAAAATATTAATGGAAACCATGTGAGAGGACATCTATACTTCATGATGTCTCGGTGTTGTTAGTGTCAGCATTTTCAACCGACAACACCCACCACTCTTACCTCAAGACGTACATATAGTGACTTCACCCCTTGAGTAATTTTAGTGAAGAAAACATAAATAGACATACATATATAGACACACATATACCAACTGAAGTTAAATCATCATTAAATGTACACAATGAGAAGCACGTGCGTACGTCAGGCGAATATACATAAGTTTGGAGCACTCAGTTCGGATACACACCTGATCCAACGTAAAAACAAAGACTGAATGACAAATGTCCACACGTATACATTGTCACGATATACATCTAATAGATAAAAACAACCACCATCCGATCAAACCGCATGTTACATAACATGGTGTATGGCTAGCAGGACAGCTGTTCCGGTCCTTGAACATTCTTTGTAGGTTCCGAAGGTAGTGAAATCTTAAGTTTGGGATCATCTGCTAGAGGTCATATAGCCTTAATAGAAGATTATATACGAGAAGCGTGGTCCTTGGTGTAAGCAATCCCGCTTCCGTTGGCATTTCCCCAAGCCAAGGTTATTGTGTGTGTGTGCGTGTGTGTGTGTGTGTGTGTTTCACCACAGATAAGTAGGAAAATTAAGCTGTAAGGGTACAGCGTTTCCACTTTAATGGAATCTTTTTTTGCAATAACGGTCCATGTGTTTGACTCCTTGAAAGCTAACTAAAATCTGCAACTGCAATAGCAATAAACATGCAAAGGATGGTACGTCAGTCGGGAAATCTCTTGTATTAAACTTCACCCGTCTACAGCTTGTTCAGCATGACCTGATCAAGTGAATACTAATGTATTGCGCGACCGTGTCACAACTGGTTGGGTCTATTATTGTGAAGGGGTGTACCTTTGTAAGTTGATTGTCAACATGTTCGAACAGCAGAGACCAGGTCGCCGTTTGACATCTCAGTGTCGAGAAATCGTCAGCAATGTCCTAACTACTGGGACAGAAATATTGCAGTTGAACATGAAATAGAAACAGTGATAATTGAACTGGCTGTAGAGAGTGATAGGGAGAGTGAATCGGATTGTGAAAGTAACTGACGTCTGTACGTTGTAAAGTTAGTAAACCAAACTAGATAGCATATGACTGTATGAACAATTCAATTATAACATGAAATGATTGTTTTTTCAGAAGTGTTGTTTTCCGGGACAGGTTCTGTAACGAATCCATGCATGCATGTTTCGCACGAACGCAACATTAATAACATTCTCTGCTCCCATATTTAATTAAGTTAACTCGGCCTGTCGTTTGTGCCATTTGACTTCCCAGGTCATGCATATGTAGGGTAGCTCAGGTCAAGCTGAACAAGCTGTACTTGCCTTAATTTCATCTCACCAATCGCCTTACATGTTTAGCGTTCTTTGTTTATTGACCTGACTTTTTGATGATGATGCCACCCTCAGTATCCCCAAACACGGCGACCATGAACCTTCCAGCTACTGAGACAGTGCTTGCTTTCTTTGGATGATAAAGTCGAACGCTTGCTGTTAGGACTGAAAGTGGTGGCACTATGTTTCATCCATAGTCTCAAGCTGTTACAATATGTTTTGAGCAAAGTTTGATTACCACGAGAAACGTTGCATTTTAAATCTGATGTAAGACGCTTTCGTAAACATAGAGCTAATATTATTTCACTGCAAATTTGTCTGTGACAATGGACAGTTCTCTTTCCTGGGAAATGCCTATGACGCTCAGTCATTCCACCGTAGGTCATCATCATAGACTCTCTGGCACCGTTCTGGTGTTGTTGGTGCTACAGGCCTTCCAGGAAGAGAACATTCTTCAAGGCTGTCCCCGCCAAACTTCCATCAGTCCATCTCGTAGCGGTGACCCGGAAGGGACATCCTATCCACAAGTTGTACTATACATAGATGGCGTTTGTTGTTTAACTCTTTTAATGCATGGTGTTTGCATGGCTACTGCTCGTTCCTGAAGTTTGTTCTTTTACCAAAGATGACACACAGTCTCCTAGATGTAGTGGATATTGTAGATGTAGTTTGTCTGGAAGGAGGAAGGTCTGTGTCATACCGAAGAGGTTAGATGAAAGTCCTTGTTTCTACCCGGCTTGGCGCTCGGCATTATAGGAATAATACGAAGACTGGTTTCTCGGAGTTGGTATACTGTGTCTGTGTGGGGTATCCACGGCATACTCCGGCATGAATCTCACTATAACCCAGCACTATAAAACCTGAAAAGTACAAGCAGCCACAGAGACACATACGTATATGTGGTGAACGTGGCTACGCGAGCACAGTACTCTTGAACGTGACATTAAACTCCAGTTCACAACACCTTATAAGTTCACAGTCCCTTGCCTATCTTACTGACATTTGTTATGTGATGGATCCTACCTTGGAACTAAAACGTTAACCCGGAATCAGTCCGTAAAAGAACTAGATGTGAAACAAACAAAAAAGACCAATACATGTGTTGAATTCACAATTGTATTTTAAAATGAACTGAGTTTACTAATGAATGCAAAGCAATATAAGGGTATCACTATGACTGTACATAATAGACTGGCACAATTGATACTGAAAAGTAATAGCATTACAAGAGCAGTGGTTATAGCAAACAAGACAGTTGATGGTAATATTCACCGCTCAGCAAAAGTAATCCAACTTGCGAGAAAAGCAGAGTATCCAGAGTGTAATGATGGCCACGCAAACTGCTGTTCTTCTGGTAACTTGGGATGTCATGTGAGATGAAAGGCAAAAGTTATCTCCCCTTATATACCAAAGAAAACGCCACCAGCTTTTTCTATAATGTTCTCCGCATCAGGGGTTGTTGTAGTACATTCCAGAGCTGAAATAATATATAGAATAAAATATACTGAATGTCAACAGATACAATGTATTGCGCTTGGAACATAGTACCTCAATGGAAAACACTGACACATAACACATTTCACAGCGAAACAATTTGCTCGATTGACCTCTGTGGCATCCTGCAATGTCCATTCCAATTGACTGACACAAGTCTTTCTACGTGAGGCTCAGAACTCAGTCGAGCCTCTTAAATACGATACTAAATCAATGCAAGTTGCTAACGTGATCAGTGTATTACAGTCCAAGTATTTGAAAGCAGGTGGTATTTGTATCAATTAAATGTAATGATGTGATATACGATTGTACAAAAGATATTGATATCTTCCCTTTAAAATATTATTATGACCATATCAGTTAATGACACAGTTCAAGTAGCTTTTATTTTGTCCTAAGATTGAACATAGAAACAATCATTACATCTTGAGAACCTTCTGGAAATGTCATTCTGGTAGATATATCTGCATGAAAATGTCGATGGTCACAACATAACCTTTGTTCAAAAGAAATATTCCAATTATTGTATTAACGATTGGTGATCGTCTTATCTTCAAAGAAGATAGTCAAATATCTTTCTAAAAACCGACTGTCATTTACAACACAGGTAGACGTGGGGTTATATTGGAATATCTGAAGGCGTGACGGGAATATCGGTTGTTATTGACAATATAAATAGCATTAGAGGCAGAGACTGACATTTATTAAAATAAGGTAATCTGTAGCAATGCACACTGCAGTATATGACTGCTGTGAGAGAAGTTGCCATGAAAAAGAAAGACATCTTGAAACTATATTTGGATATGCTATATATTTCCCTTGCCTTGTCGCATATATTGAGTGGGTGCATTACCATTGGTCTCAACACGAGGAGTGTTTCAGGCATAAAAAGACGAGACCAACTATATTCGTCAATAAAAATAAAATCTGTGCAATAGTCCTGTAAATAACACGCACATTGCGATACAAACCTATTTCGTCGTTTCGATATCTCCCTCGGTACTAGGACACAGTTGTGGGGATCTGTCCTTTGTCCTGGATAGTTTGTACTTCTTTTGTAAAATATGTCGTCCCTGCGTCTCTTATCTACACTGTATTACCGATGGTTTATATCTATATATTGACACATTAATTAATTTGCTGAAGGCAAAATTTCTGATGTTTAAGAGCACTAAATCCTTGAAAACCGCTTTGTTTCACTGTTCCATAGTCCTGCGTACAGTGTACCGTTTGTATATCTTAGTATGGTGATGTCCGGTGATCAACTGAAGTGATGTACTTCCGCCTATTCCGTAAGTCAATTTGAAGACATCGTGTCATGTGAAATATCTCATTCTCTCCAAATCATTGCGACTTCACTGTTCAAGGATCCAATAATTGTGGGTTAGAACCTGAGAATCGTGCCCATTTTAGCAACACTGGAAATGCATCCGTTCTTCACCAATAATGTCAACGTCTTTGGGTTTGATCATTATGCACTCTTTCAACAATTCGTACTAATTATTTTACTGGTCACTGATAGTTTTAAACACAATAAACGTTTTTCGTTATACACGATCGCCACCTTGGCCAAGTGGAAAGAGCGTGGAGCATGGGAAGTCGGTGGTTCAATCCCTTGTTCGATACCAAAGGACGTAACCGAGTGCGCTTATTTCTCTGCAAGTGCAATAATCATGAACGTGACGTTGAACTCCGTTCATCTTACCTCATCTTATACTGATTGTATTGGTCACGCAACTTGATATTCTACTATTTGTCGCCAATTATTGGTGAGAAAAACAAATATAATCGACAAATCCATTTCCATAATAATAAGAAATCGCTCACATCTCTTCATCCGGCCTGAACGCATGTATGTATAAATCAAAATGAAACCAAATTGATACCACGTGTTCGCAAGAAGAAGAAACGGATAACATCCGTATACGGAACCTTCATATGGTTCCCCGTGAACAGGTTCACGAGTTTGACTCTATAATTGTTTCATCTGATGCGATAATACTATACAAACTTGGTATAAATATAACTTCTAAAGCACTACCGTCTTTCCGTGATATTCCAAAACTCTCAAATGGTTGACATTTATTCCAAGACACATATCCTGGAGCGGGCATTTGAGTGAATGATGTGAAGTGAGCTTTAAAGCGATGGTTTATATCTATATATGGACACATTAATTAATTTGCTGAAGGCAACATTTCTGATGTTTAAGAGCACTAAATCCTTGAAAACCGCTTTTCAAAACCTCATTTTATATTGATTGAAGCTACGGTGGATAGCGTCAACAGGGAAGTCCAATCGTCGGATAATTGGTTCAATGCTAGACTCTCGTAGCACGTGATATACCAAACCAAGTGCAGGAAACTCCGTTAAGAGCATCAGCGTGCACGCTAACGCGAGGAATGTTTCAATATGATCAGCCCCTGGGAGCACCAGAGACTGCTGAAGTTCTGTAATGAAGCTAGTAAAGAATGAGATTTACAAACATAGGTCGATCACTTTTAGTTGTTAATTTATGAATTATATACATAATACATTTAGATAACTTGTGATGTTGGATGAGTCGGCATTTAGAAATGATTCGGAAATACATATGATAACTACAGTTTCAGTAATAAATGACTGAAGCATGTTTGACGCTTGAGTATTTATAGTATCAATCGACACTGCTTCGATTTGCAGTCTGTTGAGTCCGACCATCAGTGACAGCATTATCCATCTCACCTGCGTCAAACGCAACACACTATTTTTCCACCCCATGTCATGTTTAATCTATCGACTCATTCTATCTCATTAATACAAGTTACTCCTTTTTAACCGATGTGTCCTTCCTCACACGTTCATATTTCTTAACTCACTAACACAATAGACAATCAAATCATTTAATTGTCGTTCTCATAATGTTCACGCATATAAAGAAAAGCATGGTTACTGACGTTTTTACAAGCACTGCGCCACAAAACTACTGGACACGCAGTGCTCATGTGCACCTTGAAAACACAGGCACTACCACATTTCATTACTGTATCATAACGCTCAAACCTCTGCTAATAAATGTAGACATATATTCGATAAAATAGACCAAGAAGAATTCGAGTGAGTGAGTGAGTTTAGTTTTACGCCGCACTCAGCAATATAACAGCTATATGGCGGCGGTCTGTAAATAATCGAGTCTTGACCAGACAATCCAGTGATCAACAGCATGAGCATCGATCTGCGCAATTGGGAACCGATGACATGTGTCAACCAAGTCAGCGAGCCTGACCACCCGATCCCGTTAGTCGCCTCTTACGACAGTCATGGGGTCAATATTCTAACCCGAGAAGAACTTGAGTTTCTGAATATAATTTGATAAATAAAACCATCTCATATTCTGGAATCATACGAATAAACACATATTGTGTTTTCTGATGACATACAATTACCTTAAAGTAAGTAAGAATTAAACAAAGTAAAGTAATACTATTGATATGATGGAACGTAATTACTTAATGTAATCTTCGGGCTCTGCATGGATCTTCCACAAATAAATGCTCTATTGCTATGTAATCATATGAATGTAAGTCGGTATTTTAATCACTTCAATATCAGAGTCTTATCTTCTGCAAAGAACTGAAGCCCTTGCGGTTTCCCAAACCGGTACATAAGCATCATCAAGCTGGGCGGTACAGGGCAGTAAATGCGCCCCTGACAACAACCTATCTAATGCTCTGTCTACACAACCCGATAGCCCCAACTGAATGTTGGGGGTGGAATTCACAGCACTGTAGTTGTGCATTAACCTTCATGTGATATTTAGCCTACTGATAACGGACTGCCAGACGGAGATGATTTTCTTCAAGGGATTAACTGATACCCTGCACACACCAAACAGGAACAACTACCGACCTGATGACATCATTAGTGATATTTGCAGTCGGGCACATGGTGCATGTTACGTTATAGCAAATTGTTTCAATGAACGTGAGCTATCAGAGCCATACCCCCTGGCACAGGGGTTCCACAAAGAAGCAACGGACCACTTCCGCGTGTTGGGTGTGTCTACAAGACGTTTATCTCTACGATAAACACCAAACCGTCGGGCAAAAGAAAGCTGGGATTCATTGCTATACCCAGTACCAAGTGATGTAAGTAATTATACAACGTTATATACAAAATATACTCTCCCCAAAAAGAAACGCATATAGGAATTTCAACTGTATTTTTATGTATATTTGGAAAATCTTGTAGGCTTTATGAGTCAATGAAATATAGCGAAATTGCACACTGGGAATGCAGATTTATCCGTCTTTGGCACCAACTCGAGGAAAGTCAGTTTGAGTGTCACATGGAGACGTATGGAGACGTGTGGTGGCACTGAAGTCAATACCACGTGTGACCACCGTGGGCATCCAGAACTGCACGGCATCGCCTCGGCATCGAACAAATAAGTCTCAGAATCTCGTGTTGCCCAATCGCAGCCCACTCTGCCTGTAGTGCCTGTGCGAGTTGCTGAAGTGTCTGGGGCTGAGGGTTACGGCGTCGCACCCGTCTGTCCAGGGCATCCCACAGATGTTCGATCGGGTTTAAGTCCGGTGATCTTGAGGGCCAGGGGAGCACATTGATGTTTTGGTTCTAGCGGAAGTCTCTAGTGTGACATGCTGTGTGGGGCCTGGCATTGTCCTGTTGAAACAACTCCCTCTGGCGATCAATGATTGGAAGGAGGCGTGGGCGTAGGATTTCGTCACAGTACCGTTGGGCTGTCAGGTTGCCCTGGATCATCACCAAATCACTTCTCCTACGGCAGGTGATCGCTCCCCACATCATAACACTGTCCCGGCCGAATCTGTCCACCTGGGGAACGCAAGCGTCGGCGAAACGTTCACGTCGACGTCTGTACACCCGCATTGGTGTACGTTGGTGCACCACTGAACTCGATGTCGACGATGTTGTTGTCGAAGCACAGGGCCAAAATAAGGTCTTCTGTCACGTAAACCAGCCTCTCTCAACCTGTTCCTGACGGTCTGTGCAGAAAGCCTCCTCAATCCGGGTATTTGTCGAGCGGTACTGGTCGCCCTAGCTGTTCGATGCCGCAGGTGATGTACCCGGATGTAGCAATCCTGCGCCGCAGTGGTCGCTCGAGGTCGCCCACTACGAGGGGCATCTGCTACCGAACTCTGCCGGCGATATCTCTCCCAGAGCCGTGAAATTGTGCTTTGGTGAACATTCATGCGTTGGACAACTGCACGTTGAGACTGACCAGCTTCAAGCAAACCAATGGCGATATGACGGTTGGCTTCACTTAGACGTGGCATTTTGCGTTCGTCAACAATATTCCAAATACAGTGAATAATCGACAGACAGCGATCAACCTTTTATGCCCATCATTGAGACTATCTGATCCCCAACTTTCACGTGCATTGCATGTGAATTGTGTATTCTGTGACACTACACGCCGAAAGTGAAAATCATGCTGTTAAATACGGATATTTTACGGATGGTGCGTTTTGTTGTGATGTTTCAAAACATAAACACCATAGGACTCATAAACAGAGCAAAACCTTTTGTAAAATGAATCACGTTCTAATTCATTGCTACATGAAATTGCTATTTTCATGATGCGTTTCCTTTTTGGAGCGTATAGTATATAAGAACCACTTGCAGGCATTTAAGGTCCGTCAAAACCTCAGTGATTTATTCACTCTGCTGTTTCTCAAACGAGTGATATTGAACCTGAACCAATTAAGTTCTAGAATATGACGCTAAAACCTAGCGAAGACTGTGATCATACTGTTTGCTTTACCTTCGTGTGCGAAGGTGTAGGTCACTGTATATTTCGCTCAAAAGGTCTTTACATGGGTGGTGTGGGGTCCTGTACGTGGAGCTCAGGTCAGGAATCAGTTGAAGTTAAGCAACGTCGTGCTCGGACAGTCCTTGGATGGGTGACCGTGTTTGGCAGCTTGACTCCTGAGGGTTTCTACTACTTCAGTCCTGCCCCACAACGAAGCACATGTGATACATGTGGTCTCACCTTAGGCAAGTGAGTTTGTTCAAATTGCCTCTTTTCACCAAGCAGAAAATGGGTACCCGATTGGATGAAGTCATGAGACTATAACCTTCTAGCGCCTAACAGGCAGCTTGGGTTATCCATCGTAATAATATTCAGATTCTGATTACAGCGTCCAATGAGCAACTAGTAAAGTGAGCAGATGGATACTAAGCGCTATATAAAAGAATTATGTTTGTTGAATTATTGTGCCAAGGACATATTTTCTTTCTGGACAGGACTTCGACGACGACACATTCATGCTAGTGTGCCATAAGCATGTATACGGCAAAAGTCCAACCAATTAACGCAAGACGCCGATGGATAGTGTTTTGAAATATGTTGGAAAGATTCTATACTGTTTGTGAGATGACAGACTCATAGGAACAGGGAATAATACCCCAAATTAGATCATAAAATGACACCAAACCACACACATTGTGTGACAAGCAAAATGCTTTTCTCATCGAAATTATGTTTGTTGAAACCCCACGTACGTGCGATGGTGACGCACGTGTCTCTCTTATTTGTGGGCAGTAGAAATATTTCATATTGTCATCTGCTTTGAAGACCAAAAAACCCAGTCGATAACAACATTTAAGGAATACAAATTCGGCGTTTGGCGTTCATATCAGATTCATAAAAATGCATCACTATTTGCCACAGTGTTCTCAATTATATCCGGCACGCTCTGGTTCTGAATTTTCAATGCTTTCTGCCTTTGATGTGAACACGTACTCAGTGATTGATCATCGGCTACAAGAACCCTCAGTAAACAGTGCAACGCATCCGGCGTAAATTGCACTTTAAAAAAAAGAAAAGAAATGGTGTATCCAAGGGCCACTTCAATCTCTTTTATTTCCTTGTTGCTGAGAAAAACAATTCTGACAGTCTCAACTGGATGTTTACATTCCATTATGACGTTCATGAAACATGAACAGTCCAATTCTACACCTTTACACACTCAGGTTAGTTCTCTTTGAAACACAACTTCCTAAAAATATCACAGCTACACATTGACGCATGTGGGAATGTAAATATACATCTATGACATAGTTTGGAATGAGCACCCTTTTCGTAACAATACAGAATGCAAGGTAGTCATGCAGGAATTTTTCGTGTTCTCTCTGCAACACAGCGGACATTGAACTTATCTAGGACTCTCTGTCACAGCCAAAACCCTTCTGGACATTCGTGAGTGCACTGGCTTGTCCACTAGGACCTGATTTATATGGCTACCTGTTCCAACGTAATGTGTTCATTGCTGATTGAAATCCTGTGGTTTCTTAGTAATTTCACAATTTAGGTCTGTAGATCTCTGGGGTAAGTTTCGTATTTCAACTTGGGAATCATCACGTAACCACGTACTGCATCTGTGTTGTCCTGTGGAGGAAAGTGTCTGCCAACGTTTGAAAAGATTTAGAAAAGTTGGCCTCCCCTAGGTAGCTGTTAAGTGTTGTCTTGCCATGCCAAGGTTTGATTCCCCGCAGGTACACAGTGTTAAACCCATTCCTTGGGGTCCCCGCCCTATGCAACCTCTCCTTTATGGTCCATGGTGTTCATATACCCCGAATACATTCACGTACATTACAGCAGCTAACCTAATAACAGGAGTTGGTGGTCGTGTGAACAGGGCACAAATATCTTCACCGAGAAGAGAATGGTCACCCGGTAGAACACAAGCAGACTTTCTACCTCCCTTCCCAGGGAGCTGAGCAGTGTAATAATGTAACTCACTGAGCATATTACTTTAGGGTCTGCAGTTTAGTCATGGACATCTTTTTCATATTATTTACAGATCAATATACGAGGTGGAGCAAACATGGTTCCAGTGATCTCAGGCAGAGCCAGGCTGCTTTGGCTCATCATCAATCAGGGCCCCAGATTCTGAGGAAGCGTTGCTTAGGTCGGACCCACCAAAGACTCCCCAACACAGAAGCCTTCTTCACTTCTTCACTGTGTTCCTGACAGCAAAACAGGGTATTCTCAGAATGTCAGTAAACAGATTGGGAGGCACCAAACCTAATGCACCAAAGACAAAGGGTAGTCAGAGAACTCATCACTTGGGAAACCGTGACGATTCGTAAGGGAGGTTCGCATATTTGTGTAACGATCACATGTGTGTAAAGATGATAAATCATTGTAAATTGACACATGTTCAGATTTCTTGACTTTGATACGCCTGAGGCTGAATATTCCAAATAATGTTATAGTGACCATTTTAATGACGAGTTCAAGAGATTCTCAGTCGTACCATGAATGGATGTCTGAGTCAAAATGCTGAAGACGGTAATAAATTTAAAGAATCGGGCCACGCCATCATGTCGCTTGAAATACTGTGTCCGTGCCAATGCAGGACCCCCAGTTGACAAAGTGTTGGGCAGTCTCGTTAAATACACTGAATAATGAAAAATTATGAATATATTTTATTAATCACACACTGACGATAACTCGTGGGAAGTGACTGATCCTGAGCAGCAAACAGAAAGCCTTCTGTTTCACTTTTCTGGCCAGCGTACTTCCTCCAAGCGTAGTGTACCGACAGTGGGGAGGCCGGGGTAAGGCATGTATAGGATGTCCAATCCAACAGTTGAATACAGGAATCCTACATTCATAGCGCTGAGTGATATTGAGCGAGGGAATGTTTAAGTACAACGCATACGTTTCCTGTTGGCGAGAGAACGCTAAAATTACAGAGATGGATACTGTAATGTAGCAATAGAGTGCTGAAGTATGGCGACGGAATTCTATAATTATATTTTTATCACTGGTAGTTAGGATGTTCCGGATTGCATTATATGTATTATGTATAAGGGGGTTATACTCTGAGGCTAAAAGACTACTAGTGGATTTAGGCCACACCTAAGATGGAGACGAGATTCTGTTTGAGAACCTTCAATTGGAATTTAGTTTCTTCAAAGGAGTCAAATTGGATTTTTAGAACCGCATTCATCTCGTCGTGCAGGATTGCATTTTTTCCTATTAAAACGGGGGTTGACATTTCACTGAATAATTAGTACCTATTGATTTCTAACTTCTTTCCTGCACTCTGCGCATTAAGAATATAAAATAACACTTAACGTCTTTGAAATGTAATGAGGACATTTCGTCAAAGATCCGTGTCATACGTTAAAGCCCCCTAAACCCACCTCTACCCACACCCATCATTCTGGGATCGCCATAACAAAGTGTACACGTGCATAGATGAGGCACGGGAATGCTATGATTACAGACAAATTTTCAGTGTACAGTAGATGTCAGTTTTGAACCCACGTCCTGGCTACTACAGCATGCACATTTAATCTACTTAATCATCACCACGAATCCTGGTTTGCGCGCCACCGACGAATTGCCGCAAAACTCCCCTAATGACAAAATGAAATACGTTCACTCATAAGGCATGTAATAACGATGATGATGCAAATTTAGCGAAAACGTCCAGAGGAAAGATGATGATTTGTAAATCATCCCAAGAGTTGTTCATAACGTTCCAGAGTTATAATCAGCAGCAATGAGCTAAGTTGATGTCTGTATTAATGAAATAACCCTGCCACTATACCGCCTCACTGACTCTACTTTCGCATCTAATTCTACTTAAATACGAATTGGCTGTTTCTATTTTTTTATATCCAATTAGCCAATCAGTTTGGACATAGCTAAAAGCTTTGTGTTGTAAAGGATTGTCTAGTGTCTAGGGTTTCAGGGAAACTGTATGACTTCCCTGGCTCTGTTTCGTGGGTTGTTACATGGAGAAACTTTCCACATTGTGAGTCTAGGATCTAGTTTATCAGCTGACAGATCTCCACGACCAGTGTCAGTACCGATTCTCATCCTATAGACAACTGACTGAAGTGAACGAGCTCACGTGCTGGGCTTACACACAGTCCCATGACATAAGGATGTGTCCTCGTGCTTTTTGTAAAAATATTCGTATCTCCTACGTGGGACAAAAGGGACTATTTGTGCCTCTAACGTTTATCATATGATCGTGAATTTGGTGTATGGAACATGTAGATCCCTCTTTAAGTTGAGCATGTGTGAGGCAGGCAATGTTGGACACACAGGAACTTATACCACGCCTTATTTCTGCCACATGGGATCTTATGTGAAGGAAACTGAAAGTTAAATACCAATCACATGTAGGACAATATGTATTACATAATTGTATGAACAGAAATCCTCTCTACATGTGGACAAACCACTCTTTTTAGCATCGGAGGTGTACACCTCAGGTCATGCGTGTCATCCATGTGTGAAAGAAAAGACGTTCAGTATACAGTAGGGGTTGAAGGACCACTTAGGGAGTAGAAAGGTTAACGTAAGAGAGAGCAAGTCCAAGGTAGGAGATAAAAACTGCAACGCTGGAGGCAGAGGACTATGGACGGAGTAGAATGGTCAACGAAGGAGATAGAAAGTCCAACGCGGGCGATGCTAGGCCTATGGACGGTGCAGAATGGTCAACTAAGGATACAGAAATAGAAGCGACCAAAACCCTCTCCACATCCATAAGAAATCTCTGCTAAAAGCAAAGTCGAGTGTACAGTTGTGACTATATCATGAGTACATATTTGTTTCAGCAGTATTACAGATGTACAATGTTGTTTGTAAACAAATCGAGTGTGGACAAGACAATCCAGTGATTGTCACCATGCGATACGATGACAGAGCATGTGTTTATGATTTAGAATCACTTTGAAATCGTGTTGATGCCAGGTGTTCGCGAAAACGCGAGCGTATCCTGGACCACCGGTGGCATCCGTCATAAACACATGCAAAGTCCAGTCAACTATTCACCTGAAATAATTCGGGAACGTTTTGTACAATTCAAAATAGGGAATTGCATCGGGCATAATTTTTGTCGCTGATACATCAAAGTTCGAAATGTCTACCACATGTCTGCCATAAAACTTTTTGAAAGCTTTACTGAGGTCTTGAATGTTGTAACCTTGATCGAGAGTGGTTTGACGCTCTTTGAATCCGTGTAAAAGGGCATGCTCAGCTGTACCTCAAAAGTTGTAAAATGTTAAACACCAAAGGCTGGAGTTGTTGGAATATTGCTCGACATGAAAGTTGAAATCATCCCTTGTGTCAAACAGCCTTGTGGAGAATTTTTGTCACTCTGAAGCCGTATGCATAGATCTCAATATGGAACAGTTGAGGCGGTGTCACTTGTCTCCTTACTTTCAAGTTCAGGTGGGTACATCAATGGAAGGGACTGGCTATTGGATGGCGATGCAGGAGTAGAGGAGATGAGCTACACCACAAGTACCATGCCTATCTAACCTTCAGTAAAATCACAAACAATACAATGTCGTTTCCAGACATTGAGGTGTCGAGATTTATAGTATTCCATGTTCCAAATCCCATGCGGTTCGTGTGAAATCAGAAGAAATAAAACTTCGGCATATAACTCCCCAGAGACCTGAGTGTAAATAATGAAATATGAGTTTCAACATGTTTATATCAAGCTCGTCACGGAATGTAGGCTAGTAGTCCCCCTCGAGATTATCTTAGCTGCACGTGGTTAGGATGTTCACTGCATTGACGGTGTTGATACGTGTGTAACTATAGCACCATTGTGTTGCTTCGCGAATGCGGAGAGACACGTCTCATGCAAAAGTCATTTGATGTTGACTCTTAATTCAAAGACCGCCTCCGTGGTGTAGTGGTTAGAGCGTCCGCCCGGAGAGCGGAAGGTCTCGGGTTCGATCCCCGACCGCGTCATACCAAAAGACGTTAAAATATGGTACTTGTTGGTCCCTGTCTGGCGCTCGGCATTAATGGGTACAACAAGGACTGGTCGGCTTGGAGTCAGTATGATGTGTCTGAGTGGGGTATTCATGCTTCACTGCGGCATGGTATCTCAGTGGGCTAGCACTATAAAACCAGCTTCAGACTGGGCTAGTACAAGCAGCCGCACATACACATACACATACACACGCATGCACGTCGTCATATGAGCGAAATATTCTCAAGCACGACGTTAAACCCAATTTCACCTCACCTCACTTTAATTCAAACTTAATTTGTTTAATGTCCTCTTGGAACAGTTGCTGCAGTTTGAGTGGGGAACCCTTGCTGACTTGTGTACAGGAGCGCCTTTGTGACGAAGGTAATAAGGTATTCTGATGTAACTCTCAAACTATACTTAACCAGAAGGGGTTGTATTTGTACTATAATACTTCTAATGCAACATGCCGACAAGCGTTGTGATTCATCCAGCCAATCTGCATCAAGGATGGTTATAATCATCTTGTGGGCATCGTGCCTAGAGGGTCTGTGTTGGTGAGGAACCTACTGTGTTTTGAAATGTGAAATGTCTAACTGCAGAATGATTATTTTAGTTTTTGTAGCATTATACGAGTGTTATTAGAGCTCTTTAGAGATAACGTGACAAGGACAATATTTGCTTTGACCCGGTCATAACACATCGGTAACTAGATCAACTTTCTTATAACAATACAAGCTGACTGACAACATCTGGTATTCTTCCAATATCGTACGTAGGCAGTTCCAGTTACTTTATATGAATCGATATGTACGATTAGATACATTCACTCACTTGTCAAAAGAGGGTTTCACATGAAATTTCAACCAAGAAGGACATATCTAAATACATAGTTTCATAGACTAAAAATAATGCACACCAACTCTCCTCACACATTCGATCCTTATTACAGTAATATATATGTACTTTTAACTGATAAGTGAAAGCCAATTGAAAATATGGCCTAAACGTCATTTAATTAATTTATTGCACAGACGTAACAGACCACATTATTCACATGTATTACCTGAATGTTTAAACCTCTTACCAAGTATTCATTATGAACGAAACGATTTCAAAGTGCCGATCAGTTCTGACAAGCAATCTCTTTAGGGAGGATATATGACATGTATAATGTAGAACTGATAAATAAATAAATATAGAAAGAAAGAAACAAACAAATTAAATAAATATATATTTATATATAATTTTTGATATGTGAATCTCTAATTGTTATGGCAAGTATCGTTTTACCCAATATAGTCTTTCAAATTTAAGTTGTACTTTAATGTACATAAGTTTTGTAACATTTCCTGGTATTTATATCACTTGCTAAAATCATGAATTTACATTATACATTTCAATGGAACGTAACAACCCGACATTAAAGCAGTATGACGCGTGTATCCTTTCAGTGGATCGCATAAATCCACCACTCGACAGCGCAATATCAATTGAAACAGCATTATAACAAATAATTCACCTTGTACGTTCAGCCAACAGAGGTCGACAAAAATGCAAAGCAAGGCTGAATCGTTTCCTTTTGTTGAAAGAATTCGTTTGCAGATAAACTGTTTAGATCCCCAAATATGCATATTAAGTGCATAATTAGTTCAAAGGTCAATGAGTGCGACAGGATGCGATAGGCGTTTTTGCATGTTTGCCACACGAATACTTTTCTACTGCTTCACATGCATGTCAAATGAAACTGCTTTCCCTCATGCAGTGAGTTTGATTAATGATTGTAGCAACACAATTACCCACGTAACAGTTCGGGGAATCACAGGAACAGGTAGGAACCCCATCTGATAATGTGTCAAGTAGATAATATGAAGATGAAGGCGAAAGTGAAATAAATGCATACAAGCCATGTGCCATGACTGAAGGATCGCGGCTGTACAAAAATACTTTGCTATCACATATTTGGTTTTAGGAATCTTCGTGCCAGAGGATGCACTGCTTGTACCTTTTTATTCAAAAGGTGCAGTGTGTGTGTACCAGGAGGGTGAGTGAGTGAGTGAGTGAGTTTAGTTTTACGCCGCACCCAGCAATATGCAAGCCAAAACCCACACTCAAAACTTAAAACATTGTGATCCATAATAAGTATTACTTAATCAATGTGATATTACAAATGACAAAAAAAACACTCTCCGTAACAATCTAATTAGGCTATTTTGAGCTTAGCAAGAAACAGATTCGCATTCAGCACGAAAAACTACCCCTGAATATGTGGTTTGCTTGCTTTTACTCCATGCATCCTTAAAATCCACATTTCTGAGAAATGTGTAGACTAGATGACAAATCCCTGCCAAATACCCGTTCTGCTCAAGCACGACGTCAAGAATGACATGGTGTTAACCTGACATTCAAGGTGAACAAAATACCTCTTACCGCGCAGCCATGCATCATTAAAATCATTTTGCACCAGGGGAGCAGCTAGCCTATCATTACGTAAACAAATTAACCCCCTGGAATCGAAATAGCTGACAATGTTTATATTATGTCAGTATAATAGTTTGCGTTCAGAGTTTCTATAAAACAGATTCCGATACGATAAAGCGAGGCTAATTCCTATTTAAATATCCAATCAATTTGACAAACAAAGAGATAATCTGAACGTGTGCGTTATTTCACTAAAGTATATGAAACTGTTTGTCATAATGTAATAGTCCTGGCTAACTAGGTTAGATACACGCTAAAAGTCACAAAACCCATTGCATTTGTTAGCGTTGCACTTATGAACTGTGATGTGAGGCCAGGTTAGTCTGTGTAGTGCAGTCTGAACACATTTCAGCGTGTATAAAGATAACACCTATTCCGTGATCCTTTCAATACGCTTTATTGTCATTAGCGGAGTACATAGATATTGTAATCTTGAATAGATTGTAAAGATCAAAGTCTGAATGGAAACATCTATACCTGTAACTAGTATCGGTATTCTTTAAAGATAGCACTGTCGTTTTACCAAGGCAAACGTTCTAATCAATATCCATTTTCATGAAAGGAAATACTTCCCTGTGTCCAAAGCGTAGCCTTTGAATATATTTCCACTTAAGGTTCTTTTATATCTGATTTGTTTCATTCTAATATTGTCAGGGAAGTTGGTACCGTAGCCCTTACATCATTTTATTCCACGGATCCATTTCCTTTAACAGATACATTATTAAACATGGCTTGGCTCAGATGTAAAGATGACGATGATTTGATACGTTAAATATGCAGTATTTATTAACTTTATCATTAATTTTGCTATTTTTAACAGATTCATGGTTGATATTTGTAATACCTCCAGGTTACATCATCTCCATTAATACATTTCACTGTAAACCGCAGTTTCGTACCCAAGTCTCCAAAGTGACGAGCGATCATTTATAATGAAATACACCCTCACCTCGACACACTCCCTCGACACTAAAGTCTGTTAAATGGGACATGAACACTGCATTTTGTGTAAACGTTAGATAAATTTAACACTGAATAATAAAATGGCATACCGCCAACAATCAGGCTAAAAGAACCTCTCTAATACCAAGTGCGACCATGTTACACACAACCCGGAATGTTGAAAAGGCGTTTAACCCTTTATATCATCTATCTGTCACTGTGACAATATGACAAGAGGAAAGAGATTGTTTCTTGTCAGTATCACAGTACTGAGGATCACACGTCAGATATGCCTTTTGTTTATGATATCCATCCTGTGTAATGTCCATTTGCCTTTCAGTCTGACATCTGGAATTGCCTCTCACTGCTGTAGTGACACAAAAATTGACAAGTACTGTCCATTCAACTCTGAGTAAGGTATTGTATTTATCGCAATATTTCGTAATTGGCAAAAAGTGGTATTATCTCATTCTCTATGCAGTGTCTATCATAAGGTTGGAATTGCGGTCTCTTTTCGGAATATCTTCAAACGTTGGCAAGTGAAAAATAACCAAAACTCTCTCTCGTGGATAGTTTATGAAAATAACATTTAAATAGAAGTTCATTCTATTTGATATGAGTCTGGAATCGCGAACTCCACGGAGATCAAATAAACCGGCCATTATGCATGTTTCGTATTACATCTCAACACAGCTGTCATTTTAATGTAATGTTTTATATCACACAGGTGCACGTACTGTTCTAAAAATACGGGAAGATCCGGGGAAGGATTGGTCTTCAGCAACCCATGCTCGTAAGAGGCGACCGATGGGCATGGGAGGTCATTTTCGTTGATTTGATGGATGCATGTCATCGAATCCGAACTCTGTATATTTATGCTCATGATATCAATCACTGGATTGTCTCTTTCAGACATGAATTCTTTGCAAATCGCCGTCATATACTTGGAAAACAACGCAGTGTGACGCTGAACAACAGCAGCCCTACAAGTGTAATGGCTACACGAAACGACCAGTAATAACATAATGAAACCCAGATACCCACCCATGTAACACAAGGACCAACCTCGACATGGCAAGCAGCTACCACCTGGGTTAGACATAACTCCTACACAATCGAAAAGAGTACGTTCCAGATGTATATTACATGATAAGCTGATTAAGATTATTTTAAACCCACACCAAGGACCAGAACACCCAAGGACAGTATCACAGGCTAAAGGAATCGGAACCTGCTTCTTCACAACATCAAACCTTTAATGTTAATCTGATCGCGTAACAAAAACATATCGTCAGCTACCACCAGGGTTAGATATTACTCCTACACAACCTAAAAGTTTACGTTCCTCCAGATTACATGATAAGCTGATTAGGATTAATTTAAACCTATACCAAGGACCAGAGCACCCGAGAACATTATCACAGGCTGAAGAAACCCGAACCTGCCCATTCACAACATCAAACCTTAATCTGACCGTGAAAAAAAATGTCGTAAGATTTCTGTTTCATTTGTGCTTGTTAAAAACAAGACTATCAGAGTGATGTTGTGTATTGTGTTACTCAGAGTCTTTTAGCTTTTCATTAAAAAGTCTGCACGCTTACTATCATCAGACTCAAAACAAATATATCGGATACTGATATTCGCGTCCACACATTCTACATGTTCAATACATTATTTCTTGTGATAGTTAGTTTCATTTGACCCAGCTACTTCTGGCGGTTTGGTACCGTGCAAATAGAATGTTGGCAACATCATAGCGAGGTGTTGCTGGCTGCTGGTTTCAACATACATGTTTATATATACCTCTACAGCATAAATAGTTTGCTTCATGACCACAAATGTGCTATGGATGCAAATCAGTCATTTCTTACAAGACGGGTGCTAAACGCATTACACATTCACTCAGAAATTACTTATGAATTCAAAACTGTCTAAAAAATATCCGATCACGAAAAACTATATTCGCATTCCTTCCATCAGGTTTCCTATCGTGCCTGAAGGTCTATTTGTGCTCTGACTCTGAAGATGTATATGGATCCCAGTGTATATAAATCATATCACCAAGGATGGGTCCTGTCACAGAACCACGCCATCAACTGTCCATCATCAGAAACCATGATCGTAGAAATTATTGACAAGCACAGCAGTTATCTGTCACCAGAGCTTCGTGTTGAGTTCTCGTCACATGTGAGACAACGTTCTACATTCGTTTATACCTCATAAATCACGCATCAAAAGCAATAACTAACTTTGGACTTGTTTATATACCTGTTTGTGTTCACAAATTCTCAACTCTGTGAACACCCATTCACTGGCTCATTACAGGCTGTTGAAAACACATTTTGTTTTGTCTACGTTATATAAATCACATGTTTGGAGGAACTTTTAAATATGAAAACAAATACAGAAATAGCATGATGATGCTTATGTTTCTCAATCGAAAACCAGATGAACCAGTCGAGACAATTAAACAGGTCGCTTTGATGAAGATGTGTTGTTCAATGCTTGAATCCAGCCAACGTCTTAACCATGTAACCCGGATATACGGAAAGCATGAAATTTGAAATCCGTTGACGTCATTGGAAGATCAGCGGATGTTTAGACAAATAAACAACGTTCTAAACCAAATCACAACGGTGATTAAATATGTGTTTAAATATGTGCCTCAAAAGAATACCTACTTTTGAATGGTGGCTTGACACTAATAACTTAATGAAATACTTTCTAGTCGATATGTCCTCGATTATTAGTATATCGATAAGTATAATGAATAAACCGATTCCGTTTACATATATTTAATACTGATAAAATAACGCAAATTATCATAGTAATTATGCAAAAGAGAAGGCATCTTAAACCAGATCTTCTATTTTTGTGTACATTTGTTTACTTGTGTTGAAAAAACGGATTCCTGGCATATCATAAAATAGCATAATTCTAGACGAAGTACAGAGAGACAAGGTTCAGTCCTGTGACTTGGAGAGGACAGTATCAGCTGGCATATACTATCACGGACGACACAGGTTCTACATGAAGTTACACATGCTGGCTATAATTACTGTTCTTGCATATACATAAACTGTGACTTTTTCTTTGACAGGCACACTTCGAGGAAGACTGCTTTTCAAACAGACGTAGTTGTAAAAGTGTTAATGCGTTTTTCTACCCTAAACGCCCACACTGCATGAAGGCGAAAGTCTATATTTTGCTTCGGTGTCTTGGTAGATGGCGAATTGTGACAAGTTTGATATACACGTACATGCATCTGTATCCTTGGGAACTTTTGTTGATCATAGTTTTAACTGTTCGCCGAAGTTAACTGACACACAACATGCAATTCTTGGACAGTTGGAAGTGTCCATAATATGACGCACATGCCCATCTGACGGACCGAAAAAAGACCACGAGCATTCAAGTTACGTGACACCCAATGATTAGCTTAAAGGGCAAAACACCAAGAAAGACAATTTAAACACGTTTATACACTGGTACAACCTTCCGTCTATCATTTCCGTTCTTTTCCTGAGCTCAGTGTAATAGCACCCAATTTAAGACGAAGACTGTTTTTGTTTATATGATATAGTTTGCAGTAAGACGACCTGTTACAAGGAATAAAAACAAAATAGGTCTTAGGTGAATGACAAATGATGTCCTTCAATGTGTCCAATGTCACTGGATTTATGATCAGTTTCACACTAGCCGATCATGCATCTAGAATATAAAATATGTGCAGAAGAAAACAAATACCGCCATATTGTTGAAAGGAATTCGTTGAAAAGCGTATATCATGGACAGGTACAAACCAGCAGTCCCCTTAATTATTCTGCGTCTAGGCTATAGTGCAAAAGAGAGATCGCAGACAAGGTTTTGTGGCTGATGAAAACGTAATTGACTTGTTTTTCTCACAGACTAAACCCCTCTGCTCCGCAGCATAATACTCGGCCAAGAAGTTCATGATAGATGCCAGTTGCTTTTAATGTCATGCTCCTTACATTAATAGTAGGGTGAAAAATGAGCAAGCAAAAAAACAAACTCAAGCTGCAGCCAACGGTAGTCTGATTATACAGAATCCTGCCTTGATAATTACCACAGGCAAACCTCTACACTTCTTTTAAAGTGAGTAACTTCTAAATGATATGATACATTTACTGGAGTGCTTCCTGTACACCACAGTCTCCTACATGAAATATACAGAACTACCACACGTATTTGGTGTGAATATGAGTAACAAACTCTTTATATACTCATCGAAATCTGAATCCAGTGAGAGTATTCATTCATCACATGACGATTAAACTACAGGTGATATAGACATATTTTCGTCCACTTCCGTATTGACACAAAAGTGACAAAAAAACCATTTCCATCATCCTAAATTATATTGTGAACATCTGTTTATGAATCATTCTAAAACAGTTATTGCGACCTAAAAAAATAACGTATTTTGCCCCGCAAAAGAGTGAATCATTTTTGACGTCTTTGTGTATGGAAGTTTCTTCCACATGTCAACGCTAAAAAGGCTAAATAATGAACGGTAACAAACTACAACAAAACAACATTAAGCAAGAGTCGTATAACGCTTTTTGAAATGTTCGGGGAAAGAGCATGCGCCACTGTAAAATTACGTGTGAAAAAATGCTGGAACTGCTGGAATAATTCTCAACGTCAAATTAGAGCTCATCTATCTTGTCAAACTGCCTTTTAAAATGTTTGTTGTCACTTAAGTTAAACGTCTTAACAAAATTCTGTTATTATTGCCATTCTGACTGTAATCCCGATAAATATATGCATGCACACAAATAGAAAGATTTAAAAATCGCAAGCACAGTTGGTGCCCATAGAGGTGGCAGCTTCTTGTTTCCCAAAATTTCACAAATATGTTGTCTATGTGGGGATCTAGCATTTCTCGTATTGTTTTCCTATTTCTCTGCAAACTTCTGGTGACATTTAATTTCACTTTTGAGAAGGACAGACTCTTTTTTTCATGCACAGCTGGCACGAGATTCAATTCGATATGTGAGGCACTAGCACGAAACTTGGGATTACCAATCTTTTGAAACTGCAAGGATCGAGATGTGTCATAATATTAGAGTAATGGTCATTTGATAGAGGTGAACTCATGCCACATGATCCATACCATCCATCAACACCAGATTATGGTCCCCGTGATACCCAGGGTCAATTATTGCTGTGGATGGGTCTTGGAGGGAGATATATAAGTGTCCGTATGCACTCATTGAATCAAATAATTCCAACTTCATTGTCTCGAGACATTGGGTGTTAGGCGGTGGAGATATAGATATTCTCCAAATCACATAAAACCAAATTATTTATTCATTTTCTGGTTTAAAGGATTATTGAGGAGAAATATATGGTGTCTATGTCTTATATCGTGATGTATAATCATGTGATTTAACAAACATGCACGTGCACAGAAATCGGACAAATGAATCGTTGTTCCATTCATGTCAGATATATCATATATTAAATGAAGACAAAAACATTTCCATAATCATAAGCCATATCTGCTAACGTTCCAATCATGAACCGTCCATAACGCAGGCTAGGACATTAGTCGACAGCAGGACATTTGTCGAGTTCAGTATGGCAAAGTTCAGGAAAGAAACAGCAATGGATATCAGGAAATATTGTCAAATGGCATTGCCCTTATGTAAACCAAAACTAATTAACATGCGGGTGGAGGATATTGTGTCCTCATCAACATTACATCAGCGAAAAGTTTTTATGCATTAAGCCATAATTACGTCTAAGCAGTATCTCTTATAAAGTTCCCTTGATTGTCTTGTATTATGGCTTTTAAATACTGTTTTATTAATGTTTTCGTATTTTGTGTTTCTTTTTTTATAAATTTATTTACTACATAGTGCAGTTCCAACTAAGCAATACATTTTACTCTTACTGCTCCATTGACACTGGGCCCCGTTTCTCAAAAAGAATTACGTTTCCAATCAAACAAATAGATTAATCTTATAAACAAGCCATCTTAGTAGGTGAATCTCCGTCCCTTTTTTATTATCTCATTGTTTGTTCAACCTGACGTTTGCACCCAGTCCCTCTCTTTAACTTGGTGAGCACATCACGACACTGACTATTAGCAAATCTTCTATGAAACCTTTACTTCCGAATCGGCAGCTCCTGCGATGTAATCGATGTTACGTTTATAATGCCTTCATGCCCATAAACCTATCTGGTTGACACTGTATGTCTTGTATATGGTCTTTCCATCACATCAAGTCCACTCCAACGACTCTCTTGTTATGTTTACTTAATGGAGTTAATGAGTGTTTGGTTACTTTCTGACAATGCTAAGCAGGAGTTACATGCTCAGAAACTTCTAATCCTGAGGATTGTGCAGTGCAGATTATGTTATTTAACCTTCTTATTTGTTTTATTGATTCTGCTAGATGTGTGCCAAACAAATATCCTGTTGCCAGTATCATGAAATTAGGAAATAAAAGTCCTTGAAAGGTTTACAAATCCCAAACATGATTTTATGATGACACGAGATTGACCTAAAGATTTCTACATGAAACAACTCAAAGCTTCGATACTCGCCTACAGTGGGAACAGTTATACTGAAAGAAGCTGATTCCACTTCCGGAAACGTCAATACAGACTATAAAGAGCCCGTGGTCAAAGCTGATCCCTTCCACTGAAGTTTCTTCATTGCATTCCAATATTAGTATTTAGTCTGTTTACAATAGCATTTTTGATGACGAAACCATAGATTTTCTTTTATGCAATTGGTCGAAGTTGATTTTTTTCTGTTGAGAAGAAAGAAGAGCAATTCAGTAAAGTGACTGGTAAACTTCAACCATGGACCTTCTCTTTGATGATTTCCACACATCGTCACATATAATCTGAGCGTCATTTCGTTATGCACGTCCACACGTACAAATCAGAACAAAGGCTCACGGACTTCTCAGTATGATCTGTTCTGAAGACAGTTTAATGTAATAAGGCCCTGTGATCCCTGATAAGTCTGCCCTTTCGATACATCACATTGTACAGGGCAAAGACGAAAACGCTTTTAAAATCATAGCAGCAATTAGGATGAAAGCAAGGAACTCTTGCTCTGATGTGAACCTTACAACGCCGTCATCAATCATCAACAATGATGTCTTCCACATGATTCGGTAAGAGTACAACAGTAAATGGACAATTCAGTTCTACTTACAAATACAAACATAATATCACCACCTCCCGAGGAGTTACTCCTCCCTCCTACCCCAAAAAGAACTACAAAAAGTTCGAAAGACTTCTCTGGACTTTATTGGACTGATGACTAATCTTAGATTTGGCTGGCCTGGGGCGTATGGTAAGGCTAGGCATACAAGCAACAATGGTCAGCACAACACGAGAATATCTGTAAACACATACAAAATCAAAACTTTCTTCCAGCAACGGGATTTGTCAGGCTGCAAAAATACATGCACATCAATATGCCACACCAGGCTAATTTCAAACCATCAAAAGCATTTGACACTGAAAATTTTCAAGCCTCTAAAAATCAATGTAGCTGTTTTTCTTTTCCAGATATCGAGGAATATTGTCATCAGCTGTGCACATGTTGTATCCCAGATCACAGTCAACACTTATAACTACCCCTGACGTGGGCACACCGGTTTCAATGGTTTTAATAGATCCGCTGTCCGGAAGGCTGGGAGACCTGTAAGCAGAACAGGTCGTCTGACTAGCGATTACTGGAGGAGGAGAGGCGTGAAATTGTCCGGGTCGTAATCGGGTTTAGATGTACAATCAGTTAGTGAGGCAAGAGGTGCGTGATCGCCATCAGGCTGCTTTAGGATCACTTGTTGTGAGGAAAACATCCTCGTTTGGCGTGAAACGGAGAATGAACAAGCTCCAATCCTTTGGAGATAATAGAGGGTGATGCTTGTGTAGATATCCCCTGGCCTCTTATTGGATGGACGTTTTAATACAATCTGGTCACTTTTTAGAGTATGTGTTGGGTGACTTGTCTCTTGGCAGTGTAGTTGAGAGGAACTGCGGTTAATTGCATGATATAAAGGAACAGTTGATGGTATCAGAGTTTTTTCTTGACATCGAGTGAGTAACCAAGTGCACAGGAACGGTTTGGAACCTACTATTGCGTAATCAAAAGCGGCTTCAAAAAGGACGGTTGCACATTCGGTCATCTCATTTATTACACAAAGGCAGGCGAGTGTACATGACAATGTTTCTGGCTAATTACAGGAATATTGGACAGACAAGTGGGTAAGTCAGAGGCAATGGGAGAGCCATTGTTGCCCCAGTTTGATTTCCCACATGGGTACAGCGTGTCACTATCATATGTGGTGTCGGAGGCTCAGAAACAGCGTAAAAGTATATGTACACAGTGGCTGTATACTAGAAATTTAGAATACAATTTTTTGTAAGTGGGTAAACATAATATCTAGCTATGTACATTTTATATACACCATGTATTATATATGTATCATGTATCTGCGGGTGGGCTCACACTGATGACATCCTTACCCTGTCAGCTTAAGATGGTTTTATAGTGCTAGCTCACCGAGATACCTTGCCGCAGTGAAGGATGAATACCCCACTCAGACACATTATACTGACTCCTAGCCGACCAGTCCTTGTTGTACCCATTAATGCCGAGCGCCAGGCAGGGACCAACAAGTACCATATGTTGATGTATTTTGGTATGACGCGGTCGGGGATCGAATCCGCGATCTTCCGCTCTCCAGGCGGACGCTCTAACCACTACACCATGGAGGCGGTCGCGATTCGTGTGAAATCAGAAGAAACAATACTTCGGCACATAACTCCCTGGAGGCATTAGGATAAATAATGAAAGATGAGCTTTAACACGTTTCTCATCAAGTTTGTCACGGAATATAGACTATTTCCCCCCCCCCACACACACACACACAAATACACACACACCTCGGGGTGTGTGGGATCTCAAATGGAACGGCTGCACTGATGGTGTTGATACGTATGTCACTATAGCACCATTGTGTTGCCCCTCGAATGTGGAGAAATGAGTCTCATGTAGTAGTGATTTGATGTTGACGCTTAATTCAAACATAATGTGTTTTATGTCCTCTTCGTATTTGATAGAACAGTTGCTACATTTAGATGGGGGAACCCTTGCTGACTGGTGTACAGGGGCGCCGTTGTGACGAAGTTGTCATGTTACTCTCGCAATATGGAGGACTGGAGGATCTATATTGGTGAGGAACATATTGTGTTTTGAAATGTGAAAGGTTTAAGTCTAGAATTATTATAATATTATTTTCATTGCATTATTAGAGCTCTTTAGGGATAACGTTACAAGGACGGTAGTTGATGTGCAGAATGCAAGCTGACTGACAACATCAGGTATTCTTATAATATCGTACATGACAGTTTCTGTTACTTTATATGAATCGATATGTAGTAGGCTAACGATTAGATGCATTCACGCATCTTGGTGTCGAAAACGGGTTCATTTTGAGGTATCATATGGAATTCAAACCAAGCAGGACATATCTAAATACATACAGTTTCATAGACAAAAACGAATCAACACCAATTCTCCTCACATATTCGATCCTTATTACAGTAATATACATGTACTTAACTGGTAAGAAAAAGCCAATTGAAAATATGTCCTAAACGTCATTTAATTTATAGATTGCACAGACGCCAACGCCACAACAGACGTAACAGACCACATATATACACATGTATTGTACCTGAATGTATAAAACCTCTTACCACGTATTCATTATGAACGAAACGATTTCAAAGTGCGAATATTATTTTTGGCATGCCCATTAATTTTATGTGTCAGGTGAAACTTGAAGACGACTGCATGATCCATCCTCAAAATGCCTTCTGTAACAAAAATAAAAATAGCATTAATTACGATTCTAACTATACCATGAACATGGGACTATGAATCACTGTCATATAGCGGTGATATCAGATGCTGGAAGAGGATATCGTTACCCAAATCCAGCAACCTTGGAGGAAGAGTAGCGTATGAGAGCCTACTCGATGGCTACTCCAAACTTTTAAAGTAGACATCAAAGGCGGGAAATGTTGGAATGTTGCTCTTACTAAAGAAGAAAACAACATCATGCATTACCTGTCAGAAACGGTAACGAAGAAACAACATAAGTAACATCTTGGGTCGAAGTTATTTGTTTTCAACTGAACAATTCCACTTGTTATACACTGCATGTGTGTGGACATGCCCCATGAACCAAACGAGTTCAAAGAAATGTGCATCAGATGCTATCAGTGACGCTGACAACTAAAAACACGTTATGTTCAAATTTCCTGACCCTTATTTATATCGTATCTTACAAGGGTTGCTGCCGATCAGTTCTGACAAGCAATCTCCTTAGGGATGATATGTATAATGTAGAACTGATAAATAAAGAACGAAAGACAGGAAGAAAGAAATTAAATAAATATATATTTATATATAATTTTTGATATGTGAATCTCTAATTGTTATGGCAAGTATCTTTTTAACCAACATAGTCTTTCAAATTTAAGTTGTACTTTAATGTACATAAGTTTTGTAACATTTCCTGGTATTTATATCACTTGCTAAAATCATGAATTTACATTATACATTACAATGGAACGTAACAACCCGACATTACAATAAAGCAGTATGACGCATCTATCATTTCAGTGGATCACATAAATCCACCACTCAACAGTGCAGTATCAATTGAAACAGCATTATAACAAATAATTCACCTTGTACGTTCAGCTAACAGAGGTCGACAAGTAATAAACCCAAATATGAGTTAGAAGCATTTCTATATTTAAAGATGATAAGTTCTACCGTTTGCATTAATATCATGTTATTGGGCCCTGCAAGTCTTGGTGTCAAGTGGACCAATATTTCACTCAGTACTGGTCACTTGAATAGACAAGTCTCCTTCCCAACGTTCCTGCGTATATAACGTATGAGGTAAATCTTGAAGTAAGGCAGAACAATTCTTTTGTCGGTTAACACAAGGCACCAGCAAAGTGACTGAAATGTCTTCCAAACAGACTACAACCCAGCTGACACTCTCATACATTCTATGCACTAATTTGTTTTTCGTAAAGGGCAATAACGTGACAATTTTGTGTTTTATATCAACGCTTAACTCGGTAAATGAGTTATTTTAATCTGTAAACTTCATTAACGTGAACTAAATCGAATGAGGCGTTTATTCAACAAAACTATCAGTTCCAAATAAACTAATTTGATGCCGTGAACAAACCCGTTTTCGTGATCTGCCAAAGGCGCTCGTCCTTTCAGCTGCTCAATAGATGCACATTGTGTACGCAATGCCATCGATCAGGCGTTAGCATCTGTAAATGAATAAGTGTTCCAAATATTGTACTCACCCATCTTTTAAGAGTGGCACGATACCCGTTTGATTATTGTATTGCCTGAAAACTTATTCGAATAGTGTTTAAAAAAATGAACACGGCAAATTTTATCCCAAAACAAACCCATGTTGAAAGCAACATGCAAGATAGGATCAAACAATTACCCTGCCTGACACGCCAACTCAATAGTTTTTGAAAACCAAACCGCCAAATGTTTTCACTTCACTCTTGATATTCACGTCCTATGTATTCGACACAAATATTACACGTTCCAGATGATCATAGTCCATAGGACATGGAAAATTGTGTAAACAGCGGTGGATCAGAGAAGAGGAGAGTTTCGAAAGTTCTGAATAAATATTTATTAGAAACGATTATTCAGTCTACCAGAAAAACTTTATCGTATATGTTCAATGTGAAACGTTTGCTAAATAACTGCGGCAATGTAGAAATAATTTGGTGTCTTTTGACCTTGTCAAACAGATCATAAATAGATTGACATAGCTATTCAGACTTACAAATCACAATTTGTAGAATTAGCTTCGTCAACTTGACTACACAGACATATCACGCCTCATATAGGGTGTTCCAGCATACAAAATACAAAAATATCAAAGACTGTCGTTTTCTGCAATTTAACAGATTGCGACAGCGACCATTTTCTGTCTAAATATTATCAAACACTCCAATATGGGTGGATTAGAATAGCGTGGTATTAAGGTAAAAGATATTTGGAAACATTAGATGTGTTTGTGACATTTTCCCTTATGAAACAGTGATCAAATAATTTAAGGTGTTTATATAATTTATAGAGTTTCTGATATTTGATATAAAAGAGACATGCTAATATAGCTGGCATATCGTTATGTTGTACATTTGTGTTAAGGGCCGAATGCGTCTTGTTAGTAACAAGACACCCATGGCACTATTTTGTATCCCACGCCATGCTTGAATGTTGCTCAAGGTGGCATTAAACCACATGCAGTCATGACACACAAACTCATTGTCCCAGGTGGATTACAATTACGAAGAAACAGGTTGTTGTCAATGACTTCATATTCACATAACCACACGTGTTATGCTGAGGACAAACTAGACTGAATCCTGATTGTTACTGTAATATACTAGTCATGATCGAGTCCGTTTTATTGATAACACCACGGATTCATGCAACCAACACTGCGGTGCATTGAACTGAAATGGACTACCTATGAAATATAACTATACTTGCATGACACACGGACAGATGGAAATACCTTGTCTGATATCCGATCTGCTCATGTATGAAGTCAAGTATACCAAGTGGTGTTAACCTGACATTCCAGGTGAACAATGGATTGTTCAGCGATCTTATAAAAATACTTCTCAAAACGCAGCCATACATCAGTAAAAGCATTTTGCACTGGGGAAGTAGCTAGCCTGTCATTACGTAAACAAACCCCTGGAATTGAAATAGCTGGCAATGTTTATATTATGTCAATATAATACTCTTGTATGCAGAGTTTCTATAAAACAGATTCCGATACGATAAAGCGTAGCTAATTCCTATTTAAATATCCAATCAATTTGACAAACAAAGAGATAATCTGAACGTGTGTGTTATTTCACTAGAGTATATGAAACTGTTTGTCATAATGTAACAGTACTGGCTAACTAGGTTAGATACACGCTGGAAGTCACAAAGCCCATTGCATTTGTTAGCGTTGCACTTATGAACTGTGATGTGAGGCCAGGTTAGTCTGTGTAGTGCAGTCTGAACACATTTCAGCATTTACAAAGATAACACCTATTCCATGATCCTTTCAATACGCTTTATTGTCATTAGCGGAATAAATAGATAATGTAATTTTGAACAGATTGTAAAGATCAAACTATGGATGAAAACGTCAGATCTAAATCTAGTTTCTGTATTCTTGGAAGTTAGCATTGTGGTTTTACCAAGACAGACGTTCGAATCAATGTCCATTTTCATGAGAGGAAATACTTCACTGTGTCCAAAGCATAGCCTTTGAATATACATTTATATGTATTTCCAGTTAATGTTCTTTTATACCTGATTTGTTCCATTCTCGTTTGTAATACTGTCAGAGAAGATGGTATCGAAGCCCTTACATCTTTCTATTACACAGGTCCATTTCATGTAACAGATATAAACATGACTCGGCTCAGGTGTAAAGATGAGGATGATTTGATACATTAAAATGCAATATTTAATATATTAATAGCTTTGATACTAGCTACTTTTAGATGCAACAGATTAATGGTTGATTTTGAAAATGCGTCATCTGCAATAATACATTTCACTGTAAACCGTTGTTTTGTACCCAGGTCACCAAAGTGATGAGCGATCGTTTATAATGAAGTACATCCCTACCCTGGCACTCTCCCTCACCACTAAAGGCCATTAAACGGGACATGAACACTGCATTTTGTGTAAAAGTTGGATAAATGTAAGATGGAATTATAAAATGGTATCACGCCAACAATCAGGCTAAAAGAACCTCTCTAATACCTAGTATGACTATGTTCCACACATGACGGAAAGCTTAAATAGGCGTTTAACCCTTCATTTAATCTTTCCGTCTCTGAAACAATATGGCAAGAGGAAAGATTTTGTTCCTTGTTTGCATCACAGTACAGAGGATCACACGTCAGATATGGCTTTTGTTTATGATATCCATCCTGTGTAATCTCCATATGCCTTTCAGCCTGACACCTGGAATTGCCTCTCAAAGCTGTAGTGACACAAAAATAGCCGTGCTTCTCATTCAACTCTGAGTAAGGTATTGTATTTATCGCAATATCTCGTAATTGGCAAAAAGTGGAATTCATTCATTCTCTATGCAATGTCTATCATAAGGTTGGAATTGGGTTCCTTTTATCTGAATCCCTTTAAACGTTGGCTAGTGACATATAACCAACACAATCTCTCATGGATAGTTTATCAAAATAACATTGAAAATAGAAGTTCATTCTATTTGATATGATTCTGGAATCACGAACTTCACGGAGATCAAATAAACCGGTTATACATGTTTCGTATTAAATCTCAACACATCTGTCAGTTAAATGTAATGTCACACACGTGGACGTACGGTTCTAGTATATGAGGTTTCAAGTATGTTTTACTACTTGTAAAGATCTAGGTTAGGACAGGTCTTCAGCAACCCATGCTTGTCGTCAGAGGCGACAAGTTGGTATGGGTCATTTTCGTTGATTTGATGGATGCATCTCATCGAATCTGAACTGTGTAGATTTATGCTCATGATATTAATCACTGGATTTCTAGTCCAGACTCGATTATTTGGAAATCGCCGTTATATACTTTGAATACACAACATAAAGGTGTGTGTGCATGTGTGTTTGTGTTTGTGTTTGCCTGCGCGCACAAACACCTTGCTGTACAGATCCATTTAGATAACGTGTATGTCCATATATAAGCCAGGGTAGCAACAAATATATTCACTGAAAAGTCTTTTGACGTGACCGAGGGTCTGTTTAATAGGAATATTAAATGAGAAACAAGAATTCTGATAGAGTTGAAACAGAACAAAATGGCACGAGGGTGCGTGTTGTTTCCACATGATATTTCCCACATGTAACAGATGTTTTGAAAGTGAATTATGTACATTTGGTGACTTTGGGGTAATTCATCATCACTGAACTATACCAGTAACATATTGACTTTTAACTGCTGATTTAACAAATTTCACGAAAAGGTTTAATAACCGCATATCCATCCGTCACCAAATCGTACTCTAAAACAAAAACTGTTTTCATGGTATATCAAGAGGATGGAATCACCTTCAACAGAGATTCTAGCCAGCAAGCTTATGATTGTGTGCATGTCAGCTACCATTGTACAGTGTACGTTCCAGTTGTATATTACATGATCAGCTGATCAAGATTATTCAAGACATACGTCAAAGACCAGAACACCCGAGAACGGCATCACAGGCTGAAGGAATCCGAACCTGCCTATTCACAACATCAAACCTAGACTGTTAATCTGATCGTGAAACAAAAAATAAGTCCTTAGATTTCTATCTCATTTGTGCTTGTTTGAAACAAGAATGTAAGAGTGCAATTGTGTGTTGAGTTAAACGGAGTCGTCTAGCTATTCAGAAATAAGTTTGCACGCTTGATCATCAGATTGAAATCAAATATATTGGATCCTTCATTATCTTACAGCAGTGTAGAAGCTATTGGTTGTTGCTGCGTCTTGATGAGGACATACAGTATTGATACCCGCGTACACACATTTGCATGTTCAATACCTGATTTCATCAAAGCTGGCAACGTTTGACTTAATAATAATAGTGCACATTGATAATGCGCACTACTTAGTCACTACTTAGTGACTACTTCTGGCGGTTTGTTACCGTGCATATATAATGTCGGTTACATCACAGGGAGGTCTAACAGTAGGTGTTGCTGGCTGCTGGTTTCAACATACATGTTTATAAATACCTCTACAGCATAAATAGTATGCTTCATGACCACAAATATGCTAGGGATGCAAATCAGTCACTTCTTACAAGACGCATGCTAAACTCATTACACGTGCAGGCATGAATTACTGATGAACTCAAAACTGTCAGAAATATCCAATCACGAAAAACTACATCCGCATTCTTTTCATCCATACTGTAAATCCCTATGGTCCTTAGTATGGTGATCTACCTTCAGTTGTTGGCGATCTATAGCCTGTTTTTATATTATGTATTGTCCAAATAATGCTATTAGTTTTAACTTTACATGCTCGTTTTACTTCTAACTGTGATAGTCTTGTTGTTTTACTGTCCTTTGACGACAGGTGTTATAATATATCCACATTGTTTATAAACGTCCAATTTGTTCTCGACACGATATGGCTGAAAAATTGCTGATGTGACGTTAACTATTACCTCACTCACTTTTCATCCTGTTTCAATATAGCTGTGGTCCTTGAAGGTCCTTTTGTGTTGTGTCTCTGAAGATGTATATGGATCTTAGTGTATATAAATTACATTAGCAAGAATGGGTCTTGTCACAGAACCACGTCGTCAACTGTCCGTCATCAGAAAACATGTATCGGAGATATTTTAAACAAGCAACGCAGTTATCAGTCAGTGGAGTTTCGTGTTGAGTTTTCGGCACATGCGAGACAATGTTCTACATCCTGTTATACTTCATAACTAATGCTTGACACGACGTATGTATCAAAGACAATATCTTCACTTTGGAATGGTTTATATACTTGGTGGTGTCCACGTTAAAGGAACTGAATTCAAAAAAGACATTTTGTATTGTCTGCTTCTATAAATAATATGTTTGGAAGAGGTTTTAAATATGAAATCAAATATAGAGATAGCATGATGATGATTACTGTTCTCACAGATGAACCCGTCGAGACCATTAAACTGGTCGCTTTGATGAATGTACTTGTCTCAATGGCATTTGTGTTGTTCAATCCAGCCAACGTCTGTAACCCGGAGATACAGAAAACATGAAATTTGAAATCCTTTGACGTCACTTGAAGATCAGCGGATTAGTTGATCTGAAAGTAGAACGGGCAAACATTGGATTTTGAGACAGAGGAACGACGTTCTAAACCAAACTGCAACGGTGATTATATATAATTGTACTTTAACATAATTGCTTCAAACGAATACCTACTTTTGAATGGTGGCTTGACATTAACAGTAATGAAATACTTGTCCATATCGAGTCGATACGTCCTCGATTATTAATACATCGATAAGTATGATAAACGTGCCAATTAAGTTTACATTTAATTTAACACTGAATAAATAATGCAAATTATGACAGTAACTATGCAAAAGAGAAGACATCGTAAACCAGATCTGCTATGTTTGTGACCTGAAAATAAACATTTGAGAAAACGGATTCCTGGCGCATGATAAAATAACATAAGTGCAGACAAAGTACAGAGGGACAAGGTTCAAGCCTGTAAATCGACGTATTGTTGGAGAGGACATCACCAGCTGACATCCAATATCACCTACGACACGGGCTCTACATGTAGTTAAATGCTGCCTTAAATTACAGTTCCAGCCAACACACAAACTGTGACAGTAAACGTGGTATTAGTTTCCTTATACAACTTAAAACATGTAGAAAGAAATTAAGACACAGTCTCTGCAACTTTCACATATGACATATCTGGCACGACACCAAACTTCAATCAAATGAAGAGCGTGATAAAATATATGTTTTGCTCCGTAATACACAGTATCACAGCACCAATAAATCCCAATAATAGCTCGGACATTATAAGTCAATTACAGGAAAAACATGGCATGAGTAAACGCTTTTTTCTACCCGAAACGCCCACACCGCATAGAGGAGAACTTCCATAGTATGCTTCGGTGTCTCGGTAGATAGTGAAGTGTGACAAGTTTGGCGTGATATACACGTACATGCATCTGTATCCTTGGGGGCTTTTCTTACCATAGTTTTAACTGTTCGTCGAAGCCAGCTGACACACAACATGCAAGTCTGGGGCAGTTGGAAATGTCCATAATATGACGCACATGCGTATCTGATGGACCGAAAAAAGACCGTGAGCATTCACTGTACGTGACACCCAATGATTAGCTTAAAGGGCAAAACACCAAGAAAGACAATTTAAACACGTTTATACACTGGTACAACCTTCCGTCTATCATTTCCGTTCTTTACCTGAGCTCAGTGTAATAGCACCCCCTTTAAGACGAAGACTGTTTTTGTTTATATGATATAGCTTGCAGTAACACGACCTGTTACAAGGAAGAAACCAAAATAGGTCTTGGATGAATGACACATGACTTTCTTCAATGTGTCCAAATGTCACTGGCTTCATGATCAGTCCCAAACTAGCCGATCATACATCTACAATATAAAATATAAGCAGAAGAAATCAAATACCGCCATATCGTTGAAAGGAATGCTTTGAAAAGCATATATCATGGAAACGTACAAACCAGCTGTCCCCTTAATTATACTGCGTCTAGGCTATAGTGCAAAAGAGAGATCGCAGACAAGGTTTCTTGACTGATGAAAACGTAATTGACTTGTTTTTCTCACAGACTAAACCCCTCTGCTCCGCAGCATAATACTCGGCCAAGAAGTTCATGATAGATGCCAGTTGCTTTTAATTTCATGCTCCTTACATTAATAGTAGGGTGAAAAATGAGCAAGCAAAAAACCAAACTCAAGCTGCAGCCAACGGTAGTCTGATTATACAGAATCCTGCCTTGATAATTACCACAGGCAAACCTCTACACTACTTTCAAAGTGAGTAACTTCCAAATGATATGATACATTTACTGGAGTGCTTCCTGTACAGCACAGTCTCCTACATGAAATATACTGAACTACCACACATATTGGGTGTGAATATGAGTAACAAAACCCTTTATATACTCATCTAAATCTGAATCCAGTGAGAGTATTCATTCATCACATGACGATTAAACTACAGGTGAAATAGAGAATTTTCGTTCACTTCCATATTGACACATGAGCCAGAAAAAAAAGGGGAAAAAAAGTAAACAAGCATATATTATGAACATGTGTTATGAATCATTCTAAAATAGTCCTGTTATTGATTGCTTGCGACCTAAAAAGTAACGCGTTTTGCCCCGCAAATGAGTGAATCGTTTTGGAAGTCTTTGTGTAAGCAAATTCGAATAATTTCACATGTTCATATGTTGTCTATGTGGGGATCTAGCATTTCTCGTATTGTTTTCCCATTACTCAGCAAACTTCTGGTGACATCTATTTTCACTTCTGAGAAGGACATATTCTGTTTTCATGCACAGCTGGCACGAGATTCAATTCGATATGTGAGGCACTAACACAAAATTGGATTACCAATTGTTTGAAACTGCAAGGATCGAGATATGTCATAATATTAGAGTAATGGTCATTTGATAGAGGTGAACTCATTCCACATGATCCATACCATCCATCAACACCAGATTATGGTCCCCGTGATACCCAGGGTCAATTATTGCTGTGGATGGGTCTTGGAGGGAGATATATAAGTGTCCGTATGCACTCTATGAATCAAATAATTCCAACTTCATTGTCTCGAGACATTGGGTGTTAGGCGGTGGAGAATGATTGATGTGTAAGAAATGTTTATGCAGGAGTATGTCCCTTAGATATTCTCCAAATCACATAAAACCAAATCATTTATTCATTTTCTGGTTTAAAGGATTATTGAGGAGGAATATATGGTGTCTATGTCTTATATCGTGATGTATAATCATGTGACCTTGTCAAGCCACTTCGTAGCTCATCTCGTTTGACACTGTGATTAAACAAATCTAAGCCAAACAGTTAACATGGCACTTGCAATGGAAACTATCTGCTTGTGTATGTTTGTCTAAATCACACATAGCAATTCAATATCTTCCCAAAAAGATGAAAAGTACACACATATGCCCTCCAAATATACGAGTAGTGTCCATCTGTTGTCGACCAAGAAACATATACAATGCAGGTAGTGAGTGAGTGAGTTTTAATCCGCGTTTAGCAATATTCCAGCAACATCACGGCGGTGGACACCAGAAATGGGCTTCACACATTGTACCCATGTGGGGTCTCCAGTGTGACGAGCGAACGCTTTAACCACTAGGTTATCCCTTGCAGGTTATTGACAAGCATGAACATATTCGTATGCTTTGCATAAAAAACAACAAGTTTTTATTCACACCAAAACTTATTTTATACTGTTGAAATCTCGTAACAATATCAATGTTAATATATGCATAGTGCAGTGTAAGGAGTGAGTGAGTGAGTTTAGTTTTACACCGCACTCAGCAATATTCCAGCTATTTGGCGGCTACAGTGTAAGGAAATATGTTTACAAAAGCAGACACTACAAACTTTGGTTTTGCTGGTGTTCTCAGTTTGCAAAGGCACATTGTTTGAGACCTATAACACTGTAACTGTGCTTTAACATTTAAGGTGAAACCCCTTTGATGCATTTACACTGAAACCGGAAAAATAACTCGTTTCATTCATGCCAGATATATCATATCTTTACATCAAATATTAAACGAATACAAATACATTTCCATTATCATAAGCCATATCTGCTAACGTTCTAATCATGGACCGTCACTAATGGAGGCAAGGACATTAGTCGACAGCAGGACATTAGTCGAGTTCAGTGTATCAAAGTTCAGGACAAAACCGCAATTGATATAATAAATATTGTAAAATGACACTACCGTAACGTAAACCAAAACTAGCTCGAAAGCGGCTGGGGGATATTGTGCCTCATCAGCGAAATGCATTGAACCATTATTATGACTAAGCAGTATCTCTCACAAAGTGCATTGTCCTGCATTATGGCTTTTTAAATACGCCTTTATTAATGTTTTTGCAAGTTGATTTTTTTTTTTCTTTTTTTAAAATGTATTGACTGTATAATTCAGTTCCAGCTAAGCAGTACTTCAGCTCATTTTATACTTTCTTCTCCATTGAAACTAGGCCCCGTTTAATTCTCAAAAAGAGTTACGTCTCCAATCAAACAAATAGATTAATCTTATGAACAAGCCATCTTAGTAAGAAAATTTCCGTTCCTTTTTTATCATCTCGTTGCTAGTCAAACCTGACGTATGCACCCAGTCCCTCTCTTTAAGTCAGTGAACACATCATGACACTGACTATTCGCAAATCTTCTATGAAACCTTTTCTTCCGAATCGGCAGCTCCTGCGATGTAATCGATGTTACGTTTATAATGCCTTCATCCCCCTAAACCTATCTGGTTGACACTGTATCTCTTGTATACGGTCTTTCCATCACATCAAGGCCACTCCAACGACTCTCTTGTTATGTTTACTCAATGGAGTTAATGAGTATTTGGTTACTTCTGACAGTTGCAGTTGCTCAGAAACTTCTAATTCTGAGGATTGTGCAGTGCAGATTATGTTATTTAACCTTCTTAATTTGTTTTATTGATTCTGCTAGGTGTGTGCCAAACAAATATCCTGTTGCCGGTATCATGAAATTAGGAAATAAAAGTCCTTGAAAGGTTTACAAATCCCAAACATGATTTTATGATGACACGAGATTGACCTAAAGATTTCTACATGAAACAACTCAAAGCTTCGATACCCCCATACAGTGGGAACAGTTATACTGAAAGAAGTTGATTCCACTTCCGGAAACGTCAACACACGCTATAACGAGCAAGTGTTCAAAGCTGATCCCTTGCAATGAAGTTTTTTTATTAAGTTCCAGTATTAACATATAGTCTGTTTACAGGAACATTTTTCACGACGAAACCATAGATTTTCTTTCATGTAATGGTCGAAGTTGATTTTTTTCTGTTGAGAAGAAAGAAGAGCAATTCAGTAAAGTGACTGGTAAACTTCAACCAAGGACCTTTGATAATTCCTTCCACACATCGTCACATATAATCTGAACGTCATTTCGTTAAGCACGTTCACACATACAGATCAGAACAAAGGCCCACGGACCTCTTGGTATGATCTGTTCTGAAAGCAGTTTAATGACGGAATATTTCCCTGTGATCCCTGATAATTCCGCCCTTTCGATACATCACAATGTGGAAGGCAAAGACGCCGATGAAACGCTTAATCATAGCAACATCTAGGGCAAAAGCAAGGAATTCTTGCTCTGATGTGAACCTCCCAACACCATCATCAATCATCAACAGTCATGTCTTCCACATGACTCGGTAAATGTATAACTGTAAATGGACAAACGGCTCTGTGTACAGTTCAAATATGTATGGTACATAAAGATGCATGTTTAATTGATGCAGGTCGAGATTTGGCAAACAATTAGCATACAATACAATGGCATTCACAACACGAGTATATCTGTGAACACATACGAAATCATTTTCTCCAAACAAGCTCAATATGACTGGTCAAAATGTGCTTCCAGCAATGGAACGTGTCAGGCTGCAAACATGCATACACATCCACATGACACACAGGCTCATGTCAAATCATCAGAAGCGTTTGACACAGAAAATAATCAAACAACTAAAAATCAATGTAACTGTGTTTCTCTTTTCCAGATTTCGAGGAATATTGTCAGTGTCAGTGCACATGTTGTATCCCAGAATCACAGTCAACACTAATAACTACCCCTGACGTGGGCACAGCGGTTTCAATGGTTTAATAGATCCGCTGTCCGGAAGTCTGGGAGACCTGTGAGCAGAACACGTCGTCTGACTAGCGATTACTGGAGGAGGAGAGGCGTGAAATTGCCCGGGTCGTAATCGGGTTTAGAGGTACAATCAATTAGTGATGTGAGAGGTGCGTGATCGCCACCAGGCTGCTTTAGCATCACTTGTTGTGAGGAAAACAGCCTCGTTTGGCGTGAGACGGAGAATGAACAAGCTTCAATCCTTTGGAGATAATAGAGGATGGTGCTTATGTAGATATCCCCTGGTCTCTTATTGGATGGAAGCGCCAATACAATCTGGTCGCTTTTTTGAAGTATGTGTTGGGTGACTTGTCTCTTGGCAGTGCAGTTGATGGAAACTGCATTGCATGATGCAAACTGTTAATTGCATGATATAAAAGAACAGTTGATGTTATCAGGCTAACGGTTTTTTTTTTATTGAGATCGAGTGTGTAACCAATTGCACAGGAAAATCCCATTGATGTACTGGGACTGGTATCGCGTAATCAACAGTAATGCTTCAAAATGGACGGTTGTACATTCGGCCATCTCATTCATTACACAAAGACAGGCGAGTGTACAGGACAATGGGCTAATGTCTTGAATAGTGTGTGAATCAAGTGGCAATGGGAGAGCCATGTTGTATGTTACCCACATGGGTACAGTATATAACAACCATCTCTGATGTGGGATGCCGTATTCTCGCTGAAAGTTTCCTTGAACGTCGTTAAACTATATTCACACAGTTTCTGAATATTATATAATATGGACTTATTTGCGGACATATCCCACAGATGACATCCTTACCTAGTCAGATTGCTGAGGGGCTTAGCCTGTTTGGTCATGTTGACATCTGATCCGATATCAGATCAGACAGTCCGTGTTTCAAATCGTAGCACGAGACTTGGAAATGCATGCATGCACCCATCTACTGTTTACAAACCGTGTTCACATAACAACGCCCGCATGGTGGACGCAATAAACTCTTCGACCATATTGCCTTGACTTTTCATTCGTAACATTTGGGTACTAAAAGTCATCACAAAGCGACGCAACCGACCACACAGCAAGAAGAGACGTTAAGGCCATGTACAATGTCCGACACACCCAGCAGCACCTAATGTCAACCTACATTAGGAGTCAATAGCTGCAGCCTGCTGGTGGTCTTTGCACCGCACTAGCACCAATAACTCAAACTAATATGGATTTCTATCCATTGTTCATTGCCTTAACAACACTGCACTGGACACAATAGAGTTCGTCAGATAGTTGTCGCCAGGTCTAAGACATTCAGCGACCTAGTTTCTACCAGTCAGGTCACTCAGTGTTGCGAATATCAGTGGAATAGATAGATTCAGGACACTTACTGATAACGATGGCTGTTAACGATGGCTGTTAACTTGGTTCACAGAAAGTCAGCAAAATACATGAATACGTCCTTCCTTCATATATTTAAAGAAACGAAGTCCATGCTTCATAAATATGTTCGTTACATTCTCTCAAAAGCAGTTTGACACCTGAAATCGACATTGGGGAATCGGACCATGGACACGGCATTACATTTTAGCCTCGGTCCTATTTGTATTTCATAAATATTGCAGAAGCAGTTACTATAAACTGCGAGTGCGTGTTCACGCAAACGTTTTATTGTATCAACACAATTTTCATTGAAACGTTCGCCCATGTTGTGAACACTTCCAGTAGTTATATAATCACTAATGGAAGCCAGTAGGTGCACAGCAACCGACGATCGATTGATATGCTTCACGAACCAAAACATTCACAGTTTAGATTGATACGTACGGACAAGGTACCCAATTTTGATCGGATTCGGTAAACGAGGCATTATGAGGGTTCACTTTCAAAAATGTCTCTGCTGTATTTGTACACGTGTCTCGTCATTACTTTTCATGAAATACATCATAAAGCCGAACTAACGTTATCAAAAGGTACATTTCATTTTGAAAGGAGAACGCGGATGGTTGTAAGTTGCCCCATTGTAGTCCTGGGCCTAGATTTTCGAAGCTCTCTTAGCGCTAAGATAGTCGTAAGTTAATGTTAATGTATGGCACTGGGCGACTATCTTAGCGCTAAGAGAGCTTCGAAAATCTAGGCCCTGGGCCCTTATTCTCGAAACGTTCGTAGACCTACGAACTTCTTACGCCCATTCACATTGGTTACGATCAAAGTTAAGAATTCTTAGGCTACGAACGTTTCGAGAATAAGGGCCTAGTTCCTGGAGAGCCAGGATTCGATATTCATGCGTTCGAATCTCATTTTCACCCTGATAATTGATCTCGCTACTGGCCCATACGTCCTCGTCCTCTGTTGGTTACCCAGCCACGTTGGCATTCTGGGAATACAATGGCCGATCTTGCTGCCAAGGCAGCACTCAACAATCCCGTACTCGGATTACAAAGCTAACATTAGAACCTACATCCGTGATCTGATGCAGAAGAAGTGGGACACCCAAGTAGGTATCAATAAATTACATGAAATAAAACCCTATATCGGTAACACTTACTTGGGTTGTCAGTCCAGATTTGAAGAGGTCATCATACGACGATGTCGTATTGGCCACACAAGATATACTCATACATACCTATTGAAAGGTGAGGATCCTCCGTTTTGTATCCCTTGTGATGAGAGAACCACGGTCAAGCATGTCCTGCTTGACTGTGTTGAATTCTCGATCATAAGGGATAAATATATTAGCATCAAAACAGTAAAGGACCTTTTTTAGTAATGTTGATTATCACTTAATCATTGATTTTTTAAAAGAGAAAGATTTGTTAAATGAATTTTGATAATATGTTTTTTAAATAGAGAAAGTTTTATAATATTGGTAGTTCAGATTATCAACTTAGATTGTTTGTGGCTGTATCATCAAAGGGGGTTGAAGTAGCGTAAAATTAGTGTCCTCCTGAGGGGATACGTAAGTCCCCAAAACGTTCCAAGTCAATTTCGCTCAACCATACTTTTTAATCGTAGTATTTTGGTTATTTTAAATTTCAGCTAAATCTTCCTAACATCGCCAGCGGCTGAAGGGATAGTGTAAATCCAACTAGGGTCCATGCAGGTAGCAACAGTAATGCATGTCCCCATGGTCCCTGGTATGGTGATCTACCTTCAGTTGTTGGCGATCTATAGCCCGTGTTTTACATTGTATTGTCTGCTTTAATTAAACTGTTTTAGTTTTCCATGCTAGTTGTATATCCATATCTGTCATACTCTAGTTATTTTACAGTCCGTCGATGACTGGTTATTTACCACTTGTATTTATTGTGTATGCCCCACATTTCTCGTCACTATATGGCTGAAATATTGCCGAAATATTGCTCTGATTTGAGGACAAAATATCTACGCAATATTACTACACATATTGTAATACGTGTAAATTTAATTTGTTAATGAACACTAATTATACAAGTAATATTCGCAAACTTGGCATGTATATCAATCATGCTTTTGAATATCGAAAAAAGTGTCTGCCAACCTTGTGATTGCGATTATTGTTATCTGACGCTGCACTATAGGCCTGCGGCCTCTTCGGTACTGGAATGAAAAGAAATGACATCGCTGCACATTTTATTGTTCATATGACTGATATTTTATCTCTTTTTGGCACAGGAAATAATATTCACTCTTATTTCACTGCGACAGAATAGGATGGTGGTACCATGCATATTTATTGGAAACTATTTCGAGAATTGAATCATTACTAAATAAAGTTGTATATGAACATGTTTATAACGTTTATGGTTCTGAGGTCTAATAATTGATCTATGGTGTTCATAGCTCAGTTGTCAATGACCCTTTCATCTGGACAGAGAACGCTGTACATCAACTAAATAGGGGCTATATACAAAGACTAAAGTACAGACACGGAACCATCAATAGTTTATTGGCTTTGTCTAAATCGTCCATAATGTAAATTACTGTGGAAATCTATTTCTAATTCGATGCTAGTTCAAGCATAATGAGATATATTTCCTGCTCGTTCTCCTTAATTCTGCTTAAATCATTGAAGGAATAATCAAGGAATCATCAATATTTTATTGACTTTGTCTAAATCATAAATAATGTCAATTACTGTTGAAATATATTTCTAATTCGATGCAAGTTCATTGATAATTGGATATATTTCCTGCTCGTTCTCCTTAATTCTACTTAAATCATTGGCCTCTCAGTACATGAACGTGTGGAAATCAGTTGAAGGATACAAGCACTGCAGGAACTGAAGTGTCTGGAAGGTCAAGGAAACACATGATATACCTGGTAGTATTTATTCTAGTTTACACTTCCTTATAACAATGTGCATTTGTTGCTAAGAATGTATATTACTTTTCCCTTTACTAACGCTGGGAAAAAGAAGTGTTACTGTAAGGATCTGCCCATAGATGGAATCGACAAATTCATGAACCAAGACTAAGAACTACAGTGATGTCCTTCCTTATATCTGTAAGAGACAAGGTAACGATAAGCTTGTTCCAAATGTCACTGTCTTTGTACAGCAGACAGTTCTCCTAAATTTCAGAAATGACCGGGGTATTTGAAAAGGAAGTAGAAAGGTCTGATTATTGTAACCTCTGAGTCATGAGATGGGTGTGATAATTTGATGTTGGAATTAATCTTTGGACTCGTTGAATTGCAAACATGAAGGAGGTGAAGCACTTAAACAGCAACTAGACACATTTGCATCTCAAAACCCCTGACTAAAACATAAGCCTTTCTTTCTATTTACTGGAAGTGTTCGAGTCAAGTGACTCCATATCATGTGTGAACAGTCAACAACTGAAAGCACTTACTTCAGGTTATCTAGGGAAGAACCAAGTTGAAATATTTCAAGAAATTTGATCTTTAAACTTTGTGAACCACACGACAAAGGTAAGCACGCAATACATTCTTCGATCCTTTAAGCATTTGACAGTGACTGGGGTGACCATAGAGACAGCTACATTCAGGATATGCTGTTACTTATGAAAGCAATTGTTTTCTGAAGGTCACTGCGAAAACAATGTGTGAAATGCTACCCTATCGCAGATATGTTCCCTGAGAAACTGGTGATTGGACATTTTAGACAGTTTGTAGACGTCAGTATTGGCCACATTGTGTTTCCCTCCTTGCCGGTGAGTTTCTGCTCTGAGAAAGAAAAATTAGGAAAATTTGCCGTTTAGTTTCTGCTCTGAGAAAGAAAATTTAGGAAAATACGGGACGTTCGCCATGAAATATAACAGAAGCTTCGGGTATATCTAAAATCGGCTCAAACTTGAAATATTCTGCACGTCTACTATAAAAGGTTGGAAAAAGTTTTTAATTTTTTAAATGTTGTAAACATAAGCAAACCAGGCCAAGGCAAGAGCAGGCTTGTACCTGTGAGTTGCTGAAATATCATCAACATGAAAGGAAACTAGACCATCGCAAAGTTGAAAGCCCTCTATAATCATACAATCTCGTTGATAGGATAACGCGACATGCACCTCGGCTACTATATTTGTAGAAATTTATATAACATTAATTGACAATATTTCGATTATCTGCGCAAACAGATTCCACAGGGGATAAATGGGTAGCTAGTAATGATTATTTCATGAATGGATCACAAAATTGAGTGATTAGACCAGATGTTTGTAAAGAGGGTACGTACTTTTTATCGCTAGCGTCCACCACTTAAACACTCTTATACAGAAAACAAGTGTATGTTTGTTGCCTGATGAGATACAACTGCAGCCATAAGTGCACATACAGTCACGTTCCAGGTAATTTTAATAGTTAATGTCTTTCACATAACTGGAACTTTTCTTTCCGAAACACAAAAGAAGCAAAACCTGCACCTGTTATAGCACTGGCTTCGTTCATCCGCTTCATCACTTTCTGTCAATTATGAGTCTTGAAATGAAAGTCATTAGCGTAACACAGCTATACGTCATCACTCTGTCAACATTCCAAACACGTTGCGAGCTAACAGAGAAGACGAACCGTGTAAACATGTTGTGGTCATCTGCATGGGGTTCAACCATAAGTAAATTCCTTGACGCGAAACATGTGTAGGTATATTTTCGTTCAAACTACTCATGTATGAAATATAAGTATGCTTTGGAAAGAAACTGATCATGTAAGACGAAATATATTTAATACGAATAATGGTATTATTAACTCTCGAGTCGACATGTATTCGCGATAATAAATGGTAGTGAAACCATTTCCACATCCACCACAAATCTCTGCAAGAATTTGAGTTGATTGCACAATTCCGACCATATCATGAGCATGTTGCTGCCACTGGAGAGTAAGGATGGTTGTCAGAAGTTCCTAAAGTTTCCTAAATCTTTGCTAACTAAGGGAATACTTTATTCATAAATGTACCATTCTGTATTTTGTTTAAACCTGCGCTCAGCACCATTCCAGCTATATCACGGCAGTCTGTAAAGAAATAAAGTCCCCGAAAGACAGTCCAGTGGTCGACAGTATATTTTGTTTCGGAAAAGAGTACATTGGTGACATCCGGTATAAACATGATACAGTTCAACAAAATCTTGCGCACGCACACACCACACACACACAACCTCTGTCTCATACATTTATGCTCTTGGGTGCACATATAAACCTTTTGCTGGTTAATAATATCTTGTGAAAAATTGTGATAGCATCATGGTAATTTAGCTGGTATCACCAACATGCAGCTTTGCTGAGGAGAAACCTTACTTTTTATCTGTATCCTTCCTCTCAAATGGAATGCCATTAAGAGAGTGTTTTCCTAACATTCAGCAGGGAACACAGTTACACCGACTATAGGTTCTTAGACGCTCAGCACAGCGCAGATGTGAAAGAGCATTTAGGCTTAAAAAAGTGTATGGAGACATGTTTGAAGTTCCAACGTCTGGAAAAGCATGTAGTTTCTGAAGGTGAACAGTTTTCGTAAAATTACTTTGGAATACGTCGTAACTCTTTTTTATGCAGGATGCATCTATCCTAGGAGGCAGTAGATGGCTTCATGAGATCAGCTGCTGGTAGCGAAAGGTGAAGGCGAAAATCCCACAGTGTATTCAAGTCTGTGCATTGGTGGAAATAACACTATCTCGTGTGTGGTGTCGGGTTGTAAATACTTACATTTTTCAGGCAAAATGTGTGAATGGCCGGTTGTGCAGGGCACGCCTTGTAATACACGTTTGGCGAACACCTTGCGTCATGAATGTTTTTCAGACCCGTAAAGATTCAGATTAGAATTGGTCTTCAGTAACCCTTTGTTGTCTTAAGAGGCAACTAACGGTATCGGGTGGTCAGGCTCGCTGACTTGGTTGACACATGGCATCCTATCAAAATTGCGTAGATCGACACTCATGCTGTTGATCACTGGATTGTCTGGTCCAGACTCGATTCTTTACAGACCGCCGTCATATAACTTGAATATTGCTGAGTGCGGCATGAAACGATAACCAAACTAAACCACTGATTTTCACTGTTCCATTCATAAGATTTTCGCAGATGTTTTGCACTCTACACCAGATGTAATTTGTTTCTGAGATTTTTGGTTATATGAAAAGTATATACCTATATGTTTCCTAATCTAGTGGTAATGTTTCTCGATTGTTTCATTTCTTTCATCAAAAATGGCACTTACGTGCAAAGATGTTGGCCAGGTAAGGACATATGTTACAAAATTACTTCATTTCAAAATGTGTAGATAGAATTGAGACAAGAAGATTTCTTCATATTTGCGTTTAAAACATTTTATTCTTTGTCGGATAACACTGACACATACCCGTAAGAGTGGTTAAGTGGCTTAAATGGTTTAAAACAGACGCAATATTTTCTATGAACTGCATATGATAAATTCATAATTGTCAATATAGACATCAACGAACGAAGATAGTCAGTCTTAACTTTCCGTTGAAGCAAACTCGAGTCGAGGTAAAGGGCATAACTGCTTATGAAAGTTTAGAGCTAAAACACATGGAATTATCATGAAACGGCCCTCCTATTATCAGAAATTTGCGGGCCGCTGCAAATGATATTGGACCGCTCAACCTTAACGACGGGCCACTATCAGTTCTGTTGTCAAGTGACGTCATAGTGGGTGCGTCGGTTCATTCGACATTGGCTTTGGACTGGCAGATATTCTGGGTCAAACAAGTCAAAGCAACCCGAATTCTCGCTTCTTGCTGGTGCTAACCTTAACAATTGCACTATTAACGTTGTTGTTGGACAAAAACCGAACACTGACATAGTTTGACATGTTGCAGACTATGGTCTTGTTAAGGCCAAGGTCGAATATCGTCACTTTCTGTTGTGACGTCACTTGAATTGATCGATGACGTAATTGCATTCGGGCAGTCAACCCCGTCAGAAGTTGGTTTTGAGTAAACTTACAGTCAAATTCCTTAAATGTTTCCTTTTTCTTTTCAACACAAATTCCATGTATTTTAGCAATAATAACGGTAATGCTATTTTTGAGGGCATTATCATTTGCAGAAGCCCTCGGTCTTTTTCAACTGCCCTCCTTCGTCGGGCAGTTAACGGAAGAACGCGGGCTTCTGCAAATGATAATGCCCTAAAAAATAGCATTACCCTTATAATATGAACAGATAACAGCACATAGTGATGACACCGGGTATTTACGCAAAGTGTAGTCATGTCACTCACACAAATATAAATAATAAATAGAAGCGACAAAACCATGTCCACATCAATAAGTGATCTCTGCGAGAAGTCAATCGTACAATTCTGACTATATCATGAGTATGTGTTCGTTTTAGTACTATTAAGGTTGTACGATGTTGTTTGTAAACAATCGAGTTTGTAAATAGTCGAGTCACCATTCAGCGTGAGTGTCACGATGACAGAGCATGTGTATTGTCTGATGCATACAATGACGGCTCGTAAATCAAGCCACTACCTCAGAGTCCAGTGACGTGGGACAAGCAAATAAAGGGGGACGATAGCGGTTTTAATGGGATTTTTTAAATAAAAAACTAAACACGAAATGTTAACTTTGAATTACATCAACTATAGGTAAGACTACAGAATACCGGATACCTTCGGCCATCTTTGAAAGCACGCGAGTTTACTTAAGGTTAGGGTTAGGGTGACGTGATAATAAACAATATGGCTGGTAGGTATCCGGTATTCTGTAGGTGTACCCAACTGCGTTCACTAGTAGAGATTCTCCTGCTTACAAAATGAGAGAAACTGAAACGAAATGTTCACATTACAGACATTATTTAATGGAGGACAACATCTCCAAATTCTTTGTCTGGTGGATCAAGATATTAATGATCGATATCTCAAACTGGAAATTGTAATTTCCTTCAGATATTGTCAAGCCATGAAACATCAGCAACAGATGCAACTCTCTGAAGACGAACGCAATATGTAATTGTGGTACAAATCAAAGGTTTCCGTTAAGCATGTTATAAGTCAGATCATAATCAGATCAATTATTTTAATGATCCTCAAAGGAAACTGTCGCTCCAACGAGTCAAATATACTTTACGATTGTCTGCAGAAACAAAAATGTTCTTGACTTTTCAAATAATCGTGGCCACTTGATTAACATCTTGTTATCCGTTTGTCTAAACGTTATGCCCAAGAGAGAATATTTCCTCAAACGCTACAGTTTATGAACACATCTGTATAAACTGTCGAGTGTTGAAGAAAATATGGCGACGTAGATATTCACAAGCATGCCACTTAATTAAATTGTTGACATTTCTCTATTGCATAATCAATCTGTCTTGTAGCGCCAAGGCTCTTTTGTCCTCATGATTCAGACGCGTGGCAATCAAACAGATGTTGCCTCTCTCGCTTATACATTTCTGTGTCCTTTATCATCGTCAAATTGCAGGAATAGCCAATATATTTTTTTCTATTTTGGGTTAAGAACATCGATTCATTTATTTCCACATCATTATTTTCCACGTGGTTCAAGATGCGACCAAAACTGTTCATTTATGTAATCAATCACGTGACCTGCAAGACAAAAGGTTGACGTTTCAGACAGGAACAGAAGTGGAATTGCTTAAAATAAATGAGTCCATTAGATGCAAAATAGTTGGCGTGCAAAGTGTTGTCAATCATTGAGTGATTCAGATATGGAAGTGTTGGATGCTGGAGGAGAATTCGTTGAACATTCGCAATGTGTACACACAACTGGAAATAATAATGATGACAAATATATCGCCCTAACATGTTCTTGTAATGTCACCAGGATTTGGAATGAAGATACATAATTTACCTTAGTTTCTTCGATACACGTGGTTGATTCAGAGGAAGATAATTGCACCAGCATACTTACGAAAGACTAACTGTCTACTTATTTCAGCTGCGAAGAATGTAATCTGCGTTTACCTGAGATTAGGTTATGGAAACAAACATTTTCAAACAAGGATATTATACAGCGCAAGTCACTACAACTTAACGTGTTGCAACGGGATATCCATCATCCGTGACGTCATTTATAATTTCCCTATTAAGGTAATTCTGTCTAAGCAGGAACTGCTCTCTCGACTCCAATGTTGGCAGCAGTCAACTTCAAAGTACCCTCGGTATCATGAAAAGTAAACGTCTGATACCAAATATATCAATAACATCCTATGCAAGAACGTGTCTTCACATGCTGCACACAGTGGCGTTACTCACGTGCGTCATTAATAATTTCATGCTTACAAGAGTGATGGATAATCTTTGAGTCCCGATTCACTTTGTATTTCCTTGAAAGGCGTGGTCTATTGATGTTAATCCACAGTGAGACGCTATGATTGGTTATGGTGTGGAGTTGCATCATCATGACTGAGCGAACCGCATTGTGCATATTGTCACTATACGGTACTATCGGAAGAACGTGCTCACTTCCTTAGATGTTCGGGTTGTGTATGGATAGACGCTTTGTCTTTCAGGGCGACATCCTTGGTGTTTCTCGAATAGTCAATGCCCACCTCCAACAGCACAACACATGTGGAATGGCAAGTAATAAGCCCAGAGTATTTCCTGTTGAAGACCTCTTGACAATATACTGAGACCTGTGCGTCAACGTCATAAACCGCCGACCACGTTAGCTAATCTTGGCCAGGCGCACCCATAAACTGGAACAGATTCCCTCAAACGCCATTGAGAAACTCATACATGAATGACTGACTGACTGAGTTTGGTTTTACGCCGCTTTTAGCAATATTCCAGCAACATCACGGCGAGGGACACCAGAAATGGGCTTCACACATTGTACCCATGTGGGGATTCGAACCCGGGTCTTCGGCGTGACGAGCCAACGCTTTTACCATTAGGCTACCCCACCGCCCCCCCATACATGAATGGACGTTTGACAAAGGAAGGCGCTGTTATTCATCATGGATCCAAATACGACAGGTTTGAAATTTCCCATTTAACCCCTATCTTTCAGCAACACCATAACATCTGCTACCATGCTTCGGAGAGTGAAGTTTCGAATCCCAGATGGGACTCAACACCAAAACGTACGAGAATCTGTACTCTACTGAGGAAGTGTAAAGCTAGATATAACATTGATTATTAGATATAACATGTTCGACATTGACCACTTTGTAAATAACAGCGTGTTTTTATGACTAAGATGAGGCAGCACTTTAACCACCGTCCCTGCGTATAGAGGTAATCGGAACACTACAGCGTACGCAGTAATTTAGATCTGTGCGTTTCGCGTGAATAACATCTAGAAAGCGTTGTGATTGATAATTAACGGATGTATATCATCGCTGAAATGATATATTAACACTTTAGCTATAATAGTTGAAGCGCCCTCTGTAGTGAGGGCGCCCTCTGTAGTCAGGTATTCTTAAGGCGTGTGCAAATAATACTGCCCTGAAAAATAGCCGTGCCCATGGAATCTAACCAACTTTACAGAAGGAAGAATAGAGTGGAAGTGTTACCAAATGTAACACACTGTAGTATCCACGTCTTGTTCAAATAGTCATGCTGTACACATTTGGATTTTTCCATTGTTAGTAAGTTTGTAGTCAGAGTTTCACTTTGTCATGTTTCTCTGTAAATGTGCTGGTATAGAAACAAGCAGTAATTGCAAAATCAACAGCAACGTCACCCCTCACTGGGGTATGATTACAATCAGTCATATCACCAACTTGACCACCGATCCATTTAATCGCCTCTTGTAACAATCACTGGTCACCTGTTCCAATGCTGAAACCCCTTAAGGATCTACAACTTTGCTGTGTTGAGTCATATTTCGTACAGTGGCTAAGTAAATACATAATTTATCATCTTTGATGTACCAAAGTAATGCCATTGAAATAAAATTAGTCTGTATTATGTTCAAGAAATACGTGTAAGATATAGGCACAGTCGTGATACATGCGTTAGGAGTGAACGTGACCTAGGTTACTGTGATGTAAAATCCTGATTGATTTAGGTTTATATCATTCACTACCTACCTGATTAGTAATCTATTATTCAACTCAAAACAACGAATAGATTATATTAGTTTGTTGTAATACCCACCGACCATGACCTGTTTAACCAAATCCTTTGAATAATGTACATAACATGTACTATTAATTTAACCATACTGATGACCTATTCATAATAAAACAATAGCATAATGGTTGTAATACATCGAGTTTCGACGACAACTAAAACGATAAGTTAATGAAAAAACAGAGCCAGTTGAATGATATGCGCCTCTGTGAAATACTCTTCTCTTCTAACATTTAGAAAATTCGTGAAAACAAAGAGACATACCAAACAATGACACCAATACCCGTCAAAACCACAGACAAAAGGATCATTTCATCTTCGCAAAATTTTCTTAATGTATTTGAATTGGAGCTAACGCTGGCATACCAAATGAACCCATCCTTGACTTTTAATCGATTTCAGCGGATACCAGAAAAGTAATGTGACGTCCATATATCCATGCACATATCAGATTATGACATCATTAACACAGCCGACGCATCTCGTTGGCAGTTCGCTGTTGCATTCAACGAGGCGGAAACACTACCATTATGACATCTGTATTTTTTGGCACGTCGGCATTCAGTGATCGTTGTCGGAGGGTTTTATGTGATGGGAATAATAGTTCAGCAGCCTCACCCTCTCCACGCACGTAAGTAGACAACTGCGTCACTATAGTACGTTACAAACGCGCTTTTCTCACTGCTGGCAGAGTGTTTTTCGTGTACACACTTGGACTAGCGTTTCATTCAGCGTCAGTGGCGATGAAATATGACGTAATATACAATTTGCATATGAAGGGAAACAAACATGACGTGAGTCTAAATCGGAACTGCTCTTCCGACTCCGTAGTCAACTGGAGATGTGTTGGCTGATGAAGTCCCGTGAATGTATCGTCTTCAAAATATGTTGGGTATTATGAACGTTTAATGCCACATATATACCGATGCCTAGGCCTTGACGACAAGCAGGTACGTGGTACACGTACCTACGCCTCTATCCTACGAACGGTGTCATGCCTTATTTTGACTCTTTCAAGGAAGGCGGTTTAATCCTTTTCAACCATTATTTCTGTCAATATTACTGATACTGAATTTCATACAGTTGTGATATATCTAAGTTCATTCGTCGTTTGTGCATGAACTTACGATGCCGATTCTGCAAAGTTCGGAGCGTCTATTGACAAACTAAAAGCCGGCAGGAATCTGCAAGGAAAGATCAATACCTCAATGTTTCAGTCTGTGATTAGCAGAGTATGGACCAGTCACAAGCAAACACGTAGTTATGGACCGCACACCATTTTGTTCAAGGTAGATCACTGGACAGTGCTATCAAGACAAGACACTCACACCCTTTGTTATCCCATTTGCTAGGAGTGTGGGGTGATGTTAAACCTTTTTGGTCGACATCGTTGGGGCCGCGAATAGTCAGTACTCACCTCCAACAGCAGAACATGTATGGATTGTGATGGCAAGCATGGGCCCATGCGTTTTTACTGAAGAGGTCTTGATAATATACGTCATTAACGTCACAAACCGCCGATCAATTTGACAGAACGTGGCCAGGCGTAGGAACTAAAGTGGCACATACTCCCTCAAACGCCACTGGCAGACTCATACATGAATGAATGTTTCACAAAATAAGAGTGCAGACTAAATTTTGCATTTTCGCTGTCATTGTTTGGTAGTTTGTTATTTTCAAATCCAGTCTTAACAATTCCACCTTGGTCATGTGTCACTGTAAATTGTCCAAATTCCCATGTAGATTTGCCAATGAAACAAGCCGTAATTGCAAAATCATGCGGTACGACCCACCTAACATTGGTGATTAGAATCCACCAGTCAAGTCAACCTGATACATTTAATCGCCTCTTGTAACAATCAGTAGTCACTTGGAATTGGGAAAGTGCAAGTGTCTTTAACCGTGATATAAAAGCCTGATTGAATTAGATTACAATCATCAAAAACTACTCCTTTTGTGCGGCTTGAAAAAAAGTTAGACAATATCCGCGATTGGAAGACTGTGTTTTACATTACCCGCGTACGAAATGCAAGTTGGTATCAGAACCTGGTTTAACCATGTGAATTGCCTTTTCTAGAGAGGAACATGCTGAGAAGCTAACGTACTGAATTGTTGGTGCACTGACTTGAACTGACAATTAAGAAGATATCAAATGACAGATGCAGAATTTTGAATGATCTGGATCGTGCAAGATACTTTTCCTCTCTCAAATGTGGAAACTAGACGAGAACTAAGAGGCATACCAAAGAATAGCACCAATACTCGTCAAAACCAAATACAAATGACCTGTTCGCTTCACAGAAGTTTCCTTTTGTGTTTCAATTGGAGCCGACGTTGACATTCCAAATGAGACGATTAATCGATTTCGGGGATACCAGAAAAATAAAGTAAAGTCCCTATATCCATGCATATATGCACATATCAGATTAAGATATCATTAACACAACCGATGCATCTCGTTGGCAGTTCGATGTTAAAGTCAACTAGGCGGGAACACTACCATTATGACATCTGTGTGTTTTGGCACGTCGGCATTCAGTGATCGTTGTCGGAGGGTTTCATGTGGTGGGAATAATAGTTCAGCAGCCTTACGCTCTCCAAGTACGTAAGCAGATCGCCCCGATATCCAACGCGGGTGAAAAGGGAAAAGGGCTGTTCTCACTGCTGGAAGAGTTGTGTTTGTTGAACACGCTTCAACTGGCGTATGATTCTGTAAAACGCAACACATCTGTGATATGTATTTTCCCATAGAGTGAGTGAGTTAATATTTAACGTCACATCGGCAATATCTCAGCCATATCGTGACGAATTTACCCATAGATATAATTATTATACTTCTTCATATGCGTTCATTCACCATGGAATTCTGTTGTGTTAATGTTAACAAAGTTTGTAGATATCAACCAAGTGAGGCCTAGTTCAAGTGAACCTCGCGGACATTGGTCACTTGCCCTTGTAGAGTTTCGACACTTAGTCGTGACAAGATCTCATCATCGCTAACCTTTCTGCGCCTTGATTAGGTAACACTATTACCCGTGGTTGTGGGTTTTACTTGCGTTAATTAGGGCGTTCACGGGAGACCGGTAAACGACATCGTCTGTCTGATTTTTAGATTACACAAATCTCTCAGCAAGAGGGATGACTTCAACTTTCCATTTGTTAATTGTCCTATTGTGGACTTATTGCCATTGGTTCAAGTTGAGTCATATCCAAGATATGCCTTTCATTGTTTCAGTCAGTTTTCTTTGGAACTGGTTCATTTTTGCTAATTGTGTTTCGTGCAACTATTTCGTTCGTTGTCTTTGGAAATGGTGCACTTCCTTTCAAATTCCAGCAGCATTCACGCTATTACTAATATAATGAAAAGAACAGTCATGACTGAGAGTGACAGAAAAAAAATTCCATTTGATGGTCTAAAGTTAAGTCTGAGGAAATGATGTGTTCAATTCTTTTTACTTGGCTTCCGATTCTGTATGACAGTTTTGATAAAAAAGTGACATGCACAATATATAAACTGGATCATCAGAGATCACGGGCGGAAGACGGATCGGAATTGGGAGAATGTCGAAATCATTTTGAAGGCCCATTTGTGACCCATCAGTGACAACTGGATCAGGTAATTCCAAGAAGAATAATGCAAACGTTTATGTGAAATTTCGAATCTGCTACCGTTATAACGGAGGTGTTTATCCAAGAGTGCCTTACGACTATGAGCTTAGCTGTGCCATGGCGCATATAAACCTTTATTCGACGGAACTGGCTACGAATATTCTGCTATGGCAGTTAGGCAGTTTCTTTACTTGGTGATCTGTGCACCAGATGAAGGGACATAGAACGAACATAGTGATGTACGTTTGGTTTTAGGGTAGAAATCATCCCTATCTAGGACCACCAAGGAGAGTCAAACATCATCAGTGCCTTGTGATTATGAATACGTTTCAGATTCAATATATATCAATACAGCAAAAGATAGATTGGGTAATCCTGGCATGATCAGTCAGGCGACGTTCATCATGACCACAAGGCCTCTGTCCTTTCTGCACGCAGTCCAGACAGCAAATGGGACTTCTCCCAGGAAGCGCTGCCTAGTCGAACTCACCAAGTACTTTTCAGGTTATGACTCCTTAACTCTGCAGCCTTCTGGGAGTTACTCAGAGTGTCTGACAGGTCGTGTTCCTGGTAGAAAATTTGGGTACTCTCCCAGTAGCTGCCAGTACTGTACCGTCAAACAATACAGAACTATAAACAAGGATCATTGATATTGCGATCATGCCCTACATCCTTGGCTTGTAGTTTGAAATAACATGTTCACATTATTATTACTACTGGTAGCAGCAACTCATTAGTAGTCAATATCCTCATTAATATTGTAAGCAAAACTGGTTTATCGCGAAACAGACATATGCATCCTATTAGGAGGTGGAGGTGTGTGTTCCTGTTCCTAGAGCTAAGGTCACAAGTAAGTTGAAGTTAAGCAACTTTGGGCGTGGACAGTCCTTGGGTGGTTGACCGTGTGTGGCAGCCTGACTCCTGAGAGTTTCTAGGGCATCAGTCCTGCCCCACAACAAAGCACATGTGATACATGTGGTCTTACCTTAGGCAAGTGAGAAAAAAGGGTGCCCGGTAAAATAAGACGTGAGAAAATTAAGCTTCTTGCCTTCTTCTTCAACCGGCAGCTTGGATTATCTGGCGTAATAATGATCAGATTATGCGCTTTGAGCAGAATATCTAGCTTGGAAAAGGCGCGTTATAAATATTCTCATTATTTAATTATTACTTACTAGTCTAGTTCTACTTCTTACCGAATACAGCATGTAAACAAGAGTTGTTTCAGTGTCAGACATCATGCTTTTGCTATCTGTTTTGATTTTATGAGGAGACAACCACGACTTATTTATCAAACTGACAACGATCATCTCGCACAGAAGATGAGACAATCCCCCTAAACAATCGTCACAGTCTAACAGCCCTCTTGAGGGATAAGCACTGTCTACAGATGTATTGCTCCAAAACATTCTTAGCATCACATACACCTGTCGGATGTCTTACCCTGCCCATTGTCCAACTGCCTTCATCCCTGCACAAGCATCGGCTTTATAGACCATTGAGATCTGAACACAAAGATTCGCTTGGGAAAAACAGATGTAAACCATCAATTACCTCCCGAACTACGGAGACCTCTCCAGCCACCGCCTACGTCGAGAGACCTACTTCTCTACAAGGGTCTTCACGTGTTTTCGCCCTTTATGATCTGTTTATCTGTCTGTTAGGTCGTCTGTGAACAGCCTGGTTGAAACTCGGAGCTATAGAAATATTTTTATTGGACTGACATCATATAACTTACGTCTCATATAATCTGATTTGCGATTTCAATGATGTAGTATAGCACGTCTTGTTTTAAACCGAAGCAAATGTTTTCTAAATCGTAGCAAAACTTCAGCGGGTATTCATTCCATCACACTGTTTGATATCTACTTTTTGCAATGAAATATCAGGTTCAATTCACCACATAAGTGTAATGATCGAGCGGAGATTTGTCTCACTGGCACACAACACTCAGCAGATAGTGATAGATTAAATCATTCCCACGTGTGTATGAACATTTAGAATCAACTTCAGTCCGCGCGTGAACAGTAACTGTATGCAGTTCTGACAACTCATTGTTTTCCTATGTGTGACGTCCACTTTGACGTATGCCCGCCAACTGCAGAAGTTTTGTTAATTTACGTTGTCCCTGAGGGTCAATTGCAATCGCATTCAATTCCCTTGAAACAAATAACGAATTAGTAGGTCTACAGATCATGTCTTCCGTGTCTTTATCCATTTCGAAACTGGCCGTATTGCATTGGATTATCGATTGCAGCAATGGAAGTTGGTATGTAGCAGACTTACTTGCCGAGAAGGAGACGCTGACGATCTTCACACGTTAAGCCTGTCTGGCATCAAAGAATCATAAACCTTTTGTCTGGTGTTCCCTGAAGATATTACTGCTGGTGCTACTGTAACACCCTGTGTGGATGTAGAGGATGGGCAGAGTAATGACAACAGACACAAGATGAAACACGTTACCAAATGTTATACTAAAGGTGACGAAGACCCTTCTGGTGTAGATGGTGACTACAACTAGAGGTCGGGGCGGAGAGGTTTCCTTGTCGTTCAAGGGTTGTGCCATTACCCTACAAACACGGGTTCCATTTCCCAACTGTGGAAAGTTCACTGGTAGTGTTTCGGTCGAAATATGACCTGGATAATACAGTGTTCAACACAACTCATCCTTTCACCGTGATACCGTCCATGTGTTTATTCATCACTGTCTACAGTGCATTATCCTTAACTGTAATACCTACAGGTATACACATAGATATATGATTTATTTGCACTGGGGAAATGTAGATACATTGCGATATCAATAGTAAATATATAACATTTTCATCGGACAACGCAGTGAAAAGTACATGGATATGATCCCCGCATCGTACGTTCTACACCATCTATTACAATCTGTCTTTTCAAAGTAAAACAATTAACCTTCCTAACTAATCTTCCTCAGAAGGTGGGATTTTATTACCTTCTACTGTGTAACAGTATACGAAATGGTAGTTCTCAGCTTTTTCTGCAGTATGAACTTTTGCCCTCTGATCTCCGACCCCAAATTCGAGCTTATGTTTAGGAATCACTATGACATATCCTTCCCCACAAGTGGCACTCATCATCAACATATTCAAAAGCCTGTCAATTGTTCAGCTGAAAAAATCCGGGCTTGTATGCTTAAACTGGTGAATAGCATAGGACATAATTTTTGTCGGAGTAACACATACCTCAGCCTACCTTACCTGACCTTGTAGGTTTTATTCCTAGTTCCCTTCATTTCCATATCTATGCTTGTCAGCACAAAGTAAACATGGTAAACCTCTGTAACGTGCACCATATTGGGATTTCCTCCCACATTAAACTACACACGGTTAACTTGTTTGAGTGGCATTTTAGAAGTTGAGACGTACAATATGGAACAAGTTTTATGGATAACTGTTTCTTGTACCGTTGTCAAAGCTGCATAAAACACATGCACTGCTGAAATTACAGTAATATCAATAGGAGTGCAGCGTTGAACGCTGATGTTGAAGATCTATGTTTTCACCTTGCCATATCCAGCCATGGCATGTATTGGAAGCTCAGTATTGTTACTACAACGTGAGTGGGGCTCTTGTTCTGCCATGGCAGTTCCTTTTTAGTTAATTGTTAGGTTTCGGTTATCAAGAGGATGCGGTACTAGGTTTAATGTGTGTGTACCAGTTCATAAGTGTCTGTTTGTGCAATCCGTCAGCACAGATTTGTCACATTGTTTCCACAAAAGTCAGCATATAACTTGCCAGTCACGAACACATTAGTTTGAGGGAAACTAATTCCGACCACATGGTGCAATGTAATGCCTTCATTACATGTGGAGAGTTAAGTCTTCTAGCTACGATAAGCCAAATAGCATTTTACAACCTCCTGCAACAAGCAACAATCTCAAATTGCAAAACAAATCCTATTTACATTCACGAAACAGTAACTGATATCGAGTAAAGTACATGAATACCAGTCCGCCTCCTGCTAAATGACGACGAACGTTCTTCTGCAGCCTGGAGAATGGAATTACATCCCACATCACCATTTCCCAGCAGTGGAGATCATATTAAACTTTGGGACAGAAAAATTCCGTTTCCATTCCTTTCCATTTCCCGTCAATATTTCAAGTAATATCAGTTTGGAGCAAACACATTTTGATGTTCAACGTTTGCTGTTTGATGCTGAGTTTGTGGACTGTGTATAATCTGATGTTGAAATGTTAAATATATTACTGTACTGAGGAGTATTCGTGCTATATGACGGCGGTCTGAGTATGGAACCAGGCAATCCAGTGATTACCATCATGATCATCGATCCATAAAATTAAGACCTTAAATCTTTAATCGAAATTTTCGATAAACCTAAGCAGGCTATGAAACTCCCAATAATTTATGCCAGACCACAGGCTGGTTAGATGTAAAACTTGCCAGCCCTGACCAAAACATGACTTGCCCGCAAATAATTTAGGTTTGACAAGCGACGTAGTTTATCATCCAATGGGAATTCATCATTTTTTTACGAGTGAATTAATAATGATTTATTATCCTGAAATATTATGAATATCTTCATATGCATGTCTAAATGTTAACCCGACCGTCGGCCAGGTGAATTTGAGACTCTGGCAGTCTGTTTTGAAAATAACCCGTCCCGGTCGGTCAGGCAGGCAGGTATTTCGAACGCTGACATAAGTTGCTGGGTACGTAACGTCTCACCTGGAGTACCCCCTGTCCTGTTTGATGTTGTATGAACTGAGGTGCACTAGTCCGCTTGGAACCTAAATACACTTCATCAGGTCCCACAACTGCTACGTCAACATGTAACGTTTCATTTACTTGCAAATATCCAAGCAGAACAAAGAAATCATGTGTATATGCCATTGTTTCGTGATGAATTATAGCATGTGTTCCACCAATAAACGTCTCTATCGTAAGTCGGGGTGATCGTGAAAGCCACTTGTTAAGGCTACTGCTTTGCTTTTTCGAAGAAGGTCCAGGATCGCTCCTGTGCTTGGGTTTAGTGATTTCTCAATCCGTGATGCTTCTGTACCAAACACATTATTGAGAAATATCAAATAGCTCTTATTAGATTTGTTACTTTTCTTTTGAAAGGGATAACAATGTTTGCAAATGTGCGCTGAAAGTTTTAATTACACCAATGCGGACAAAAACGTCAGTTTTTAAGAATAGGATTAACTTGCAATGTTCAGTCTGAATTTGATCTGCAGTAAGCAATATATGAAACAATATATGTCTTAGAAGTTAATTTGCAATTACCAGCATGCCATGCTATTATTGCTGTGGCATATCCCTCCTGCTCATGGGCTTCAAGGTAAACATATTGTTTCCGTCGTACATCCAGCTGCCACAGCCTGATTATACTGAAATGATATTCACTGCGGCGTTAGGCTATCATATTCGTATACACACTTCGTTACTATATCATATCTCAGATTACTTTTCTAATCGTACACAGTTATTTGCCGTGTTTTTCTACCAAAGCTCTTCCATGCTAATTCCACTTGTCCTAGTACAATGAGTGCACTCGCAAAATATAGAGCCCACTCATGAATAAACATTTTAAGTTCCCACAAAGGGATAACATAAAAAGGGAATGGAGACATGGATATACTTTTGAAAAGAAACTTAAGTAATAATATTCTAATGATAAAACAAGACAAGGAAATACAACGTCATTAGCTTTTATCTCGATAAGCACTAAAGACAAATTAGGGATGGAAATGTGAAATCGTTCCTCTAATCTTCTTAAAGCGGATATAAAAAATCAGAAACATGTTTGTGATGATGTGAGGGCGTATGGGATTATACATTGTCTTTTGATCAGTGTTCCGTTAGCGGAAAAATACATTTATGATAGCACGTGATTATGAAATTTTAGATAAATACAACTACTGGCCGATAAATTGAAATCCTGTGGTGCTGCAGAATGCAAGAATCACTCACACGGATGATGTGGACTGTTTTCTATTAAATTAACATTTAGAGACACAAGAATTTTCTACTTACATGTATCGACTATCAACATTCTGATAAGTTCAAACAAACTTGGTAACATTTATCATGTTGAGCATAGCATAGCTTGCCACATCTCGACATTGAAAATAGAAACGTACGTGCATATCTGCAAACCTGGTATTTGCATTTCAGCGTGATGAACGAATACTACGGTGCTGTAAATAAAAGTAGCATTTCAATAACCAACAGATATCTCCACTGAAAACAGTTTCCATTGTACCACTATGCTATGAACATACTTTCATTTATAACTACTTATGACTAAGTGAAGATGCCAGGTGCCAACTTCATGTTCTAAAAGTGTTAAACGTCAGTAAAACGGCATTTCAATATCTCTTGTTAGCTTGAATATTACAGTTCAATATTGTTGCATTAGTTAATTGTTGTTTGTTGCATTAGTTGATTTTCGAACTGAAACAATAGGTAAACAAATACATGTGTACACAAAAGAATTTAGTGCGAAACAATCAAACCACAATTAATAACATAGAATTAACAACTGCATTATAGCTCAAACTTTGTTAACAAATTTCTAAAAAGAATTGCAATGGCAGAACAAGAGCCCCACTCACGTTGTAGTAACAATAATGAATTGAAGCTTCCAATACAAGCCATGACTGGATATGGCTAGGTGATAATATAGATCTTCATGCACAGCTGATCTTGACGTAATGTAGGAGATACTTTGCACGTGCTTGCTCCACTATGAATGAATGACACTACCATACAACAGACATCTTTCTTTTCCGTCGTATAATCATTTTATCCATAGTCGGGTTAAAATGGCAAAGCATGGATAGTATTTAACAAACAGAACTTTGACTTTCCACATTCCTTATAATTACCAAACAATCAGATTCATTATGGGACCATATGCATTATTTGCTGTAAACTAACCGATGAACGTGCCTATATTCGGTTTGTGTTAATTGCACTGACGACACCTACGTTTCATGACGTTGCACTTTGTAATCTAACACATAACTTCTGCATATCGTTGGCATTGAATTACAATATGCTAGAAGATCCTAGTGTCAATCACCTTGAAAACCTGGTTGTCTTCACTTGTGCTGATAATAGCTTGTCTAGTTATGACCTAATGTCTACTTATTACAAGGACCAAGGATATTAGATTTGAATGAGTAAGCTTTTGTAGTCAATTTCCATAAAGTAGCCTTACCACATGCTCAAACATAACAGTGACAAACCCTCGCCATAACCATAGGAAAAACCTGTTGTATGATAACGACTGTCTTGACATCACGTGTCCCACTGTGATATGACTGCAAGAATAGTTGAATGTGATGAGAAATTCTATTAAGCATGACTTATCCTTTATTGGAACAAAAACGACCAATCTCAAGGGAAATAATTGCATTTTCAAGACATGAATCAACAATATCAGCATGCCAGTTATGTCAGTTATGTCGAGAGCTGGAAAACCACATGCAGAGATTATGTCCACAGTTTACAGAACTGTTAAGGTGTTCAGTAATCGATCAAGCATCGAAATTGCAATCATCATGAGGAACTTTCATCCTTCAAAATGTCCCGCTTGTCATCAATGTGGAATATGCCTATCATGGGCAGGGCAGGGCGGGGCAGGTGTTGACTATTATACCAGTGTAAAATACACTCATTATACTTCCATTATTGCCTATAAATATTTGAGGTTCTCTGATATAATTATTAACTAAACCTAAATGGAATCGAAATATTCATAACATTTCTATTAGAATACATCTACAAGCAAATCTAACAGTAGATGTGTATGTGGCAGATTGAACACTGACAGCTACATAGTAGGCTATAGTGACGTAAGATGGACACATCCATCAACGCGCACGCTGACGGTCTACTGTATGGCGGCCGCAGTTGCATCGCCGTACAGGATATAGTTACGTAACAATACAGCAGCGACATATCATCGGTCACGATTAACATTCAAGACAATGTACAATTCATTCAGTAAGGTATCACTCAAAGTCAAAACAAAGGAGGGCGATTACTATAAAGGTCAAGCATCTTCACTGGTCAGTACACAACACCACTGACAGTAAACTGCTTGACTGTAATCGTTCCTCTTCTTCTTATTAAGGGAAGAAACATTTACGCCTTCTTATTTGATACTGTTGTCTTATATATGTATGGAATAATCTAGACAGTTTATGATTTTAATGGTTGCTCACCTTCTAATATAAACCCACTTAGACACGTGCACTGTTATGCGTAATTATCCCTTGTTGTATATGGGTAATAAGTATTAAATATTTCTTTTATGAATGATCGTGCACGATACGTTTTGTGCTTTAAGATATGTATATTCCTTATTTTGTATGTATATGTTGTGTATATATATATCATCATGTAACTAATTACGCATCATAGTTTAGAGGTATTAATCCAAGCATATATGTATTCATTTTCATTTACATGTCGAATGCTCTCTCTCTCTCTAGACATGAACGTGTGCTTAGCTCTACCTACAGCTATATCCCCTATCTATCTAGCTTCCCCTTAAGTAATACAAATATTGACATTTCATATCGAAGTTGTTTGTATATATTTCATGTATTCATATTATTGTCAATCCATATGCCATGTATTTCTGTTTATCAATTGTATCCAATTCTGTAACACACAACACCACTGACAGTAAACTGCTTGACTGTAATCGTTCCTCTTCTTCTTATTAAGGGTATAATCAAGTTCCCAAACACGGGTCAAAAGCTTGATTATACTATTTAAACAGTATGTAAACACTATGTAAAAACTATGACTTAAACGTCTTTCATGGGTTTTTGTGGCTGTGACTTTAGTACTGAACAACAGGCATGTGGCGCGTTCACTGAGTTGCACACAGAAATATTTTAACCTTAGAATTTAAGAGATGGCAGTGCACTATCACCAATGAAACAACACGGCCTACATAAAAGTAGGACTGCATTAACGTTCAACCTGAACATATCTGGTCCTGTGGTATAACTCACTCAGGGAGTAACAAGATGTTTGAGATCATGTACTTTTGTGCACTGCTCTTTGTCTTCCACACACTATTCTTCTGGTATAGTAGATTCAATCTTTCTGTATAATGTGAATACAGTCCATTAGTGAATAAGCAGGGCTAAAGGCTGGATTAAACATTTTCCGATAATCATCTTGATGTCTGCAGAACCTACACATATGGGTAGTATGTTCACAAATGTAAAAATGTATGTGCAAACCTGAATTCCAACCACAATCACAGGTTATTGACAACACTAAAGGACGCAACTTTCTGCCCACACAACCAATGAGTGTAGTGTTTTCAGTTAGGGCACAATCGCAATGTTGCCTCGTATTGTTGAATAGAATCGAAAGAATAAAGTGTGCTAAACACCAGAACATTTTTAAAACGTAATTGATCTCCTGAACTTTAAATAAAAGTATTGCTTATCTCAAAAACATTTATCTCAAAAACATTCCCACTCCAAACCAGACCTCATCCTCCAAATACGTACAATGAAATCAAATAGTTGCTAACTTATTTGTCACAATAGATTCACTCATTACGTTGCCTTCTCGTCAATATCATGGTTAAAGAAAATGATTGCATATTATCCTATCCCTTGGTTAAACAAACATCAGTGATGTGCAAAAAATAGATACTGCAAGCGAAACATGATCCAACGGTGGACGAAAAATAACTATTTGTGAAAAAGGTTGCCTGATTAAGATTCCAGAAGACTATTATAACACCCCTCGTACGGCCGTTGTACAGAAACATGGACAAACGTGTCACGAGGATGCGAGTGAATATTTGTCATTAACTCAAGGAATGTATATATAGCAAGGATAAGATTCGAAGACACGTGGTTATAATGTCTAAGTATCCTAATAGTCTGTTTATAATATACAACTGGAATAACGTAATTGTGCATTATTTGATGTTATGCCATTTTGAATGCAAAAAGATAATAACATGATTTGTGGTGTCTTCACTGCTTAACTGTTGACATGATGATATCGAAATCTGTATGATTTGACGCCAGGCATCGTGACACGCTCTATAAGAGATGTGGTGTCCAAAGTCAGTTCACAAGTTCAGTATCGTGTGTCCACCATTGGCGTTGATACAGGCTTCACTACCACGCATAGACGACATTAGGCGATTGAAGAAAGGTTGGGAAATGTTCTTCCATCGAATAATCCAACGGTTGTCCCACTTTCGCTAACGTCAATGATTGATTCTGGGCTTGACGTAAACGTCTTTCCATTTCATCCCATGAGTGCTCGATAAGGGACAGGTGCGGAGAAACAGCTGGCCAGGGAGTACCGGAAAGTTCTGCGGTCTCAGAAAATCTGTCACAACTCGAGCGACTTGTGGACAATGACAATTTGTGTCCGACCATGATATTTGATGCTTCGCCATAGCATATAGCTTCCACCACCAAACAGTTGACGTTGAACGCACGCGTCAGCATACCGTTCACCTCGCCGTCTACACGTATCCATGTTGAAAACGTCTCCATAGAGATGAGATCGTGTTTCGATGGACACCACAATGTCTGGCCACTTTATTTGGGGCCATTACAGTCTCCAGCATACCCACGACGCGGAGACGTTGATGTTCTATAAGCCATGGCATGAGGTACGCGAAGTTTAGGCTGACATTAACGTGTTTTCCAAAACGTTCAGAGGTTAGAGAAGAATCAACCGTTCTTCAATTTCCAATATCAGGTTATATGTTTAGGATTACTTTTAGAACTTTTTATTGTAGTTTGATTGTATGCAATTTTATGTTATGCACAGTTACTTTTTGTCCGTTAGTATATATTCCTCCAGTCTTTAATTTGCAATGCTTTCTAAACATATTCAAAAGGTATTTTACACACCGCCAGGTATTATCAAATGATATGTCCAAGCTATAATGCCCTCCAGAAATTGCGACACTGAGTTAACATGCAACGTCTGCTTATACATAGAATAAGGGATGACAAGAATCAGGTTAATCTGTTTGAATGGAAACACGTAGAAACCATTTTTACAAGAAAGTAGTGTTTAATGTAAAAGAACCTATACCGAAAATTACCACTAAACGAACGCCAAGCAAGAGAGGTGAACTAACTTTTGTAATATCTCAATAGGTATCCTCAAAAGTACACAATAATTTTGAAAGTTTTGGCTACCTGATGGATGGAACTGTGTGCCCAAAACTCTAGGATGAACGGCAAACCAGCATCATGGTCGGTATGGTCACTGCATGAAATGTACTCTTGTAAACACCGTGACATCATTCTACCGAACATAAACATATGCACTTAGGCTGTCAGTGGTAATCTTCAGAGGGTTCATTTTTCCAACCTTGCCCGCTTTTTTCAATCTAATGTGAATGGCACGTGAGGGACGAGATTTCCCTTCCTTGAAATCAACAATTGACAATAGCACTTATAGATCACCGACGTATCCTCGCTCGTTTACAAACGCCCTAGAGCTTGGTGGTATTTTGCGATGAATAGGCCAATTGAACACTATTGCAAAACTAACTAATTTAGTCACAATGTGAGTGTTATTATTATGTACAGTAAATTGGGATGATGATATTCGAACGGTACGATTAGTGTTGTTTGGAGGAATCACGGGGTTAAATTTAATTTTAACTAACCTAAGTAAACCATACTAGGTCCTTCTGTCTGAAGAATGGCATTTTGATATCTCTCACTTGCATCAACGTAACGCATTATTCCTTGTTAATGTGTACATTTAAACTCACTTTCAGTCTGTGAACATCAGAGGTATGTTGTTTGAATAAAAGACAGTTCTCTATTCGACTGTGCAACGTCCACTTTGACGTATGCCACGCCAACTACAGACGTTCTGTAAATTTACGCTGCTTCTAAAGGGGTCAATTGTAATCGCATTCAGTGCCCTCAAAACAAATAACGAATTAGTAGGTCTACAGATCATGTCTTCCGTGTCTTTATCTATTTGGGAACTGGCCCTATTGCATTGGATTATCGATTGCAGCAATGGAAGTTGGTATGTAGCAGACTTACTTGCCGAGAAAGAGACGCTGACGATCTTCACACGTTAAGCCTGTCTGGCATCAAAGAATCATAAACCTTTGTCTGGTGTTCCCTGAAGATATTACTGCTGGTGCTACTGTAACACCCCATGTGGATGTAGAGGATGGTCAGAATAATGCCAACAGAAACAAGATGAAACACGTTACCAAATACTATCCTAAAGGTGAAGCTTCTTCTGGTATAGATGGTCCCTGCAACAAGTCGAGGCGGTAAGGTTTGCTGGTCGTTTGAGCATTGAGCATAAACTTCGTCGACTGAAAACCAGAGTGTCTACTCTTGACATAATTAGAGTTAGTACAGTGCCATCTAGCTTTGAAACACAAACTTTGCTCTATATCCATGAAAAATCACATGTTGTTAGTTTGCGAGTGTTCTAAGTTGTCAATTGACCAATGAGCAAGCTCAATTTGAAAACGTGACATTGAGATTTACCAGTTTTGAAGTGATTTGCATCATGGAAATGGAACATTTTAACTCCGTTCTTATTTTGGCTTTATTTAATTAAATATAGTCCATATGAAAGAAAACAAAGGTTTAAAGGACAAAAATACGACCTGGTAAAAAAGAAACAATAATCAAATATCCATATAATAATAATAAGGCTGAGTTTTTGCTGTGTTTCTGACACTTAGAACACTTTGGTTTTGAGAAAAATTACGATTTCTTTGGTCAAGTCTTCTATCTCCAATCATTTTTTGGTGATTTTTTTATATACTTCAATAGATTGAGCATATAATTTGCTAAGTTCTTATACTGTTCATCATGTCACATGTATGTGCAAAAATTGAAAGAATTCGATTGAATTTTTTTAGAAGATATGGTTGTCTTAATCTTCAAGATCGAATTTCTCGAAAATAGGTTTTTTGTGACTTTGTACACTCTGGTTTTCAGGCGACGTAATAATGTTGTAATCAAAACACGAATATAGTTGGGCTTTCGCTCGCTGGAGGGGGTGTTACATCAAGCACCCCCTGATATATTTCATCATAGTGATGTAGCTAACGATGATGATATGTCAGACACACTTGTGGCATAAGTAGAAGAGTGAAGAGTGCCATGCAGGCACGTGGTGGACACACGAGATACCGATGTCAAACACCTCGGTAGATTTCAGTAAGTCTATACATACAGTTAGATCCGGCACTATCTCATCATGTGTCGTGACAGGACAATACTTAATATTCATTGAAGTGCATTTCTACAAAATCAACTTTTTAATATATATATATTTACAGTATTTGCATTTCTCACTTACGGGGCATACAAATTAATATATTGTCTCCATATTGTTATTTGTCTGTATATTTAGGTTTGAGCTATCACTTCCTCCCACAAGTTTACTTTAGACAGAGAGATACCTGCAACAGTGTAGGCAGAAGAGATATCAATAGTACAATTGAAGGTAACGGCTGAAGTGATCACTTAGAAATAGTTTATAACACTTGTCTCGAGTGTAAACATTTCTCTCACGCATATGTTTACAGTGTACCAGAAGGAGGATTCCTGGTATTACCAGACGATAGCAGACCCATTCTGCTAAGCATTATTTCCTTCCGAGCTTTCCAATACTTTCTCAGCTAATGATGGTAAAGTTTAGTTGAAGGCGGAAGTGTTGATATTCAGCAAACTACCACCTCCCGGCTAATAATCCTGGAAGAACCTGGGAGTGTTGTTACATAGACAAGAACCTTGACCACGTGCGATAATATCAAAATTTGAGGAGTCAACAAAATGAAAATAACTGTTGATAACTATGCATTTCCGTGGCATAGACGTTTTGTTCAAGGAATCCTATGTTCATCTCTGTTTACATAAGTTCAGTAAACATGTTTAATTGTCTCATGGGCATTCCAGATTACTCATGGTTGCCATTTACTCAGACACGGAATGCATTTGTTTGTTACACCAGTATTATAAGATGGATTAGTGTTTGGTTTGTAAATAGACACCGACACGTCACTATTGATGTCTGCTCTTCAGTGTGCATTCCCCAACGGCTTCAGTGTATTATGTTGTAGCTGTCAGTTGATACAACAACGTATTGCATTTTGAAGAAAGTTGTGAAATGTGCTGATGATGTTACTTGATTACGTCATTTGACAAAAAAAGAAATTATCTCTTGAAATTTTAAGATTTATGCACTGGTGCACGGCTCGCTGTCGTTACTATAAAACTATCAAGGACTATCAATGACAATTGGACGGAAAACATTGTTTCTGTTAAACAGGTAGTATTTCCTATATTTCAGTTGATATATTGTAATGATCCATCAGACATGCCATTGCCTTATCAGACTTGAACAGTCTCGATTATCTGGCGAAACAGATTTCATTGGGCTTAAAGGCAAACTGCCAGTGACAGTTGTGTGAATGGATCACTGAAAGGTGTGTTGACATTTAGGTTCTTCTGTTAGTATGGAAATCTGTACAGATAAACTACTCAATATCGTTTACAGTCAATATGAAAATTCAGAGAACTGTGCTCCTCAAATGTCTGGGTTTCATTCAAATTACCTATAAAAATCGCCAAATGTCAGTGAATATGGTTACAGATCTCATCCTCTCCTGCAGTATGAACATTTCCTCCCAATTGTCAACATTGTATATGCATCCTGAGCATAAGCGTAGACAAAGCCTGTAAATCTCTTGTATTAGCTATTTGCCATCTTCTTTCCCGGATGCTTCAATCTTAAAATTTACAAAAATGATTTCTTTAGTGCCACATTACAAGAATCTTGTTTGATTTCTACGACTTTTTACGTGGGCTTTCGTGAGTTCTTAGCGTTCCTTTGTCTTTGTTCTTAACTTAAATATCTATATAAATACCAAGTCTGCGTCAGGATAACACTCACCTCACCCCACCTCACCTCACCTCCTCACCTCAAGATATTTAATCATGGAGAATATGATGTCTATCACGTATGCTATGATATCAAAAACACACATTCGATATATCTGAATCCATAAACTAAACAACCCCACTTTGCCATTGCAAAAAAAAATCTGACATTTATCTTAGGTACATGGGTATATACAGTTTTAACTAAGTACACAGCAAATGCTTATTAATATAAATATATTTCGTACGTAACAATGAAGTTCCGTTCGTATCCTCAAAACAGTGTCGGCCCATAATTTCTTTTCAGGCAATCAAACTTGCATGCAATACAGAGATTACTACTCTCTTGCTGTAACCCTTGTTTGGTGGTAAACAGTACACATGTTATTTGTCATCATTCACTTGATGGTCAGTTAATGAATTTATAACAGGTATGATTAGTGATAACACCACTCAGATTACCCGACAAAGGTTCCCATTTGGCATGTCTTGTGTCTGGAGTAAATACTCATCATTATAAATTGAGGTCTGATGTGGCAAATGTATTACATCTTATGTAATATACGCATGGAAGTGCAGTAAGAGGAATTATCAGCTGAGTTACATCAGACTATCGATTAAAAAAGATTTCATCTTTGTTGATCAGTCTATACTTATACTATCAATTGCGCATGAGGGTGGCGCAGCAGAGGTAACGACCCAGTCATGCATTCTGGGATATCATCCGGGTACTCACTTGAGAAAAACAATAACAAAAGCAACAACCAGTCCACGGAAATTGCTCTGGATCAGCTGCCCTTTAATATACCAAATGTTTCGGCAGTAAATCAGAATGGTCGTGTAACACGACCCTTGCAGTTGCTGCTTTCTTTCGTCACGAGGAGTGAGTGAGTGAGTTAATATTTATCGTCACATCGGCAATATTTCAGCCATATCGTGACGAGAACAGTTTATAATTATATCATAGATCACTAAAGTAGGACATTAAATAACCTGTTGACGAAGAACAGTAAAACTACTAGTGTATCACCGATATCCATTTAAAACTAGCAATTAAATCTAAAATATTGGAACTATAAATGACAATACAATATAAAAAACAGGCTATAGATTGCAAACAACTGAAGTTAGATCACCACACTAGGGACCATTGAGACTTACAGTACATTTGCTTCCTGCATGGGCCCTAGCTGGATTTACATCATCCCCTCAGCTGTTAGCATCGTCACGAGGAAGGATCTCGATTGGCTCGTCACGAGGAGGGTCCGGGATTGCTTCTGTGCGTGGGCACACCGGTGTCTTAGCTGATACTGTTGTATTATCAACATTCACTAATCTCACTGAAACATTATTGAGAAATATTGATGTATAAAACGCGTAGATCGTATAATGTCGGTCCATTTGCGTTCCTTCTTGTGCTTGGATTGTGTTTCTCAGAAACGTGCTCCGAACATTATTAATTGCTATCGATCCAGAGAAAATGTCAAACTTAAAACCAGGATGAAATAAAGAGCATAAGATTAACAGCATGATCTGATTTCTTAGACATAAAGAACATTTTAATCTGTCAATAACGACATGTCTCCCCGTGGAAAACCAAACAGTCGTGCACATCTCTTGGTGTCTTTGAACTATTTCATGACTCCTCAACACGTTTTCTTTGATTTCTGTTAGCTCATTATCAATTTAGAATGAAATGAGATTTCAAACATGGCTGACATAATGGTAAGATATCAGTAGAAAGGATGTTATTATCTGAATGTTATTTGCTTTTGAAGTTAATTACACGTTTAGATGGGAGCGTGCATTGCAACTGTAAGCGACTAATTGATCATATCAACTGGCTGATCCTATGTATGGGCAGTAACTAAGATAATAATGATAGGGATGGTTGTGATTTTTACATCATTTGTCTGTGCTTGCTGTTCCACTTGCACGCTGTCCTGCTCGTGGTCTTCATCAAAGTGACAAGACCTACTTTACCTCGCGCTTTCCCAACACAAACACCCTCCTTAATTACACTCATATAATGAACAATTCACATCACAAAAAGTCAACCCAGACATGTTTTCAGTTGTGTATTCCTGTCCTAGTTCTCAGCGTCTTCCACAAGCTACGTTACACTGTGTGCACTCTCACAATGAAGTACCATGCTATGCACGTTTAATTTCCAGCAAATGATATTGCTAAAACGGCAGAAAAGAGACAATTTTTTTAGAAAGCAAATAACGAAATAGCAAGAAAACCAGATTCTATCAGAAAATCGAACAGATCTGCAAATACTTCAATATAGCTCTCCATGCTTAAGATATTGAGATAAGAGCTTTACATAAACAGATCCCTCCTCCGTAATCTCCCCGTTACATTTAGAAATTAAAGTTCCTTAAAATTAAAATGATGAAATAAGCCAGTGAGATTTGAAATCGTTGCTCTAATTATCTTAAAGCAGATGTGAAAGATTCAGAACACTGTGTGTCACGGCGTTACTGAAAGTAAACACTGTGTGTTGACCTGTGTTGCATTTGAGGAAAAATAAATGTACGGTAGCGCATAGATCTGCTATTCGAATTAACTACAACTACTGGCCGAACAACTGCCGGAGAATACGACAAATCCTCATACCAGATCTGTTCAGATTTTTTCTAATGAGTCAACACTTAGAGACACATCAACTCAGGACTTACATGTATCGACTATGAACAACCGTAGAAGTCCATACAGACATGTTAACAATGTAAGTTATGCAATACTCTAATAATTACACAATCCATAGCATTTCACATGTTGTCAAAAACAACAGAACCTGCATAACTATTATTTTCATTCCAGAAGTAAGACGAATTCGACAGCCTTCTGAATAATAGCGACAAAACTATTTCAATAATTGTAACGTGTACTTAAAGCATATTGTATTGTACGAGTATGACACTGCTTTAAGCATATGTTTATAAATAGTTACCAATAATAGTAGCTCGGAATCCAAGAGTTTATTCTAAATCAACGTTGCAAAATCTATAAACGTGAAATACACTTCAATAATTGTTAGGTTTCTATGGTTGTGTTAGTTCTTTCCTTTACATTTCACAATGATTGTGTCGCAGCTGACATTCCGCGTACATGTGTTATGGTTACAGAGATTTTACATGAGTAAGGAATGTAACATTGCGACAGTTCTATAATGTTCAACAAACGGATCAACTGGCTTTCCAAATTCCTGACATTCTGTACTAATTTTACACACCACAGAGATTCAGTATGGAAACAAGTGATTACAGGTCGAAATGGGCGTGATGAACTTTCCTACATTGGGTCCAGATGAGTCGTACTAATGACACCTACTTCTAAAGACAATACGAGTTAGAATCGTACAAGTAGCTTAGGTATTCCAAGCTATAATGCCAACATTTAATTGCAATGTGCCACGACAAATTACTGTCGATCACGATGTCAACTTGGCCGTCTCTACTTCTGTAAATAATGGCTTGGCTTACTTGGTCGTATTGCCTACTGGTGAAAATTACCCAAAGCCAAGTTGTCGTCGTAAGGATTGTTTGTATGGGTGCACCTTTGTAGTCCAGGAACGCGTTTGATTTAAAGGGGTACCCAACGGGACAAAGTAACAATACTGCAAGCACATGGAGAATAAAATACAGTTCAATATAACGCGAAGTGCTAGTATCTTTCCATTTTATGCAGGCTCAATACATGCATTACACGTGTCAGAAAATTCTGAAAACGTGCGTTATCTATACTGTCGAAAAAACTACTGACTTGTCCAAATCAACTCATCCAAATGCGGCAACTTGATAAACATGTTGACGAATAGCAAAGCCATGAATAAACAGGACAAAATCTTTTCGAAATCCACTGTACGATTCCCGACGACATTACGAGTATGTGAAAGCTGAACAATGTTCAAAGTATGAACTTTCAATGGACCACTGTCATGTCTAGCCCCGAAAGGGTACGTCTCTGCTGTGGAAACAGTTTGAGATTATGTTGCTTTGTTGACATTGGCGTGAGTGCACTAGCAACATCAGGCAAGTTATCAAGACCCGTGCAGACATGATGCGTACATTGAGCTGTTCCAGACATATCATAAAATCAACGTGTAAAGGAAAATCTTAGGGTTCTACCAATAACAAAACTGGACAAGACTAATTTATACTCTGAAACTATTTACATCGATGGAGTGAGTGAGTGAGTTAATATTTAACGTCACATCGACAATATTTCAGCCATATCGTGGAGTGAGTGAGTGATTTAAAATTTAAAGTCACTTTGGCAATATTTCAGCCGTGACTAAACAAGTTATAGATTAACAATAATTATAGATAGATAATAAAATCCTGTCAACGAAGGACAGTAAAACAATTAGAATATCACAGATATAAATGTAAACCTAGTAAGTAAAGCTAAAACATTTTGACTATAGAGGACAACACAATATAACAACAGGCTATAGATCGCCAACAAGAGAAGGTGCATCACCACACTAGGGACCATGGGGACTTACAGTGCCTTCTGCTACCTGCATGGACCCTAGTTGTATTTATACCATTCCTTCAGCTGCTGGCGATTGTAGGAACAGTTTAGCCGAAGTTTAAAAGAACAAAATACTTCGATGGAAGTATGGCTGGAGAATACATAAGAGATATTAGTGTATTTGTGATGAATAGTGAGGACCCGCCCTTCTTTACAAATGATAAACAGATCCAGACTTTAGGCAAAGGCAGTGCAGTGTGTGAGACAACAGGAAAAAAGACCGTGTAGGTTTCTCAGGAACAAGAGTTTAATCCTGTCAAAACATCATATTTTCATCTTTATGCACCGCCACCACTCATTACAATTCTATGGAACAACTTCTTTCCATGATCCATGAGGCTTTTGTTACAAAACGGGGTGACGGCAAAGATACAGTTACATGCCAATGTGCAGAAGCCAAATGTTCAGGACATGGAAGCAAATGCCATCTGAATTTTACTGGAACAAAATCCAATGTGTGCTAATCTAGCATCCCATATGTACTAAATGTGATTTGGAGTGAGGACATTTTGGCATAAACTGTGCAAACAAATGGGCACCAGCTGAGTTTATCTATATGTGTTAACCCAAATGAACTAGAATTAAAGGCGACCAGTGAGTCTCATCTGTTTCACATTTGGATCTATGAATAAAGATACAGAGTGACCAAACAGGATTGTTCAAAAGTCCAATCTCCCTTTATGTCCAGCAATGTACCAACACAACTCCAGCCTTTGGTTTTAGCATTTCAGAACCTTTGATGTATGCTCCTTTCATCAAAATTTCAAAGAGCCTTCTCGGACTCTTACTCAGAAGTCTGATCACGATTATACCATTCACGGCTTCATTAAATCTTCAAAACTGTTTTATGGTAGACTTGTGGATTCTCTTGCAAGAATTCTGACACAATGCATGTTTCTGTTGTTTTTAATTAACTTGCGTTTTATGTGCTCGTAACATGATATTGCCGAAATCGTACAGCCAACTCTGATGTAACATTATGAATATTGAATGTGTTTTGTCGCTTTTAATAAAAGAGCTGTGGAATGCTACTACTGAAATGGAAACATTAACATGTGGGATGTTATGCATTATATCGATATCGTATGATCTATTATCACCTGCTACTCTGCTGTACTGCAGCCATATTCCTGCCACATTCGTGCTCCTGACGTGCTGTAGCAGCATGGAAGGAGCACTGCTATAGAACGACAGGAGTACTGACTGATGTTTGAACCTTGGCAACAACAAAACACCTTCATGCACAATTTGTGAGTGACAGGTGTATGACGTGAGTATGATCTGTTTTCACGTAACAAGTCAAAGGCAATGTCTTCAGCAATAATGGCACCAAATAACACGCCATCTTACAACAGCGGTGTGTATATTACACGGGAACAAGATTCATGCCATAACATGTGCATTTAATAATGAAGATTATTTTAATGACATTATTTCCTGTTCATGAGAACAGTGGTGTTTCGCTGCTTCTTCAAGTTTCTTGAATACTTTCAGCGGAGTGAGTTAATAATAGTCTTTTAGAAAATATATATTATTAACTAAAGGATTGTCCTTAGCCATAAAGCAAAATGCATCAGTTCAGCCTTATATATGCCTTCTCGATGAGAAAGATAAATAATTATGCTGAACACAGCAGGTCATCCTCCTGGATCAATTCACCGTACGGATAGTTCTGTTATACTGTGACCGCTGGAGAGAATATTTAAGAAATACTGTTCCCTTTACTTCACATATATAGTGTAATAAAGTACACTTTAACCCTAAACCTATTATAATAAAAGTTCGAGGACGCTTGCGTCCGAGTGTTTTAACGCTATAATAGTTCAAGGCAAAAGGTACTTTATTACACTATAAATTGGGGTAGAGCGAACTGTATTTCTTTTCTAAGATGCCAAATTTAATACACACAGGAATTAATCTACGCAGAAAACAAACAGAAATGCGACGGTGTCGTTGACTTAAATTAACAATTCTCTTTCAGGGCTAACTGACAGGCCCTTCCAGTGATGTGTCTATCACCTACGATAAGACGCACGTTGCCGTGTAAACAAAAGATAAACAGTTTGAAGACGGTTTTCGTTCGGGTTAAGTATATTTACCATAATATTTGTGTTACGTCAGTGATTATCGTAAACCACTGTGGGAAATGTGAACCTCGCACTTCTTCTACCAACGTAAAGTTTGAACTTTAAATCTAGATGAAGTTGATTAGTCAGCCGACGGATGCATTGTGCGACTGTGGACATAGGTGATGACAACTGTCATGCATCGTGACGTCGGTTAACAAGGGTACGTTTGATTACGATGGGGCAGACAAGAATGGCCTGTTGACGTCAATACAGTGAGATACAAAAAGTAACGCAAAAAGTGTACTTTATCGCCTGATAAAGTGCTGTCGTCGCCTTTGATCTTTTAGCGAAGCATTTTAGAACCTGTAACAAATTCAGGTTTTCTCGAGCTCCATAATGTATGTTCTTATATTCCTACACCCTGCACTGATACCGACAACTCTTTTTACAGAATCACCGTCCATCAAATTTAAATTACACATTCGTCGATGTTTCTCGTACAATATGCACATGCACACATTACTTCGCTATCGAAATATCCCACAAATCTGTAATCCCTAAAGTAACTCAGTTCACTTTGTCTCGTCACTTCTTTGTTCCTGTCTTGCCATGGCGCCTTGTCAGAAGCAAGATCAAACAATGTTCTCGCTGTGCAGACAATGTAGTTTGGACAATCAAGTGATCCTTTGAACGTAGGCATGTATAAACCAATCGTAATGTCTGGAACATGTTGATAACCTTCACAGATAGGAGGTTTCTTCCTGTGCTCAGAAGATCACTTCAGGCGTAATACAGATCAAACCAAGCATCCACTTTACACCTGTGTTATTTCATTACACATTCAATTCAAAGGGTGAGAATGAAAGCACATCTTAACGCTATTGATGTTTGAGTACAAGCAGCTGATTGTATTAGCTCATGAAGACGTCTGTGCAGGTGCTAGAAATTAGACAAATTGCACATAACGTCAGCAAGGTATTGTGTTCTGCTGTGTGTTCCAATGACAACAGTGAGATGAAATTACATGGTCTCTAGACAGAGAGAGGCTTGAAGGGGGTTGTGAGTGTTTGAGTACTATTCCGCGCTCAGTTCAATGCTTTTCCATACAACATCTTAAAACATGATCCGCTGGCATCTTCATCCTTGCTTCAGCTAGTAAATCTGTCACCTTATAGTGTGTTGATTATATTATCAAGACACTGTATGCCGTATTGGACAGCTCACCATGTGTTCTATGCTGTGATAGTATTAGTCAAATGGAAGTCTTCTTCATAATTATAGGATAAGGGTCACGACTATCAGAAATATGTTCTCCTTGATCAAAGTTAGCTAGGGAGATTATTTCAGAAACTCAAGGAACTGTACAAGCTACAGTTTCTGACACCAAATTAAAGTAAGATGTATATCTCAAATAACCATCACGTATGTCTTCCACAGAAAAGTGGCTTTTTGTAACAGATTCAATCTTATCGTTCCATTCTGAAATTGAATTTTATGAAAAAATAGGGGATAATAACATGCCACAGGAATTTCAATATTCCTTGTTTTCGTAACACCGCTGATATAGAGTGAAGCGTTTTCATCATATTGATGGCTGGGGTAATAAGACGACAGTAATACTATCTCTTGGGCTATGTTCCACATAAAGACTAATAACATATCGTGTGTTACCGTCAGTGTTGCTCATGTGGCGAGTGAGTTAAACGGATACGTTAATAGCCTTTCCGAACACCTTGTACTATACCCAATGCCCATGCTGTAATCAGGATATATAAACGGAATGTCATTTTTTTCACAATTTGTGAGGTCGCATACGCATCGCAGTTTTGCAAAATATCCATAGACCCATATTCAGTTAACTGTAAATTGAATATCACAGATTCAATATCTAACAAACCAGATAGACAAAATCAAAATATACATGTGCACCTAAATCTGGCTCTTATATATAACACCAAATACAATAATTATTACAAATTGTAACGTGTTTTGGTAAGGGCAAATAAAGTGCAAATGAACTCATGAGGCAATTGACATAGAATCCATCTCAAATCAGGACTGCCGTACGTCGAGCCTCTTAACCACCCAGATATTTACCATTCACGTTTTATTGTCAGCGACATTGCTGGTTTCTTACTCTACCAATCTACCGTTTATCAGTATACGTTGTCACACTTGTACCATCAAGTACTTTGAGAGACGCTGTTACTAACAATATATGTGTCAGGTGAAGGTATACAATGAACCGTTCAGCCATTTACCCCGATCAATACCAGTAAGAAAAAGGAATACATCTAGGTGGGTCAGTATGGGGGCGACGTGATGGTTTGACAAAGGTTTTGTTTCTTTGTCACGACATCAATTTCCGAGCTACAGCCTATGGATATTGGAAATTATCTGTATAATACCACATGCAGCTTATTTTCAAACAACAACGTATAAAGCCTGACAAAGGATATAGGGTCTCAGTCATCGCGGAAACTAGCTGAATATTGCCAAGCGTTAGATTACATATGTGAGGATATATTTTTCATAGTGAATCTTTCTATATGTCATCGCGTTGTGAAACTAGCTGAATATTGCAGCAAGCGAGGATACATGAATTTGTTTTCTCACATTATTAAATTTCTTAATCTGCACCAGTGAAAATTTACGATCGTATACGATATTTTTAAAAAGCTATAAAAAGTTGTATACACTAGTGAATGTTTTCTATATGCCTCGTTTACCCTGTACCCTAAAAGTTGTGATTCAGCATTAATTATGTAACGAGAATAAAACATTACTTTGTTTTGAAAATTTGTTATGGGAGCAATGTATGTGAGGATACATGAATTTGTTTTCTCAAATATTGTTAAATTTCTTAATCTTCAGCACTGTGAACAATTTACAAAAGCGACTAGAGTGAATAGTTCTTGATATTGCTTTAAAAAGCTATAAAAGTTGTATACTCTACTAAGGCAGAAAAAAAGAATGTCTCAGTTTAAGTTTTGGGTAGAAAAGTTGATGGAATAGACTTTCGTTACAACAAAACAAGTTTTCCCGATGTTCCAAATTATTTCATTGGACTACAAGAATGCAACCGCATTCAAGGGTCATTAGACAGCACTACCGAGACAACATACTGGCGCCAATAGTGTTCCCTGAAATGCATATGTCCCCCAAAATGTATCGAGCTTTCCCACTTGAGTCTGATTATCAGAAAGTAACCAGCAGTACGTTGACTCTCCAGATCATGATGAGTACAATGTGAAGCCCAGAAATGGTGTCCTCCGACGTGATATTATTGAATATTGGCAAAGAGGCGTAAAACCATACTCACTCACTTACTCACTCCAGATCATGATGCAGGATACTCACAGATGGCTTGTCGATTGTGCACAATAAACATCATCGTGTTTTCTTCTAATTGTGTCTAACATATATTAAACTGACTGCTGCCAATTGAGATGGCAATTCTAAAGTCAGTATGGAAGCTATCGACGACAGTGTCAAAGCATGGCAAAATGAGGATATATAAATGTTTTGACAGAGGGTTACATTTCGAAACCCTGTTCAGTGATGTGTTAAGCCAAACCCAACTGCATTATACTATCAACGAGGTATGTAAAATACAAGCGACCAAGTTGTATTTATTAAGGTATGCATGATAAATAGGAATGACATTGGGAACCTTCAATTGATTCGTTATGATAACACAGCAAGCCATGTTATCTGGTAAAGCGAAGCTGAAGCACAGGGATTCATCCGTTCCATACATTCATTACTTTTGTTTAAGAATTCATATCAATTATAAATTCACAGTTCGAGCATATATAGAACGTTTCTATGTACCCACACACAACAAATATATTGTGTATGTAAAACGAAGAGATACGGAATTCATATGCAAATAATATTTGATTTGGCGTCAGTTTAAATAAATGTTCATGTACCCTTGTAGTCTTAAAACTCATACATCTGCATTCACGACAACATTATCAATACAATAATTCCCCAAATAAATGCTTTCTTCGGACAAATCTTAATTCTGTTCAATACTAACCAATACTCACTTATTACCGTATTCAAGCTTTGCAATAAATTCTGCCATTTTGCAATATCCAAAGCCCAAGCAAATGACAGAGACATTTTGCGATTGGAATATGATGGCTATGATGGTGATTTGATGTAATGTCAGATTTTCTATCTTACGGACTTTCGACAAAGACGATGAATATACCAACAGAGAATAGACAGATAGAAAGAGACATCAAATCAATGGCATGTTCATGTATAATGGAACATGTATCATGTATCTTAACAGAGTATTTAATATATTCGTCTAACCTGGAAACACGCTATCAATCTGTGACCTGCCACATCAGTTACAAACCGACGCTTTCACAAGCCATGCTTCATGCTATCATTTTATCGTTACCCTTATAAAAACAACTTCCCGAAATACAAAGAGAATAATGTCATATTTCTTGTGCTTTATCCCATGCTAATTTTTTTACAAAGGAATTATTCGGAGCCTTCCAAATATGCATTATTCCAAACGTGCTTGAAGACTGAAACAATACACATACATTCTCAAGATGTGTTTGGTCCAGCCTACATACATATGTATTAATCCACTGGTTGAATAAATAGAGCATTTCCAAACGGTGTTATTTTCAGTGTTGTATTTTACATTTAACGAGTCCCGTCTGTTCCAGAGGAATTGGCCTGGGTACAGCTGCGCAAAAGTTTAAAGTTAATAACACGGATGTGACTGTATATTCCAGCATAGCAATACAACGCATTAACTCATCATAGGACTAAGATCACTGAGTCGCCTGAATAAAGTCCCTTTCAAGGGGTCACTGTATAAACCATAGATCACTGAGTTACCTGTTTTGTGCCCCCCCCCCCCACACACACACACACACACCACACACACACACACGCATGCATGCATGCAAGCAAGCGCGGTCATGGTGTGGATATGTTATTCAGCATATATGTGGCCAGCATATGGACCATAGATCACGGAGTTACTTGTGCGTTTCGCTCCCATAATACTGGACAATGTCTGTGGGGAGAGCGTCGACTTGTTAGACTCTTGTAAGTTGTAAGGGGTCCATACATAGACCACAGATCACTGAGTTGACAGTGTGCCTCCCTCATAAATGATGGACGAAGTTTGTGTTTAGCGTCGACCTGATAGACTGTCATAAGGTGTCAGCATTTTACCTAGTAAAGAATAACGTTGAAGTAACCTTAAAGATAAGTGCTTTCTCTTTTCAATTTCTCACTGATCTTGCACTCAGAGTTTGTTCTCTAAAGTTATGATTTGGTTATGCTCCTCGAAAAAATGGGGCCCATTTAAACATGTCTTTTATGGAGAGACACAATTTTGGCATGTATTATATACGAGCGTGTAATACCATTAACAACTTGTAAAATGTAGCAGCTAATCTGACCCAGAAGCAATAATATTGCGAGACATGTGTCATTTTACGAAAAACCAGGGTGTGATGTGGTATTCACGAAATATGTTGTTAATAGTGCAAGGATGTCATTTGCTCGATTGCTCATCAATCAAGTGTTAGCCAAAAGTTCCGTGGGCAGCTGTATTCTATTATTCCTGCATAAAGATGTTCAGAATAACAATACGAAAACCACAGGTTCCTAAATATATAGACAGAAATCGCTTGCCTGGTTCCGAGACTTTTTCACACTACGTCTGACTAACTACTCCCCATTGACGGAAAACTGGCTGGCAATGAACAAATTTGATTAATCGACAAAACAGTACAATGTTAATCTCTTATATATACATTTGTGATTGACGTATGCCTTTCAATGTAGACACCTGAGAAGTACTTCGATGATATGTAACACTTTAAACCAACTTTATGTTGCCAATTATAATTCCCTCCATACATCATTCTTTCGAAACTGTAATCCCACCAGTATTGAGATGAGAAATTGTAATATATTTTATGTTGTTACCATGCAACATTTGCATTGGGAATCGCCGTTAATAGTTAACCGCTGGCACTCGTGTTACAGTTTGCCTTTTTACTTCATAAGTAAAACTTCATAAAACATAATCGCGCTTCCGTATAAATAACTGCAGCTTTGAACGTGTAGTAATATCTTTTAAAGGCAAATTTCTCATGAACTAGAATTAAAAGTTCTTGTTTCGACAAGTTGATTTGTCAATGAACGAATATTTCGGGCTCACTAGTTTTGGCAATTTAGACATAACGACGAGTGACTGATTGGATACAACGAACAAAAATACCCTCTTTTCCGGCATTTATGAAGCTACTGTGTGGCGACCGACTTTCGACACACGGACAACCTGAACCGAATCCTTGTCGAAATGGTTGAAGAGGTCAAACCCGAAAGCAAAATGACAAAGAAAGGATGTCGTCTGTTGGATGACTGCAATCCCTGCTGTTGCATGTTCGTTAGTGAGTCGTTGCACAGAAGATGATTTTGCATGATGAAAACATTATTGAAATCGATGACCAAACGTTTAAAGCATTAACTTGACTTCTATTTCAGTGCAGATACGATATACTAAATGAGTTACATGCTTGCACGGATTCTTACTCATATGGAATCAATGTCACTTCCACACGGAGTTTCAGTTACATGTGCACATACAATATCCCAGCCAATGCTTCTCCGGGGAAGCAGTCATAAACGGTTAACACCTGCCAATCCTAAAGGGCGATATATGTGTAGACTGGCCTTGTCGTTGGCTGATAAAGGGTGATATCACAGACAACAGAGGAATCCTCGTTGCAGGACTGTCGTCTCCGCCTGCATCGTTTTGTCGGATATGAGACTCATGAGACGGGACTTAATGTCCTAGTTTGCATGAAACACACTTTTGTCATGAGACTAATTCTTGTAACTTGTAAATAAATTCAGTGTGTTTAAGGGGTTCATTAGTTATTTGGTACATAAATGTGTGGGACGGTTTCAAGAGACCATTAATAATGATATTGATCAGTTCATCTCCTGAGAAGGACCGGGAATTATGAACGTTAACTGATCATAACGAAGACTTGATAATGAGCTTGCAGTCCGGCCGATGCGCTCATCTGATATATGCTGCTGGGGACGTCCATCAAAACATACACACAGTGCCACTCTCACCGGTACATGCCACTGATCTGATAACGTAATTACCGAGTACAGTGTTTTCTAACTATTCTGATCAAATGCCACCCCCCAACACGGATCTCGTCCCGCCAACACGTCATGCTATACATATGTCAAGATGGTGCTGGCGCCTGGAGTTCAGTCTCAGGAACAGTTATGTCACTCAAGGAGCTACCACGGCGTCGGGTCTGACTGCAGGATATGCTCATATTTATCATGAACCTCTCTTGTAGGTAATTGTTAATGTTGGACAATCGCTGTCGGGTTCAAATATTGTAGGAAACTGGGTATGACGCATCTATTGATATTTTATAATACTCATTGCCAGAATGTGTAATTTCTGGTGACAACCTAGGTGACCTTTCAGAAACATTTTTCAGTGCACGTAGTGTTCATTATCGTTGACACTACAGTGTATGAACATGAAAACCATAAAGGTGAAAAATGTGAGTGAACGAGTTTAAAATTTAAGTCACATCGGCAATATTGCAGCCATATCGTGACTAAAACAGGTAATACGTTAACAATAGTTAATATTAGAGTATAAAATATGTCGACAAAGGACAGTAAAACAACTAGAATATCACAAATTGAAATATTAAAACTAGCATTTAGCTTATTTGGGACAATAGGTGAAAAATGTAGTTTATGGAAGAATCATGGTAACAACTTAAAGGTCCAGTCAGTAACGGATTTACATCACGTACTCAGAAGAGCTATGAAATGTGTCCTTTTGCCTCTTACCGACTTGACCAACATGTTGATCTTGATAAACCTCACCTCTTTAATATCAAACTAGTTTGCAAGGCACAGACTGCAAAGATTCCTCCCGTTCTTCATGGTGCAAATCGTCCCAAGTGCTGAATGGTCAAAATTATATATTCGTAAATAGTAATACTCACGAAATTATATTTTTGAGGCTTCTGCTAGTTTTCGTAGTGGCGCCTATTCTATGAACAATAAATGAGTGCTTTGTTTCAGGAGGTTATAATTTTCTCTCCATTAATCCTCACGTCTGAGATGTATACGGAAACTGCACAATCGTGGATAACCTATATATTGCTATGTTTTATATATAAATATTATTTGGGTGCGCAAAGAGAGGAAAAGGTAATTTATCTGGACGATTTCTGTTGCATCTACTTCGGTCAAGCAATGATGAAACAGGCATGCAGACCCTTAAAGACGACAGCATCCGCTTCGTCTGTTTATATAAAGTGTAGGAGGGATGTGTACTTAGTAATACAAGAACACATTCTTTCGCTAGAGTACACTCATTTCGTTGATGGAACCGCATGTTTTTAAATCCATGGGTTCCAAAGCATGTCAGTCTCATAGCGAGTGCTGATGTGCAGGAAAGAGATATTTCATCGTTCACCCTGTAATCCCGGAGTTATTAAGCCGACTATATTGGTTCGTTGACAGCTCAAGGCTTTGTGAAAGTATGATATGAGACAGGAACAATATTTGGAATACGCCCACGTGTTGTTTAACTGTTTAGCTCATTCGGAAGTAGAACTGAAATATATGCAGTGGGTGTTATCGAGAATGCTCCGCCAACAAAATGTCAAGTTTACATTCTAATGATCTGCGACTGAAATTATAGGAATCTGAAACTGATGTTTGTGATGTTTGGAATCTCGGACTCATAAATTATTGAAAGGACAGTATGGTAAACAAAGAGCATGTTTTGCTCGCGTTTAAGCTGTATTTACGGTCTCCCATTCTCTCTACAGCTTTTCGCACATCCCAAATATCCAGGATGTAATAGAGTTGGCTGAGAAGTAATGAGCCTGTATCAAACAATAGCACCAAGAACAGTTTGCATGCAATAAGTACAACACTGTTCTGGTTTCATGAAAACACTAGGCAGAATATTTCTACAGGCATCAAAGTTGGAACATGGACATAACTGGCAACCGCACTGATTATGTAGCTGAAACGGCTGATTCAAACAGCTCTCCTAGACTAACGCTTAGTGCCTGAATATATATAATTTTGATAGTAACACATAAACCAATTTAAATTGAACATGAGCCCCGGTGAGTTGCCTGGGAAATCTAGACTTGCTTTATTTAGGGTTTTGGCTTTGCAGGGACTGCTTAGCATTAGGGACAATAATGTGGTTCAGGGACTGTGAGACAGACTAACAGCTCTCCATGCATACCGATATGTCAGCTGATGATATACGTTCCGTGCCACTGTTATGGGGCACTCTTACACCAGCCATGGTTGTGACGCTTAATTGTGTCTTTGAAATCATTTAACATTCTCCCTATTCATCAGATCAGCTTTCCAGTTCCAACACTTGAAGAAACAACTATCTGACCCTTGTGATCAACGCGCCCTAGCATAGGTAACAGAAGTGCTCCTGTCTCAGACGGGATTGTGTTGCAAAACAACTAGCAGCTAAGCTATAGACACAGACGATCAATGGTAGGCTCAAAACTTTTTAACCTGTCCTCGAAGCTTTGTGACGATCTGTTATCATAAATGTAAATGGGTCTGTCTACGACTAAATGGTCTGGAGGATGTTACATTGGGGTTCAGAAAGCAATTTGTAATGGGGTCAATGTGCAAAGCTCAAACGATTTGTCACACAAACGAGCTGTTCAACACGGATAATGTTGTCATATGGGAATGTTCAAGCTGGTGTAAGAGCGCCATTGTCGTCTTAGCCACGTGAAGTCAGTTTCAGAAACAATATGCTACTACTGAAGGCCATCTTCCCTCACGAATACATTCTTTCAAGGATATCAGTAAAATTATTTTTTGTATGATCACTTACATCCAAAAGCGCTTCATATATCCACAATCTGGGCTTCTATTTTAAGACTCACGTTTGTGTTCTCAACACTGAAATCACCATGAGAAATAATTTCCGATAGAAGTAACGCAAGATCCGTGAATATAATATCTTCAAGGGCGTTATACACGTTATGTATGGAGAAGGTGGTATCCGTCGCAGATGCGCGAGAATAGTAGACCACCTTGACGACCATGCTTGTGTGGGTGCCGTCCTCTTCTGAGAGCGTTTCCTTCTTATGTTCTTTCCGTACGGGAATTCATGCTGTAAATTGAGTTATGAGGTAGTTTGCACGAAGTGGTTATTTCCTGGGGGGTTACGGAATGTTTTACGTAAATGTCTTTGAAAATATATAATATTCCTATCATACATTCTGTAAGCATTCTTCGTGATGATGCACATTTTGTATCTGGGAAGAGTTTAATGTATAACGTGTTGGTTTTAGTTGTCACGTCAGGTGGATACTAGCTGATGAAATGATGTGAAGTTTCTACTGTATCAAGTGTGATCGTAATTGTGAATCAAAGTCCGAAATAAGGAAGGTCTCAGACAATAATTACTTTTTTCCTGAATTCCACGAGCATGTGTATGATGTTGACGGTACCAGCGCCATCATGAAATTCGTACCCACGATAAGAGGATCATGGCATGCCATATCCGTCTGGGCTACTTGCTCCTACTGCGTTTTGTTAATATCTTTAATTCGTTAATAATACTTTACAGTACTCGTTCGTGTCTAACTCGTATTACTGTGGTATGTATGTGTAACCTCCTATATGATATCATTAAAGAAATGTCAGCGAAGTTTGGAATTGGCACGCTCAAGAAATAGAAGACCCCTATTTAAGCCATCTGCCATGACCTTGGTTGTGTTACTGGTTAATTGATTTGATGAGGTCACTCCTTCAAATACCAAAATGCCACTGAATGATTTGGCTACATATGCGGGAGGGGTACTTACCCCTATACAACTAAAAGTGCGACTTTATTCGTTCCTGAGTAAACCTCTTGTATATCACTAATGACATGGTACAATTCTACGTCTCAAGAAAGGATATCTTTCTTTCGAAATTACTTGGTATTTTCATACAACTCTGTATATTTGGTGACATTTGATTTTACAGTTGTCATTATTGTAACGATACCAGTGGTATAATAAGAGAAGATTAAAGCCCAATTCACACTAGAGCACGATCGCTATACGAATGCATAATTTAGGCGTCGCGCAGGCATCGTGTTGTGATTGTGTCGTGATCCTGCAGTGATTGTGTTAATCGTGTTCTTAGCCCAGCACCATTATTCAAATTCAAAACCTGTTTTAAATGTTTTAAAATCGTGATCTGGTCGTGTCGATCGTGTAGTCATTGTATAGGAATCGTGTAGTGCTTGTGTTGATCGTGCTTCATCTTCTTGACATGATTCCACCACGAACGCAACACGATCAAGAAATTTCTCGTGTTGCAATCGTACTGCTTTCATGCTCCTGTTAATTTTAATATGAGATGTGAACACGATGGCTACTCGATCAGTACAGGAAGTCAACACAAAGATACACGATAACAACACGATCGAAGTAGGATCAAAACACGACAGGCAGACTGAGCTTACACCAATCAGAGCACTTCCCGCCCAAAAGTTTCCCATGTGCGCGCTCATAGGGCCTTGCAGCAGCAGGCATCCAGTTTCCTTTGTGAAATCAAAGTGTACACAGCTCTGTGTGACCAAGACAAGAAGAAACAACATGCCAACGAAGAATTTCTGAGGTAAATCTACAGGAAAGAAGATGGCACTCAAAAGAGGGAGACCAGCAAAGCGTCCAGCTACTCTACCTCTTTTTGATGATGATGATACTGCAACTTGTCCTCAACTTGGGACATCAGGAGTTACTACCGTTACTGCTGCTGTTCAAGTTCACCAACAAGTTGATGAACCCAGAAGCCCTTCTCCACCTCCTACCGACCTCACTCCAGCAGCACAAGTCAGTTTGGGGAGTTCACGTCCACCTGCAGACCGGAGGAGGAGATCCCAGCTTCCAGAATGTTCAGTTTATTCTGACAGTAACTTACAGGTAACTATAATATGGTCAATGTAACCCTTCATTATTTTGGTCACAGATGAAAGTGTTACATTGGTCATACTATATGCATAAATCGATTTTTTATGCTCCGTGAGCACTCAACGTTGTTTGTGGGTTCTTGACATATGGTTTATAATATTCTCATTGTTAATTCCAGGAGCTTGAGTATCAGTCAGAAGAGGGGGAGGAGGAAATTGTAGTTCCGTATCTCAAGAAGCGCTCTGCTGCAGCTGCTGCCAAAATGAAGAAGGCCCCTGTCAAAAACGCCACAACACAAAAGGCCAGGCAAAGAAAAAGTACAATAATAGAACCACTTTGAAGAAACTCACAGAGGATCAGGAGGACAAGCTAAGAGAGATCATCAGAGATGATGAATATATATACAACAGGGAGGGTGAAGGTTATGCTAATCGACACAAAAAGAAAGACTTTTGGGACGACTGTGACACTGAATTCTTCGACGGTGTATTTGGTAGTGCTCTAAAATGGTACAGAAACAAGCGTACTATCTTTGGGAAGTTACTGGTGAAAGAGAGGTATAAGAAGAGCGGTGGCAGCGTGAAGATGAATTATGAACAGCTAAAACACCTTGAAGAGTGGCGGTTTCTCAGTCGGCACATACACCCAATAGAGTACAGGAGTGGTGTGAATCTGCGTAAGGCACGTGACGCCCTGTATGGTTCTACCAGTGGGAATGATGAGGATGTGCACAAAGAAGAAGTGACTGAAGATGATGGTCAGCAACAGGAAGATCTGAGTGCCAAGAAGTTGACCCTGGCGAAGAAGAAGCAGATGATTTCACAGATCCTAAGTAGCCCTGCAGATGACTGCCAGCAGCACGGAGACTATCTGGCATCTATGATGTGGAACATGGTCCCTGAGTTACGCAAAGATTTCATACTTGACTCGCTGCAGCTGGCCATGGACTACCATAGGAGAGGTCGCTGGATGATGCCCACATCTCAGTTCAGTCAGCAGGCTAGCAGCTTCGGATCTCAGATGCAGCAGGACAGATTTCTGGCCCACCAAATTGCCGATTCCAACCGACCGGTTCCCTGCATACCACCAGATGTGGATGCAGAAATTAAATGTGTCTCCTGTGCAGCAGCAGGCCCAGCAGTTCCAACAGCAGCAGTTACCACGACTGCAACAGCAGCAGTTCCTTCAGCCAAGACATCACGCACTACCAGCAACACCCAGTGACCTCGATCAAAACATTCCAAGATTAGAAAGTGCTTTAGGGAGATTCTCCCTCGGAAGAAAGACTCTTCTAAGACCACATAGTCCTTTGAAAACACCACCCATTGCTTCATAAGAAAAGCTCTGGGCATAGTGGCAAATGGCTTTTTAAAATTCATTATCTTTTAATTTATATTTGGAAATTTTAAAAGGAAAAGTGAACTGTTTTAATAGAATATTGTGTTGTTATTTTATTGTGAATGTTGCCTTGCACTTATGCAGCATAAAACTACACAAAGGAAGAACAGAGTTGCCACTTTTTTCTTTCTTTTTAAGTACATAAGCTCATCGAAGCCAGCTGCTACTCTGTTCATATATTAACTAAACCACTAGGGATGAATTCAGGTCATCATTTTTATATGAAGAGGGTAGTAGCTGGCTCATTGTTTTTTCGGTGCATTGTTATGGCGTAACATACTAGAGACTTTATGATGGAATGCAATCAGAAGGGTTAACATAGGCCCTTCTTTACCTCGTTTTAACAACATTAAAGGGACATTTGGACTTTGAGCTTTGGATTTTCTTATTATATTTGTTGAAGGAAGATAGGCTCCAAATTTTCTTTGACTTGTAAATAAATTAAAAGTGAAAAAAAAGACTCCATAACGACGACCACAGCGTTGTTCATGCCATACATGTAAGAGAAATGGTGCCTCTGGAGGGCTGTGGCTTTTTTTTGTGTGAAGAAGAGTTCAGAGTTCAGCCGAGGACGTGAGGCTGCCACGGCACAGATCCAGCTCTAGTTTGAAAGTACTCAGCAAGGGTATCTCGGACTTTCTTTCCGGCTTGGCTGGTGTTGTTGTTAGCCCCTCTGCGTTCGGTGTTGCCGCCAGCGTCAATGCCCAGGCGGGTGTCATCCAACTGTCTGCACTGTCTCCAGTCCCCGGGGACGACGTTGTGCTGCCCGTCTTCTTGGTCAGCTCCTTGAATTTGCCTAGCGGATGCGGAGGAGGTTATGGAGTACCACACAGCACAGGATGATGGAGTCCATAGTTGACGAATTGACTGAAAAGGGAGTGGAACCTGCTGGACAGTATGCCGAAAGCGATCTCGACGATTCTTCGTGACAGTCGATAGTTGAAGACACATTCTTGTCTGCTCATCTGACGTCTAGAGTAATGGTTTTATCAGCCAAGTTCGCATGGGGAAGGCGTCATCACTGATGATGAAGTACGGTACTTCTTCCTCGCTACCGGGAAGTTTTTCAGGTGCAGGAAGTCCCAGTTCACCATCCTCCAACAGTCTTCTGAGGTCAAAATGCTTAAATAGCTGGCCATCCGAGCAGGCACCATTGACATAGATGAATCTGTAGTCATGGTCCACCAGAGCAAAAAAGCACCTCGGAGAAGTAGCCCTTGTAGTTGTAGAACAGCGACCCAGACTTCCAGGGGCACCTGATGCGCACGTGTTTCCCATCCAGAGTTCCGCAGGCGTGGGGCAAGTTCCATTTGTCCAGGAAGCCGTCAGCAATTACTTTCCACTGTTGAGGAGTAATGCATGGAGGCATGACTTCGGATGAGTATACTCTTATGATGGCTTCGGAGTCTCGTGGCACGAAAGGTCCAATGGTGTTCTTGGCGACTCTGAAGGAGTATTGCGGTCCAAGTAGCTGTTCCCCGTGGCGAGGTAGCGAAGAGTAACAGCAATCTTCAAGCCTGGGTCGAGTGCTTTCCTGAAAGGAGTATCTTTCTTTTTGATGTAAGGGCCGACTCAAGTGACTTACTCTTGGGAGAGAGCATTGTCAACCCTCAGGAAGTTCTTATAGCTGACCCGGTCTTCATTGTTCAGCTCCGCTAGCAGATTCTCATACTGTCCATACAGAGGTATATGTACGTAGCAACCATCTCCACACTGTCTTTACTCCTCTCTTTCGTCCCTTCCTCCAACATCATCCTCCTCTCACCATCTTCTCTCCACCTCCATCATCTCCAAATCCACATCAATTAGTTCCAGCTCCAATCTTCTTCTCCTAGTTGTCATCTTGGAAACCTGATATCGATGTACACTGAGGCCCTTTCCCTCATTTCCACTGCATTATATACCCAGAGCATGGGCGTGAAGGGGAATCGTTTTGGAGGGAAGAGTTCTGATTGGTCACAATTTTGTGTAAAATCGTGTATAATTCGTACACCTATTGTAATGACATCGTGATAGCATCGTGTCATGTTTGTGGTGTTTGTGTTCAGATCGTGTTTATGTTGTGTTTATTTCGTGTTCATTTCGTACAAGGATTGTGCACGCTTCGTGCACTAGTTGTACGGGAATCGTATTGATCGTGTACATTGAAACAATCTCAGCACGTTTTACAGTACGATCCATTCGTGTTGCCATCGTAGTACTATCGTGCTCTAGTGTGAATTGGGCTCAATATTTGGTGAAATATATGGCGTCATAGTTTTTCATTGCGATAGATATTGTGAGTAATACTGAATAAGCTCCTGTTATACTGGCATTTTGTGTTCATTCTTTCACTATTTCACCTCCATTATTATGTTGTGTATAGGATTGTATCTGAAGTATATTAGAGTAAAACGCTGTTTGTTAAAATATGAAAGTGGATTTGCACGTTTTTATGAAGACGTTCTTTCATACAGGACGAAAGATGATGTACCTTTTTCCATTTCTGAAATAGGTAAGATATAGTTATTATTTATCATTTCAGCAATAGCTAAACATATCCCATTTTAATGAGATGAAAATTAGCAGAATGAATCCGAGGTAATATGTGCTGACGAAGCCACCGAAAGGTGCACATCCAGGCGGTATGTTACGATATATGAGATCGTATTGCGCCGATTTTGTTCTATAACAGAGACTGCGGTACTCGAAAGTATTTTGTTTGTGATAATTTGTTCATCAATAGAAAACCTTTCCTGTTTTAAAAAATGGAATGAGTAATGAAGATACTGGGTAACAAGGTTTCTCCAGCTTTCATTTTAATACCCAAAGGCTGTTGTGATTGAAACTGATGCTGAATTCAAGTCGTCATATTATCAGGTCGTTACAGGCAGTCCCCACGCTCAAGATATCACAAGGCATACATTCATAGGAAATCAGACTGTTATGCCTCACGTTTATTGAATGATGTGAATTGGAGTATGTTTTGGTTCGTCATGAGGTGGAAATACTGCTGAAAATATGTAGGGGGCAAAGGTTGAGGCAAATGATGAGAAAGATCTGCCATACAGATATTACCGAAATCTCTTCTGCTTGCAGCTTGCGTCAGTCTTTGTAGTTATTTGATTTTGGAGAACGAGTTTAACGTATCGAATGCACAATTACAGAAACGAATAGGAAAGGAGACATTGATACTTTTTTAGCGAATCTACAAGTGAACAGAACTTTGAAGAGTAATGCAAACAACGTCTATGAGTCCAACCGATGAGCGGTTGTGCTTATTGCTATAAAGAGTACCTACTCTTCGAACAACCGGCTAATACACAGTCAAACTTCTTTATGGTGTACCACACATGGATACACGCCCCAACAAGATTTAACTGCTGACCAAATGTCTGTGGAAAAATGGAACGGGACCTAGGAACTACATTATTCATGCCGATAATGCACGAAGCCAGTTCAGCTCAAGGAAAGCATGTAGTATGCAAAGTCAGCATTAATAGGAATGTTTAGCTTCAAATGACAGACCTTACACACAGTACAGTATTTGTCGGTCATGTTCGTGAAACTGTAAAGTTATCTGGATGGCTAATCGCCTGTTAGCACTCTTATCTATGATGATGATGTTGATCTTGCCTTCTCTCATCGTACTGCTAGATCATTTGTGGACGCATGAATGAACATTTTCATCAGGAGTTAACTTTAAATATGATTTATTAATGTGGTGTCAATCAGATATAACACAGTAAAGACACGTTGATTATCGATCCTCACGTCTTCCTGCATTATTCAGTAGTTCTGCACCTAATACAGAACATCACATAGTTGTTTTGTCGTCATCATTGTAGCGTAGAACGGTTGGCCATACAACCTAACAGACTTGTACACTGAATACATGTCTTGACAATGCAGTGATAGTCTCCCTAAAAGGCACATATATAACTCGCATATTCACCATTATTCACTCGATTATTTGAAGGCACAATATATGCGGCGTAAAACTAAACCATATTCATTGACTTTCAATGATAGTGTATTCATATTCATCAATTCTAATCTATATCTCATGTCCTGGACTCAATGATTATAATAAACAATGCGATTATTTAAACCTTGAACAATTTCAATTCCTAATCATATCTATGTCCTGAAGAAGACAATGCGATATTTAAACGATAGTTTCAAATATTTACCTCCTGAACCATGGACATAGTCCATCGAGTAAACATGTTCTACAGTTGTCTAGCCTATGCGCACCATATGTTGATATATTGTTGCAGTCGATGCTTTGAGATATAGGGTAAACCTGTTTCTCCACGCCTTCTGTCTGCATGCGTGTCGGTGATTTGACTGATGTTTCACAATCACGCTACAACTCACGAAGCAGCAGAGTGGAATCTATTTCTTATCTGGTCGACATCTGCTCTGTTAAGGCTGGACATGTTAGTCTGCCAATATCTTGTGATCATTTAAACCGGCTTTTGCTCAACAATACACTGGGTCTATGATTCGAAATAATATTCTGATAACAGAATCTCATCTTTATGTGGGCTTCACGATACTGCGTAAATATAGGTTTGGGTGCATTTTTATATATGTCGTGTCCATTTCGTATATTTGAAACCAAGAGAACAAGTGTCTTTGGCATGTTCGTCAAAACATCTTTGAATATATGCCTTTGTGACAACAAATGAACACCATGTCATGAAGGACCGGATGACTGAGAATCCTATGAAGAAGCGCGATTAAGGGACGACTGACCATGTCATGAAAGATGACTGACCACATCATGAAAGATGACTGACCATATCATGCAGGATTACTGGCATCTCATAAAGGATGTCTCATCTTCTCATTACGTATCAACGATGAATGACCTTGTCGTCAGGAATGACTAACGTTGTCAAGAAACATGATCAACCATCAAAACCACGAAGATGGTTGCTTCAACAACACCTTTTCGCAAACACCTGGTATCTTCACTATTTCATTGTGATTCATAAACAAATGCGCTGTCATTGTATCGCATGGTGAGAATCACTGGATTGTCTGCTCCAGACTCGATTTGTTTACAAACAACATCGTAAAGCTGTAATACTACTGAAACAAATATATACTCATGATATAGTCACAATTGTACAATCGACTGGAAGATTCCTCCGGGATGTGGAAAGGGTTTATATATCTCTCATAACCATGTCTTAAGTATGACTGACCATGGTATGAACTATGACCAACAATGTATGAAGAATGTTGACTGAGCATAACTATGATCCAAAGGAATATCTCGCATACCAATGTCATGAAGTATGGTTGACCATGTCACAAAGGACCCTTGACGATGTCATAAAGGAGGTCTGATCATAACAATACTGACGTGTACAAGCAGAATCAGTTTATGGGTAAAACATGTCAGGCACATACGTACCCTGGTATTGGTTATAATGGGCAGCACTGTTGGTTTGTGTCTACGTTGCAACGTTATTCTAATGTAGCCATAACATGAGGATATCGAATGAAAAGAATCAAAACCACAACATACACGTTAACCGTACTCATACTCTAAAAATTCATTCTAAAATAGTAATTTCAACACTTTTCTATAAACTGGAAAGTCTAATGGAAATCTGACATAGTTCCCATACTAGATAGTCTGTGGTAGTATTTTGTTTCAGAACGATTAGCAAAAGCAGCGCTTTTTAATTGAAAGGGATGACAAATCAACAGGAACAGATGAAACATGTCAAAAGATTTTATCGTGTCAGACAGTCTTGTGAAATGTATCTTCAATTTTTCTCTCATTATCACTCTTACTTTGAACTAGATGCCGCAGTTTCAGTTGAACGATAAAAAGATCAAGATCATGCCTATACCTAAAACATATGCTGAACACCTTTGCCATTGTTTTCTCTGCTTGCCAATCGGCAAGAAGGAGAACGCAACTGGGGTGCCTATTTTTCTACAAATGCTACGACCCAAGTTAGCAAAGATCGCATCCATGAGGAAGTATGTTTCAGTGTGTTTTCTTACTGAACTTCAATTGACATTTGCTTTCATTTTGATAATGTTTGAAAATGCAAATGTAACTATATCTATGTTCGTTATTTTTAATGCTAAATTTTCCATGAATCGGAAATGAAGTTAACCTGAAATTTGTCATTGCGAATAGAGGTTTGCAAAGTCGTTTTGAATTTTTTTTAACTTTCTGACATTCAAGCCAATCCTTCGTGAACTGTAACAAGGATCAAAAATGATCCATCGCATCTTAAACTCAATATATATATCCCTGTATACATTCACATATTCACCTTTCATCCAGTGAAGGTAGCTATACATGTAGGCTGGAAGATCTATTTTCAGCTGCATAAACAACATCCATCGACTGGACGTTAGTGACTTGGCGGTTTGTTCTGGTCGTCAATGTTGATGCATGGGTGCCTTATGGTGCAGGATGCACATCAATTTGTCAGAACTTCAAGACCTTTGAGACCTCGGTAGCCTGTAATATACTTGGAAATGCGATAAAAAGATTTATTGAAGTTAATCATTAGGCGTTAATTGCATATGTTTGTAGAACTATGTTTAAGTTATCTTTCCTTCAATAAAGATAAGTGAACTGTGTTCAATAACCTAAAAGGAAAATGCAATTATGTGCACATCAGATATTCAGCAGCCATACGTTGGTTGTGGACCTTACACATATCCCTACCTGTTTTTAACTGCAATGCAAATCTTGCAAATAAGCATTGTCCTTTTTTCTATTAACACACATATTTGCATACGTTATAGTCTTTCAACAAACACATCGGTTCATTCATTCGGTTATCTGGATGCAATATATGCATAATCTCTGTGATGTTAGTTTGTAAAATTCACATTTCGTTTTTATTAGGTGTAAGAGTCAGTGATGTTAGAACCTCACGACATCTTTCTGAAAGGTATGATGTGGTATGATGTGATGACACAGCGCAACTGAAAACACAGCGGGAAAGGATATTAAACAGACTACAATATGTATACCAGTATCAGAAAAAGGTCGCGGTGTTATGAGAGCAAATGAGATGAAAGGAATCTCATTTCAGTGAGACTGGACATGTTCTTGCCCTGCTACCGGCTTTCAGCGGGGCATCACATGCCACGAACAGATGACTTGTAGTGAGTTGAACTTTGCAGTTGTGTAATCCTTTCCCCGTATAATCATCTGCCATGACCCTTATCAGGCTTATTGATTTGTAAAAAACGAGGCATGCTTTTGTCATTTGTGTGTTTTTAACAACATCCAAGAGCAAGTTAAATCAATCATGCTTTTCAATACGTTCATCGATCAGTGTAATTATTTATATTGATTGTGATTTTGTTGTCTATTACCCGAAAAGCAGTCCATGTCGACAGCAAAATGCATTTAAGTTCTCCTGGTGGAACAACGCATTTTGATAAACCGTAACTTACATGCCCTTACAGTGAGCTTGTGGCCATCACAGCGATTCATGTCCATTTAACAGGTGCTTGTATCTATTTAGGCAACGTTGGTTATTAATCAATTAGTTGACAGTAATAAGATAATAAGGAGAATTAAGTTATCAAAATTCATTAATTTCTTACACGCATGCACGCATAGACAGACGGACAGATACAATAATTTATACATGCATACATAGATGCATGTATGCATGCACCTACGCACACACACACAAACACACACACACACACACACATACATACATGCATGCATGCATGCATGCATGCATGTGCGTGCGTGTGTGTGTATGTGTTTTGACACTTCCAGATTCCTGAGACTGATGATGGAACGACTGACGGAAGCTCAACGCAACAACGCCATCGGCCGACTTCAGACAGACGACTCGGCTTCGGCCCTAGCCAGGTATTTCCAAGCACCATTACAGATCCGTTCACAACTGCAGCGCAGGACAGGTTCATACGGTTTTGTCATTCTTGTGACAGACTCACCACGACCACCTCCACAGTACAGCAACACCGCCACAGAGCCAGTCTGATCACCCATTGTCATTTGAATCTACGATATTTATGGGGAAATGTGGATCTATTCTCCCAACGAAGTACAGTCATTGGGCTGGCTAATTATGGGGCTCGATGTTTAAAACTGCACATCCTGTCAGGAGAATCCTCAGTTTACTACAGATAAACTGTACTTTTACCTCACCAAAGCTTACTTGAGCGGTCTTCACAGCACACGATCGATATCCTGCAGCATTATTCATACAGCTTACATCAGGATTGAACTATTTTCTCAAACTTCAAACTTTTCCATGTTAATGAAAATTTATCTCCCCCAATCAGAGACAAGCGAATAACACAACGTGAATAGTAAAAAGGAATAAGTCCTCAAGCTCCTTGTTTACACATTATTTACAAAAACCCAAATTGTTAGAGTCTCGTTTTCTGGTGTGACAGTAATGATGCGTGATTGTCTTTAATGTTCTCTGTGATCGTGTAAACCTTGCAAAGAGTAGAGATCACTGTTGGAGCCAATGCTTCCATGACTATGCAAATGCCTTGCCACTGATCACAGGAACAGCATCTGCGTGCTGGATTCCCTGAACACATTTTGGAACTAAATCACTTGCCGCTTGATTCTTTGTGTTCAATGACATCAAAGTACACTTTGGCTGAATATATCGTTTTTTTGTGTTCCTGGTGTGAGGTGTGCCCTTTCTCGCGTCTAAATATTGTCACTAAATTCACATGTTAGCACAAAAATATTGTGTTGAGGGAAATGGTATGGCGAGTTAGGTGTTAAGCCGCTTTTTGCAATGTTCCATCAAAATCACAGCAGGGTAAACCATGACTTGGCTTCCCACACTGTACCGTGCAGGAAATCGAAACAAGTTTGGCGTGGTGAGCAAACGCTTTAGCCAGCAGGCCAACTCACCACCCCACCACAAAGTGCATCTTTGAGCTCCGCTAAGGTTTACGCCTGTAAATCCATACTGAAACAACCAAATAATTAGGAGTCTACCTCAAACTGAATGCTAATACACTGTGTAAATTTCTAAATACACAATAATGAATGAGTGATTGCACAGGAACTACGTGGAACGTATGACGAAATATTTTAACAATTTACTATTAATTTTGAATTGAATATGGTATATGAATCATGTCAAATGTCAGCAGTCTCCTTTTGCAAGAAAACATAGTAATGACAACTGGATTTCAGGGTAGTTAATGAGGAATGAAACCTAATAGATTAATCATCATTGTATATTTATAAGCATACATACATATATGTGTATACGTGAGTGCATGCATGTGTGCGTATGTGTGTGTTGACACTTCCACATTCCTGGGACTTTAACTTATTTAATACACTGATGATGGGCCTTGTTGCTCGTACACTCGTGAACAGAGATGTGATAGCGGGATTAACTGGATCAGACTGACACTGCCGCTGAGTGGCTCGTATTAACTCCATTGTCCTTGAACCTGGTACGTTAAGTCAGCTGGTTGGGTAAAACTCGGGAAACATCGATAAGTTAGCCATCTCCCTGACGTCTGCCAGATTCTTCCTCTGCATCAACAATTACGTGTACACACCGATGCACACTGCGGAAAAAATGAAGAAATCTTTCTGGTTTGGCGAATAAAGTATAGTCGTCTCCAAGTTCAAGCGTTGTTATGTTCGTGATATTTCACATTTTGAAAGTGATAATTGAAACTGTTGCACAGTATTCATAGCGCACTATTAAAAGGTTTTACAATGTTACATTTTATCAGTGAAGATTTCCTTAGGGTGAAATTTGTTTTATTGCAAGTAGTATCTTGCAGAAGAGCTGACATTAAATCAGAACCAACTAATACAAGACTAATTATATGGATAGCAACGTCTTTATTTTGTTTCTCACGACGTGAAAATATCAAAACTATTATGTTTTTACCCTCTGTCAAAAACATATAAAGAGTATTCACTCAAATCTAAAACGTTACTAGTTCGATTAATTCGCTTTCAATATATATGAGGGTAAGTAACCAAACTCTTATCTCTTAGCCAGCAGAACGCACGTCCAGAATGATGGTCTCTTGTCAAGATAAGATGACTTCAGATATATTTACCAGATACTCAATTCCATTTACGTTCTGACGAAAACATCGTATTTGTCTCAATATGTCTCATGTTAACATTGAAAGGGTTAAAATGGTGGGACGTTTACTACTTCATAGGTTTACGATCAGCACTCAGTCACGCATTTGATTGTCGCATACTTTTTCTAAACACGAGCACATTTGTTGATTAAACCAACACATACTTTCCTGGAGATTCACATACGTATCTTCATTCAGTAAAGTATATGAAGATATGTGTGCGTCACATGCACAAAATGGTTTGTTTTCTTCACAAAATATGGAGATTATTTTTGGCGGCGTAGGTAATTGTAATTCAATGGAAACATTGATAAGATCAACATTGAAAGACAAAAGACATGATCAGAACAACGTTTTCGTCAGAGCTGAGTTCACAGCGATCCTGATAACAGCTAACACACCAGCTTCTGTGATCTCATGGGAGTATTTAAGTCGTTACTGCTTACACACACAGCAAACCAATATGATGTAGATGGACAATAAAAGGGGAGTGCTTTAAAACCCCGCCTGGTGTATCCTATTACGTACAGTGATGATGTTATATGTTGATGTCATACGTGTTGATATCACTGGTGTCCTTTAGTATGCAGTGAGTTCTTGTTGCGTAAAGCTATTAGCCTTTGTCAACCTCATAATTACACCATAAGCTGTTTTTACATATATCATGGTAGATAAGAATTGGCAGAGATAGTGGTGTCCTCGGCTGAGTGGATCATGTGGCGGAGAAATGTTGCAACAAACAGAAGTGGAGATTGCAGTTGTTGTCCCATATTTACGAATGTTATTGAATGAAAGTAAGGTATTTGTAGAAAGTTGTCATACTGTGGCTTCGGTCGATCAACATGTAGAACATGTCATGTATGGCACCATATGAACCGATATAAATTGTATACACTGCCTGACAATAACAGGCTCGAACACACAGCCTGATCGGTTACAAGGAGACAAATTACCGATGGCTACCCACAAACAGATTACTTCGCAACCTGGCTACACATGGACACGTTACAACAGGCTACACACGGGCATATTACAACAGGCCAACACATAATACCCACATCTAATATATTTCCTGTCTTTGAAAGGGTGAAAGAGCAGGCCAAGGAAGCGTTTAGTTCCCAATTATGTTGTGGTTTTATGACGCAAGGGACACAACCCTTCAGATCTCAGTGTAACTTCGGTGTTTTCATTCCATTTAGGTTTTAGGATCGATTTCTGAAGAACATCCTGTTCTATAGGCTGATTTAATAAAACAGTCGTGGCATTTGTGAGATATAGGAACATCATATGTAGCGGGCAAATTAATAATTCTTTTCTGGGATGTGCTTGCTAAATGTCATTTGTAGATTGACAGTTTATACTGGAAGTTGGTGCACGATGACATCAGCAGACATTAACAAAAAGTCTAATTTCGTATTTGCTAAGGAATAAGTCATACGTCTAAAAACGAAATGACCTTCTACTTTCTTTCAACAATGATTATGCACAGATAGCGACTTCTATAAGAAAGCTTCTTCTTTGAGTTTCCTTCGGAATAGGAAATGTCCATCTTTGTGTGTACATAATTGCACTGCTTAAACTGACCCTTTTCCCATACTTGGAGACATGTCAAATCAGCTAAAACGTTTATCCTCAAATCGATGACTTAAGCGTCTATATACAATGAGGTTTTCGAAAAAAGGTGCATACGGCGTCCGTTCATTGTGCCGATATCAAAATGGAGCGAGCAATTTCGTGGCCATGTTTTTCACTAAAGTCAAGCATCATTCAGTCCTTTTTCTTCGGGGAACATCAATTTGACAACAGAATGAATTTCGTACAGTTTGCAATGTTTTGCTGTGTCGGTATTCAAGTATCACTTATAAGGTTCATGCCTTATTTAGCTCAATTAAAGTCAGCCGGGTAAATCGATGCTTCAAACTAAACAGTCCGTTTTTATCATAGCAATCAGAAACAGTTACTCTGAGAAAATACCCATTTCTGCTTTTTGGTTGTCATACGAGAGGATATCACGCAATTGTCGAGACATGTATATAGCTCAGTGTTGTAACTTTCAAAGTTATGTTTTGCTTCAGCCGAAAAACAGTCCTGTTGCCTGCACATCCTACCATAGATCACCAATGCTTTTGATTTTCATTGACACGAAACCATTGATGCAATGTATCAAGTCGTCGAGGGGACTAAGGGTCTGGCGGTCAAGAATGAATCAAATGCCTTTCACATGAAGTTCTTTTTCAAACGACAGGATGTAACAGCATGCCCTGAAATTACCCTTTTGATTGCAAATATCCCCAAACCATCAGTTACATGATAGGAAAGCATAATAGTTAATATTCGCGTGTCTATAACAACAGACATTTCATTAGTATCAAAGAGTGCTTCATTGGAAAGACAAACTTGTGTTACTTTGCGGAGACACTTGTGTTCGAATGATGCCAAACGTATGTTAATCCGTTGCGAAAATATCATTCTCGTGGTTCCAGACGTTTGGATAACATGATGAAAGACCTCTGTTATCTTGATTCCAGACCATTGTTATATCATTGTCAGACGTTTATACTCGATATCACATCTTTGCTAGTCATACCATGCTTGTGTAGTTTAAGGCCATGTAAGCTGAATATGTGTTAACTGAACTGTTCCCCAAGACACCATTTGCGCAAAAGCTCTAAAAACACAGCGATTCTAAATATTTATCTTTTGACATAAACATCTGAAATGTTCTCCGTATAAAACAAATAATCTGTAAGTACTTCACAAACGTGATTATGCTCATTTGCCACAAAGAGACTTTTGCATTTCACCTTTGCTTGTCCAAATCACACGGCAGCACCCATTGGCACCAGCGTACGCAAAACGACCACGACAATGATTGGACAACTTTTATGCTTAACACTAAAATCGGACTTCAAAGGAATGTTTTGCGGATTCCTTTTGGTTTGATTACTCTCTTGGCTAAACATGCCATAACGAAGTTAACATGACATGAAACTTTAGAATTGGAATATGTCGAATTTGCTGTCGACTTCACTTGACTGATCTGTTCTCGATTAGAGTCATCTGGCCACATGCGTTTGTACTATGTGTTACCCCTGTGATGGTACTATGCCATGTGGATGGAAGTTCCGAGTTGACTGTGTATCATCAAGCTTGAGGAAAATCAAACGTCACTTCACAACAAACGAGACACCGTATGCGATTGTCAAATATAGTGCACAATTACTGATTGACCATCTACTGATTTAAATTAAAACTCCTAACACCCATCCGTCATGCACTGAATGTAGGTAGTGAACTTTGCATTAAAACAATCTCTGAGTTTCAATTAAGTTTCTCAGGTCTTGTATGTATGATAGACTAAGTATTCAGAAGCCAGATGATTTATTGCAAACTGTCATTGCCAATTTCGCTTTAATCCTCCCCAACCTGTGTACTAAAGGTGACACTGATTGTTTCCAAAATTTAAAAAAATCATGATAAAGTTTATTCATTTTATGACTTTAACAATCTGTGGAAGATTATTTGATCGTGTAATATGTCATGTATGTTTGCCTCATGTTCTGCCGACCCGTGAAGATGCGGCTTAGAATTTGTCGTCAGCAACCCGTGCTTGTAAGAAGGCGGCTAACAGAAGTAGGGGTTGTTAGGTTCTTGACTTGGTTGATGCGTGTTATCGGTTCCTAATTCCTAAAACCATGTCAATCACTGGATTATCTGTTTCAGACTCTTTTTTCCAAACCACAGTTATACAGCTGGAAAAATGCAGAGTGTGGTTTTAAATCAGAAACAAACAAATCATATTCTTTCAGTCAGATTTTCCATTTCCTTGCTGAATGACATTTTCTGATATCTATAATGAAACTCCCTGTATGCTGTACATATGAAAGACAAGACCATATTTGTTTCATGTTATCACATTACAAGGCTATCTGTTGTTTCTGTTCCATTATTATAATGTGATTAAAATATGTCGCTTGTGGGTTGCATTATTACACAGTAGCACATTACATTTTTAATATACACGTTTTCGGAATTCCACGCAGTCCGATTTGCAAGGGAGAACTGGACGATCCATTATCAATATCAGCTTACATGTGTCTCAAATTTAGAATTCATTCGTGAAACGTACTGCGTTGGGCCACGGTAATTATTATTCTAGCTATTCTAGCTATAGATGCTAAGTGGTTTCAAGTTACTCCTTATTCGTCTGAGAAGCGGAGGATGAAACAATAACTTTGAAAGGTGATGAGAATTACTGAAGAAAGAAATGTCATCACATCATATTCCTTAAAATTTTATCGTCCTGCAAATCGTTATGTGCATTACATATCACTGTTGATATGGCTGATGGGGTCTGAACATGGACACATGAACACAACCGTCAATTCATAACGCTCTCGGGTCAGAACAGTTCAGTGTGTATCATCCCAGCTCACCGCTCTCCATAGTTAGCCTTAAGTACGCACACGGGTAAGTTTGTAACGCTTAATTTACAAATAAAGTAATACTTGCTGCGGATAAACGTAGGATTTACTCACTCAGATACATGAAACGGCATTAATAAAAATGATTTATTCGAGTTAACGATGTTAATAGCAAATAACGCGCCCATGTGTTGATCTTTTATGACGTATCTTGTATAACTATCAAATCCTAGCTCTGTGAACATATTTCCAATATGTTACCAAAAACTACATATCCACCTTGTCCGTAATGATACTGTGACTTAGTTGTAAATATATGATCCTCGTTTGTACTTTCCCTGGCTTAATGCTCGAGATTGCGTTTACCAACGGTCTCAGAACGCACATTACATTCCCCATTAGTGGGAGCCAAATATTGACACATAATTACTGACATCACAGTTTGTATATATACATAAACGATTGCTCTTAAATAAGCCATAATATGAATATTGACAGGAAAACACAAAACCGGGTTTCTTTCCGGCAATCCACACAATCTTTGTATATATATTGATCTACTTGTACGCATATTTTGAATAGTATGTTTTGAATGGGATTTGAGATCGTGTCGCGTACTGACCCAGACACATTTGATGTTCAAAAATATTAGTGCTGTCTAGTTGGAAGCATGTAAAATACTGTTCATTAGTCCCAGATCTTATGGAGCAGACCCTGTGTCGTCACACATCATGTCAATGTCGATCGCAGTCTTTGATCACCTTGTTGGAAACAGCGAGATACCAATGGGATGGCAATATAGACAGTGACACCAAGGTAATGAAAGAGGGTGTTTCGTGGATGTGCATACAATCTCCGGTATGTAACGGCTTTTAGAGATGTTGTCGAACGTAATCAGAAGGTACAATGGCTCATAAATACTTTACGAAGTCATTTGACATACATATGCACTTGAAATATTGATTGCAATGGAGATATTTGACAGCTGGTTGATGGAAGTAAAAAGTTACATCTTTTTGCTTATTGTGTGACCGCGAATGGTCTAGTCGCCACAGTTCGTTGTGTGGACTTGTTCCCATGTACATAGGAGGAATTTTAGAGTCATGATGATGATGTTGCTGTGTGTATCAGGACCATACTAGTCCTCGTTTGATGTACCAACGTCGTTGTCACGATGTGTCTGTGTTTATATGGGAGGAAAACCCGAAGTGATGCATGTCGTAGACGTGTATTGTGTTGATGAAACCCGGAAGGATTCCGGATGGAGCTCATACAAACCAAGAATCAGACCTAGAACCAGAGGCAAACGATAGTAGGTTTCTGTACAACTAACTCCGGTGCCTTCAGATGGCTTAGAATGTAGTGGGTTTATGGTATTTTCAATAATTACGTGACTACAAATTTTGTCAACTTGGCTTTTCTTTCTGCGGTATGAAAGGTTATGAAAATGGTTACAATAATATCCTACACGCGTGTTTCTGTTTCTATTGTCTCGACATTTCGAGTATGTTCTCGTTACAATATTAACCTTGAAGTTCCGCAGCAAGGGGACAATAATCAAAGCAATGAAAACAATCTGGAAATTTCGAGAACACAATTGAAATAACAAGAATATACTCGAGTAAAGTGTCGTTTTACAAAGTAATTTATGCTACAAAAGTGGCAGCATTTGGCCAAGATACCGGATCCATTCACTCACTTCCTCCTCTGTGTACACTAACAACCGAAGCGAACATTTATTGTGAACGAGTGAAAGGCTGAATGTCACCGTTCTACAGAAGAGTAAGCAAATTCTCCCATCTAATGACCGTAGTCCTCAACCCAAACACGATTTATCATTGGCCGCAGCATGTTTCTTATTAGGGAAACGTCCGAGTAGCTAATTAATGACATTCTCTATGTGTGTCCAGCAACCTTACAGTTCGCACGATTTGATTTGAAAATAAATACATTGCAAGTGATTTCAAAGCATTTGATTGAACTGAGCAGTTTTCATTTCGGTTATGTTTCCATAAATCCTAACGAATGAGGCTACGCCTACTAGAAGGTTAATGTTTCACTTACCAAAGTGACAATCACAGTGGTTGTTGTGACAAGAAATAACAGTAGAAGCAAGAGAAGAGGCAGTAGTAGCAGCAGCAATAGCTTTAGCAGCAGGGGCAGTAATGGCAGCAGCAACAGTAGTTGTAGTAGCCATCGCTGTATATTATATCAGATGTACATGAAATCATATTATTCAGCTTCTTGCTTCTTGAAAATACCAGTGTGTACACTGGGATTATTGTTATTTGGTGAACAGTATTTAACTCTTTTTTTCTATAATGTCCACAGTAGATGACACAGAAGGGGCAAATACAGTGTCGCCGAATGATTGAATAGATTGAATAGTAAACCCCTTATCTAGTCGCAGGCAGAACAGACTCTTCCCATTACTGTTGTACAGACCGCGTGTCAGAATCATTAATCAATGACTATTGGTAGACATCAGTAATGTAAAAACGTCATATTTGTATATGGATGCGTAAAAGCATAATTTGCAGTGACATTTACACCACTTTATATGAATACACAATTACGTTTTTCCCGTTAGTAAAACGTCAACGCTGGAGAGTTATCAGTCTCAATCATGGAAAGAGCAGAAGCACAATTTGAAGAGGTTGCAGTTACTGCTAAGTGTTAAATGTTACGTGCCATACGTTTCATTTAGCAGCCGGACTACTACCTGGTATATTGAGGATCGGGATGTCTCTAACCGTGAGGTCCTACTCCAACTTCTACATCAAGTCATAGGAGCCATCGATTCATTGTTAAAGACACTCCAGGAAGCCATTGTCTGGACAAAAATAAAGTATGAGGAGGAATTTGTACAGCAGAAACTATATCCAGCTCTCTGAGGCTTACATATAATGTTACATGCAAATCTATTGAAACTTTGAGTGAGTCATGTAACGACGGGGGACACCAGAAATGGGCTTCACACATACCACTCATGTGGGGAATCGAACCCGGCCATTCGGCGTAACGACGTGACGACGTGAGAAGTCGATTGTACAATTCTTACTATATCATAATTATGCTTTTATTTGACGCCGCTTTCAATAGCATTACACCTGTACGACGCGGTTTGTGAGCAATGGAATCTTGACCAGACAATCCAGTGATTTACGCTATTAGATACGATGATACGATGACAGAATATGTGTTTATGAATCGCTATCAAAATGTGATGATATCAGGTGTTCGTGAAAAGAACCAAAAAGCTCAATGTGTGCTGCTATTCAATATTTACAGAATTTACTTTTCGAAATGGAACAAACATTCTCATATCTCTCCCAATTTACATGTCTAGGAAATATTACTGACTTAATTTAACAGTCATCACTCATAAACACGTGTTTTAACTTTGTTTTTGTTTGTTGCATTTTAGACTTCAAAAAAGGAATAATTGTTCTTAGGAATTACCTCAGTAAAAACACAGCTACACATGTAAAATCTATGCTATGTTTGATTTTTATTTATCTGCAAACAACATAATTATATAATATTATAAAAAATAATGACAAAAGAGAAAAGCCATGACGGCATGATGTGTGGTGAGACACCAAAGAGTGGATTGTTATGTCAATAGACCCGCCGAGAGCAACATATCTACGACAGCAAATCCTCTCTAGTATAATCTTCGAAGGATGGCACAAAACAGGATTTCTATAGAACCAGGTCGATATAGACACTATATATAAGTTCAGCACAAAGAAAGCCGATACAAAACAATCAGCTCTCCAAAACAATTTCGCGGGTGCATAGACAACGCTTTCCATGTTGTTTACAATGATAGCTGACACCTCCGTATATATATATATATAGTATATATTTCAGACAAGAAAGGAAATGAAAGTTTCAATGATATGTCATTTACCTACATCATGATGACTGTTGCATAATATTCTATGAAATGAAAGTGTTCTGTTTGACCTGTCAATTCGAACATTATCCGTTTGAGTGAGTTTGAATATTTCTGCGCCTCGTTCAACAAAATGATTACTATTCTATTTTGAGTTTCGTTTCCTCCTGTAATTGCTATTACAGAAACACCAAACGTAAATACTTCAACGGTGATTTTAAAACGAAACTGATGTAGCAGAAACATTTCTAACTTTGTTTGGACAGATATCTCATCTTTTCGTTTGATTGTGATTTGAAATGAACTGATTTATCTTTTGAAGTCATTTCAGTTGGTTTAGTTCCAGTCTAAGAATATCTTCAGCAAAGGAGAACTCAAGCTTAATGTGTCTGTATCATATCCACGAGGTCTTTCTTCAGTTACAGTTCAGTGCTTTCGCCAACAGAACTGAGATAAGAATAGATTACGTATGATGATGTGACGTTAGGTTGCTTCGCTGAAAAATCAAATTTCAGCATGGTCCACATGAAGGTCTTTGAAATAATCGTAGGATAGCATGTCCATTGACATGTAGTTTCCCCCTAGTGACTGTAGCTATATGCATGTGTCCCTTCTACCGCTTAAACGATACGCCTTCTTTTTCTTATCAGGACATAATTACAAATGTTGCTATCTTCCATTTATTGCAGAAAATGCTGCTATCGATATGTTTAACACATTTGTAAATGTTGTTCGAAACGTGGTTTTACGTTCATCTGTATCATGTATATCGCTACGGTAGAACAATGCCCTGGGTGTTTACAAGGAGTTCTTTAATTTCCATCAAGTGATACGTAATATGCTTAAATATATACTTTAATAGCCAATTGTTCCTATGCTACTGCTGAATGTGAATAGGCACCATTTGCACTAATACTTTTATAGTTGACCAAGGATTCCATTGATTTCTGTGATGTTAGTCAATGGAGATTATTTGTCGTGAAGTTAGTTCTGTCTCGCGGCGGGTTTCATCACAGTCTGTGTAAACAGTGGTCATGAAAGCTTTAACTGGCTTTACATGTCCGTTTTCATTTATTTGTCATTGTGTAAATGGAAATGGAATGAATCGTCTGATTTGGTATCATTTGTGATGTTATTGCAACAATGGTAACAGATAGATAGATAGACAGACAGACAGATAGATAGATAGATAGATAGATAGATAGATAGATAGATAGATAGATAGATAGAAAGATATACTTTATTTCCTCAATTGACATGAAGAGCAGTGCACAAAATGAACAACACGGAAAACAATATAATCAGTCAGTCATAAAACTGAAATAAACAAGGTTATTGCAGATATATACATTTCAATATGTACGTGATATTGATATAAGGACTAGCTGGGGTCTGGACATGGCCTTGGCCGACACCACGTGAGATATGGAATAAACCTGACTTTCACCCTTGAAACACAACACATGCTTGTGCTGTAGTGTATGAATGACGGATAGGTCGCCAGCACTTTGAACATCAAAGGACATAATTCTATGCATCATCTACCCATCCACCCACGCACCGATCCATCTACTCATCCATCTACCCATCTTCGTCTCATCTGTATCCGTATCTGCAATCATGTACAGTTTTACTCCGCGATCTTCAGTGTAGACCAACAGCTGCTGAAGATTTCACGTGGAGTTCAGACGTCCGAGACTTTGTTACATTGTGCATGTTAGTACTTGACACGTAGTTGAGACGTAAAACAATGTGACACATTCAACATCCCGACCAAAGATGTTCATTGATAAAATCATCTGCAACCAATGCAGGTCTAAAAGCATTTAATTTAAGTAAAGTGGAGAAACTGATTATTCTTTCAAAGCTGTGTTTTGCATTGTTCATCCGTATTTAGAATGAGACATCCTTCGCATTCTTCAAGCAGCTTACACTCGGGTTAGAGCTTAGTACGAAGCTGTCATTTCTCTTTCAGGCAAAAGTCGGTAAAATAATGTTTAACCCTATAATTGTTGAGTGCAATGCACATTGTCACTGTACAGCTGTAAACACGTATTTGAAGAAATAAATACTTTGAAATAACTTTCCATTTGAGATGCATTATGGACTCTAATCATCAAATCTAAGGTTTGAATTGCCTGTGTCTTCAGCCTTTAAACATAGCAACATAAGCTGCAAATCAAACGTATACTGTTCACGGTTTCCAAACAGACAGTGTGTTGCCATTATCACTAATCATGAAGGTGATTGATAAAGTCACTGTTTGTTTCATCAATGCAAACGGGATATTTCAATAGTAAATGACACGTTGAGATTGCCTAGGCTTTTATTGTGCTCAGATGAAGTAAAGTAATGATACCTACCATCATCCTTGCCTGTCTTTGTTCTTGTGCCTATACGGCCATATAGCTGAAATATTGCTGAGTACCGCGTAAAACTCAACTCTTGCGCCTATATATGATCAGTTTCTTTATACAGTGCAATGTTAGGTACACAATGCACATAGGGGATATATTCAGAATCGGACAACCGAACACATCGTGAAGAATGCGTTGATACCTATGTGGGCATAGTACACTGTCTCTATGACAGTAAACGATATGAAAATATGACATGTTGTAAAACATTTTGCGGAAAAGAACAGTATGCCTCAATGAAAGTATGTATCTTGTCGATAAATTTGTCATCTGGACATGATACTGCTAACAGAATTTTCCGAATGTTTAATGATCGAAGGGAAGCATATCTTAGCCGTCTATGCTGTGCATCAAATAATCGTCAAACATTGCATTGTAATGGCCTGAACTCATAATTCGAGCTCAGAGCTATCCGTCCATACATGTTAAGTAAAATGTTAAGTCGTTATTCGTCAGAATTAAGTTTACTTATTACAGTTTCTGATTATGAGTTCTTATTATTAACGACGTATCGTCGGATGCATATAGTATAGGAATACGGGTATTATGTTTTTATGGCAGCCCTAAATTCTAATTGCTTCAAACGTGGATTAGTTGGATTAAGAGTCATCTCTTGTATTCAACATATTAAACAGGTACACAATCAAAGCAATGATTGCTAGGCAAAATACGTTTCATACAAAATATGAGCACGACCTATTTGTAATAGTTATGGAATATATTTAATGGAAACAAATATCTAAAATATTTTGTAAAGCAGATATATGGGCCATATTCCCAACCTGGACAAAAACATGATGTCCGCTCCAGTTCTATATATCCTCGCTCTTTCTTTAGATGAACAATTGACAAACAAACATTTGTCTGTGTTTCTGACGGCTGCTACAGGTTGGGACTAATACGTTAATCTTTCATGCAAATACCTGTTATCGACACTAGTCGAAAGTCATTGATAAACAAATGACATTGTGTGACAAAAATATATGACATACTCTAAATCGTAATTTAGTACATTTTTTTATCGTTATAGTTTGGTCGCTTGCATTTGCTTAGAAGCTTCATTTGCTGGCGGTGTCTTACATGTATGCGGGACGATATTTTCCTTGTCAGCAGCAGGTGGAAGTTGTTTGCATGCAATGTTTTCAGACATACATCTTCATTACAAAATAGCTTTTTGTCGTGACCTCTTATATACTGCGTGTGTAGCAAGCGGTGTGGGAAAATTGTGCTGTCAGTGTGAATCAAGAAATTATGACGCAATTTTTCCGGATACTGGCAAAGACAAAGGGCATTTTCATGTCTCCTTTAGCAATGCTGTGGGTGTCTGATTCACGTATCCTCCAGACTCATAGGGAGCAATGTGAATAACAGTTTCCTTCAATACCGGTAACCTCTAGAAGTAAGTTAAAGCAATATGTCCAATTGATCACACACTGACCATGTTTTATGCAATGCAATAACATGATTTCCCGTACGTTATTGCACTAATTTGATTAAAACAGGGTTCCCGTAGTGTATGCTGGGTGTAACGGTTATGCAAGAGTTGCTTGTATTATTGCAAAAGGTTTCTTCATCCCAGAGGAGTTAAAGGCACAAGCATATATGTTTATACATTGTACGATTTGATGACTAGCTCTGTCAATGTAATGTATATCTATGGGCAGCTGTCAACATTAAGGCACTGTATATGAATGAGAGGGTTCTCGTTATTCTTTTTATGTGAAACTAGCATGCAAGCATAATTACATAATCCACATACGTACTTCCCTTGTTGACCATTACCAACACGCGTATACAATATAAGTGTGCTTGGAGCAGAGTGGCATTGCCGGTGAAGATGACACATACCGGTATGACGAAGAAGAGTTCAATTTGACCTAACAGTTTTCATGATAATGTTTGAAGGAAGAACCTCAATTAACTTTCCAGATACAGACGCCCACAAATACTCTTATCATCGAATGGATGGTGTTATCGGTGCAATAGCTGTGTTCAATATTATATATGACGCACTGATTACTGTCATCTTTCTATGACGTTGTAAACTCGATTAGTCACATCGTTACCAACAGCTTGTACAGGTATCTCTGAATTCGAGAAAATGCGTGCGTGCGTGCGTGCGTGTGTGCAGGTATTTTTGTGTGTGTTGACACTTCCACATTCCTGGGACTTTAAGTTATTTAATACACTGATGATGGGCCTTGTTGCTCGTACTCTCGTGAACAGAGATGTGATAGCGGGATTAACTGGATCAGACTGACACTGCCGCTGAGTGGCTCGTTTTAACTCCATTGTCCTTGAACCTGGTACGTTAAGTCAGTTGGTTGGGTAAAAACTCGGGAAACATCGATAAGTTAGCCATCTCCCTGACGTGTGCCAGATTCTTCCTCTGCATCAACAATTACGCGTAGAGTAGGGAGTAACATTTTCTATGTACCCGCTGGGAATGCCGAACTCATTTGGTACTTCGTAGTAGTAATTCTTTACCACATGAGGTGTGTACGGAAATTACCGATGTAAGATAAATACGTTGTTCTACAGGTCCCTCGGGGCCCATGTACTCCATACTATGTACCAAACATGGTTCTTGATGTTCGGTAAAGGTAAATACCCTCGCCCTTCGGGCTCAGGGAACATAAACAAACATCGAGGGTACATCAGCCCATGTCCCCCTCGAGACCAGTGAACAACTTATATTGTAGACAGGAATCGGCAGTGATTGTGACTTCAACGGCTGAGTGGATCATGCTTCGGGCGGATGTTACAACAAAACGATGTGGGGATTGCAGTGGTCGTCACATTTGTACGAATGTTATTGAGTGAAAAGTAGGAATTTTGTAGAAAATTGTCATACTGTTGCAAACGTTAATCGATGGATATGTAGAACATGGCACGTATGGCATGAATGGCACCCAATAAACCAGTGTACATTGTACACACTGACCGATTATGACAGGCTCGAATATATAGATTACATCTGGCTACACACAAACTGATGGATGACATAGAGAAACATTACACATGGCTACCCACAAACAGATTACTTCACAACCTGGCTACACACGGGCACGGCTACTACAAGTGTCCAACACATAATGCCCACATCATAAGGCCAAGGGGCACACGATTTCAGATGTCAGTGTAACGTCGTTGTTTCCATTCCATTTAGGTCTTTGTATCGATTTCTGAAGAACATCCTAAGTTGATTTAATAACACAGTCGTGGCACTGGTGAGATCTGGGAACGTCATATAGAGCGGACAAATTAATAATTCTTTACTGGGATGTTTTGTGCTTGCTCAATGTCATCTGTAGATTGACTTCAACCGCTTGATTTATCTTTTCCACATAAAAAACAGTTTACACTGGAAGTTGGTGCACATTTACAAATAGTTTCCTTCGTTTTTGTTAAGGAATAAGTCATACATCTAAAAACGAAATGACCTTCTAAGTTCTTTCAACAAAGATTATGCACAAATAGCGATTTCTAGAAATAGAAAGCTTCTTCTTTGAGCTTCCTTCGGAAAAAGAAATGCCCAACTTTGTGTGTACATTAATTGCACTGCTTAAACTGCTCCTTTTCCTATACTTGGAGACAAGTCAAGTAAGATATTAAGCTCAAAACGTTTATCCTAAAATCGATCACTTAAGCGTCTACATACAATGAGGTTTTTGAAGAACGGTGCATACGGCGCCCGTGTCATTATGCCTATATCGAAATGGAGTGAGCAGTTTCATGATAATTTCTTTCACTAAAGTCAAGCATCATTCAGCGCTTTTTCTTCGGGAACATCAATTTGATAAGAGAATTTCGTACACTTTGCAATATTTTGCTGTGTCGGTATTCAAGTATCACTTATAAGGTTCATGCCTTATTTAGCTCAATTATAGTCATCCGGGTAAATCGATGCTTCAAACTAAACAGTCCGTTTTTATCATAGCAATCAGAAACGGTTACTCTCTCCCAGAGATGTTTAAAACATCTTGTAGGCTTTATACCCACACTGTCAGACTGCTTTATGGTTGCATCGTCATACGAGCAGCCCAGCCTGTATATCACGCAAGGGCATTGTTCGATCGGGTCCGAGACATATATATGTTACAGTGAATATGCCAAATCAGTGATTTTGTATAATCACTGAAAATTTCAGGGATTTCATAAAGTTTCTGATTAACTCGGTGGTTTCACACAATCCCTGGAATTCCTAGGAATTTAACAAAATCAAAACAAACACTGAGATTGCGATATATTCATTTCAGGGGCGAATATGTAAAAATTTCGTCAACCTTTTATACCCATCATTAAGATTTTCAGGGAACTTTGTTAGATCCCTAGGAATATTCACTGTAACATACATAGCTCAGTGTTATAACTTTCAAAGTTATGTTTTGCTTCAGCCGAAAAACAGTCCTGTTGCCTGCATATCATACCATGCAAATATAATTAAACAATCAGTTACGTGATAGGAAAGCATAATAGTTAATGTTTACGTCTCTGTAAGAACAGATATGTCATTGGTAGCAAAGATGTTTCCTTGGAAAGACACACTTCTGTTACCTTGCGGAGACACTTGTGTTCGCACGATGCCAAACCTATGTTAACCCGGTGCCAAAATATCATTATCGCGATTCCAGACCTTGATGAAAGACCTCTGTTATCTTCATTCCAGACCATTGTTATATCATTGTCAGACGTGTCACACATCTTTGCTAGTCATAGCACGCTTGTGTCTTTTAAGGATATGTAAGCTGAATGTCATAGACTTGTAAGGTCGATGTTAACTAAACTATTCCCCAAGACACCATTCGTACAAAAGCTCTTAAACCTTCCAAAGCGATTCCGAATATTTATCTTTTCACAGAAACATCTGAAATGTTCTCCGTGTAAATAGCAATAATCTGTAAGTACTTCACGAACGTGATTATCCTTATTTGCCACAAAGGAGACAGTTACATTTCACCCATGCTTGTCCAAATGTATCACAGGACAGCACCATTGGCACCAACGTACGCAAAACGACCACGACAATGATTGGACAACTTTTATGCTTGACACTAAAATCGGACTTCAAAGGGATGTTTTCCGGATTCCTTTTGGTTTGATTAGTCTCTTGGCTAAACATGTCATAACGAAGTTTAGAATTGGAATATGTCGAATTGGCTGTCGATTTCACTGGACTGATCTGTTCTGGATGAGAGTTATCTAGCCACAGACGTTTGTACTATGTGTCACCCTTGTGAAGGTACCGTTCAGTGTGTCAGTAATATGTTAATTTGCAACAAACGAGACACCGTGTACGGTTGTATCGTTTACAGTGCGCAATTACTGATTGATCATCGACTGATTTAAATAATACATGTTTGACCGTAACACCCATAAATCATACACTGAATGTAGGTAGTGAGCTTTTCATTAATATATTTGATTTTAAATTAAGTTTGTCATGTCAGGTCAAGTGTGTATTGGTAGTATACATCAGGCACATGGTTTATCACCCAACCGGCATTGCCAATTTAGGTTTTGTCCTTCCCACCTGTACTAATGGTGACACCGAAACTTCCGAACAAATTACGATAACGTTTCGTCTCGGCGATGTGTTCATGACTTGACAACACGTGCGAAAGTTCATTTTTGGGTATTTTGTCAATTGGTCATCAGCGACACCTGCTTTTGAAAGGCGACTAACCTGACTAGGTGTATTGCGTCAATCATGAAGTCAATCACTGGATTGTCTGGTTCAGATTGCGTTTATGTACAGACCGCCGTTTAAAAGCTGTAAACAAATTATATACTTACAGACAGACGTTTCCCTTTCCTTAATGAATGACATTCTCTGATATTTATGATGAAACCAGCTTATGTTGTACATATGAAAGACAAGACCATACATATCAAGCATGTCTGATTTGTTTTATGTTATCACATTACAATGCGATCTGTTGTTTGTGGTCCATACAATGTGATTAAAATAGGACGCGAGTTATATTAGTATACAATAACACATTACAGGATTAAGTAATACATATTTTAAATCCTCCGGGAATTCCACACAGTGGCGTATGCAAGGGAGAATTGGAAATTTATTATCAATGTCAGCTTAGACGCCAATGTCTCAAATTTAGAATTCACTCGTGAAACGTCGTCCGTTGGGCCACGGTAATTTATCATTCTAGTTATTTCAAAGTAAACAATAGAACGAATGTAGTTTTGCAAAGGCCTTGTCAACAAAGCTAAACCGCCTTTCATGTGAATTCTAGTGTACTGTGAGGACCGCACCTATCAAAAACAGAATTTCGTCGTTGAGTTCCAGGTGTTTTGTCTGGTAATAATGCACAGTTTTCAGGTATATTAATATTCTGATTGGTAAATCATAAAGGCGTGACAGTAAAATACAACATATTACTCACTGTTATTACTCAACGATTACTAAAGGTTTCATGTAACTACTATTCGTCTGATTATTCTTGAAAGGTGATGAGAATTGCTGAAGAAATTGTCATGACATCATGTCCTTTAAAGTGTTATCGATCTGCAAATCGCTCTCTGCATTGTATACCACTGTTGATGTGGCTGATGTGGTCTGAACATGGAAACATGAACACAACCATCAATACATGGTATCTCGAGCTTACCCACGGGAAAGGGTAAGTTTGCAAACGCTTAATATATAAAATTAAGGTATTGCTTACTGAAACGAAACGTATGATTTACACATTCAGATAAATTATACAACATTAATGAAAGTTTTTGCAATCGAGGGAACCAATTTGCAATAACAAAGAAACACGTCGATGTGATAATAAATGTATCTTACATAAGTATGAAATCTAACCTCTGTTAGGATGTCTCCAATATGTTACCGAAAACAAGATGTCCACCTTGTCCGTAATAATTGTGTGACCTACTTGTAAATATATGATCCTGGCTTGTACTTTCCCTGACTTAATGTTCGAGATTGTGTTTACCAACGGTCTAAGAACGACCATTACACGTCCTATTTGTGGGAGCCACATATTGACACATAATTACTGACATCACAGCTCGCATATATACATAACGATTGCTGTTCAATACACCATAACATGAATATTGACCGCGAAACACATAACCGGGTTTCCTTCCTTCCATTCACACAATATTTGTATAAATATTAATCTACTTGTACTTATAGTTTGAGTAGTATGTTTTGAATTGGATGTGAGATCGTGTCGCGTACTAACCTAGACACATTTGATGTTCTAAGTTTTTATTGCTGTCTAGTTGGAGGCATGTAAAATACTGTTCATTTGTCCCAGATCTTATGGAGCAGACCCTGTGTCGTCACACATCATGTCAATGTCGATCGCAGTCTTTGATTACCTTGTTGGGAACAGCGAGATACCAATGGGATGGCCATATGGACAATGACACCAAGGTAATGAAAGAGGACGTTTCGTGGATGTGCATACAGTCGCCGGTATGTAACGGTTTTCAGAGATGTTGTCGAACGTACACAGTGGGTACAATGACACATAAATACTTTACGAAGCCATTTTACATACATATGCACTAGAAATATTGATTACAATGGCTAAATACGATTGCTTGTAGATGGAAGGAAAACGTTACATCTTTGTACTGCGATGTGTGGAGTTGTTCCCGCTATGTTCCTATGTACATGAGTGCTTTCGAATTTTAGAGTCATAATGATGATGTTGCTGTGTGTGTCAGAACCATACTCGTCCTCGTTTGATGTACCAACGTTGTCACGGTGTGTCAGTGTTGATGTGTGCAGAAAACCCGAAATTATGCATGTCGTACACGTGTATTGCGTTGATGAAATCGTACCGATTCCGGTGGAGCTCATACAAACCAAGAACCAGACCTAGAACCAGTAGGTTTCTGTACACCTAACTGCGGTGCCCCAGAATGGCTCAGAATGTTGTGAGTTTGTGGTATTTTTAATAATTACGTGACTACAAGCTTCGCCAACATATTTTGCCGTATGGAAGGTTGGGAAAACGTATATAATAATATCCTCCACGCACGTTTCTGTTTCTATTGTCTCGCCATTTCCAGTATCTTTCAGTTACTTGAAACAATGAAAAAAGCTCGAAATTTCGTGAACACAATTGAAACAACGAAAAAAACTCGAAAGTGTCGGTTAAAAAATGAATTTATGCTACAAAAGTGGCAGCATTTGGCCCAGAAACCAGGTCCATTCACTGACTTCCTCCTCTGTGTACACTAACAACCTTTACGAACATTTATTGTGAAAGAGTGCAAGGCTGAATGTCACCGTTCTACAGAAGAGTAAGCAAATTCTCCCATCACCATGTAAGTCTAATGACCGTAGTCCTCAACCCAAACACGATTTATCATTGGTCGGAGCATGTTTCCTAAAAGGAAACGTCCGAGTATCTAATTAATGACATTGTCTATGTGTGTCCAGCAACGTTACAGTTCGCACGATTTGATTTGGAAATAAATAAATTACAAGTGATTCCAAAGCATTTGATTGAACTGAGCAGTTTTCATTTCGGTTATGTTGCCATAAATCTCAAAGAATGAGGCTATTCCTACTAGCTGGATAATGTTTGTGTTTCAGTTACCAAAGTGACAGTCACAGTGGGTGTTGTGGCAATTTATGCAGTACACAAGAAGACGCAGTGGTAGCAACGGTGAGGCAGGTAGTAGCAGCAGCAATAGCTGTAGCAGCAGTGGTAGTAATGGCAGCAGCAACAGTAGCTGTATATTATTTGAAAACTTTGAATGTAATACTCAGATGTACATTAATTCATGTTATTCATCTTCTAGCTTCTTGAAAAACCCAGTGAAAAATTACCATTACTGTGTACACCGGGGGCATTGTTATGTGGTGTAGACAGTATTTAACATTGTTTCTACAAGGTCCGCAGTAGATGACACAGCAGGGGCAATACAGTCATTCCGAATGATAGTAAAGCCCTGATCTGGTCGCAGACAGAACAGACTCTTTCCATTACTGTTGTACAGAATCATTAATCAATGACTATTGGTAGACATCAGGGATGTAAAAAGGTCCTATTTGTAAATGGAATCTTTTCATAGCATGTAAAGTGAACTGATGTCATACTGAAACAACACCATCACCCACACCACCCACACCACCCACACCACCCACACCAACCCACACCCCCACACATCACAGCAGTTTTCATTCATTCGATGTAAACGCAAATGGTGGTCAAACCAGATATGGACCGGATAGGTTACTTGTGTTGTTGCACCGACTTGGTGTGTCTTCTTGTTTTCTGTTACCAGCTATGAACCTGTTATGGTACAAAATTGATTTGACGAATGACGAAATAGTATGTGAATTTTGAGTGACATTTACACCACTTCGTATGAATGTTACATTTTTCCCGTTAGTATATATAACGTCAACGCTGGCGAGTTATCAGTCCCAATCATGGGAAGAGCAGAAGCACAATTTGAAGAGGTTGCAGTTACTGCCAAGTGCTAAATGTTACGTGCCTTACGTTTCATTTAGCAGCCGGAATACTAACTGGTATATTGAGGATCGGAATGACTCTAACCGTGAGGTGATATGCCCTACTCCTACTTCTACATCAAGTCACCGGAGCCATCGATTCATTATTAAAGGCACTTTGACACACGTTGCACATCAGGCAGTTGGCAATTTAGTTTCGCATCGAGTCAAAGCGTGGTCTTGCATGCTTCTGAATCAACGGTAATGTTTCACATTCCAGGAAGCCAGTGTCTGGACAAAAATAAAGTATGAGGAGGAATGTATACAGCAGAAACTATATCCAGCTCTCTGCATAACTGAGGCTTACATATAATGTTACATGCAATCTATTGAAACTTTGAGTGAGTAATGTAACGGCGGGGGGAAACCAGAGTGGGTGAATGAGTGAGTATGGTTTTAGGCCGCTTTTAGCAAATTTCGAGCAATATCACGGAGGGGACACCAGAAATCGGCTTCACTCATTGTACCCATGTGGGGAATCGAACCCGGGTCTTCGGCGTGACGAGCGGACTCTTTAACCAATAGGCTACCCCACCGTCCCCGGGGGACACCAGAAATAGGTTTCACACATAGCACTCATGTGGGGAATCGAACCCGGCCCTTCGGCGTGAAGACGTAACGAGTCGATTGTACAATTCTTACTGTATCATAATTATTTGTATATTTGACGCCGTATCCAATAGCATTGCAGTTGTATGACGTGGTTTGTGAACAATGGAATCTTGACCAGACAATCCAGTGATTTACGTTATGAAATGCGAGACATGTGTTTATGGATCGCTATCAAAACGTGATGATATCAGGTGTTCGTGAAAACAACCAAAAAATTAACAATGCCCAAGCCAGAGCTCAGCGCGTGCTGCTATTCAATACTTACAGTATTTACTTTTCGAAATGGAACAAACACAAACTTTCTCATATCTCTCCCTATTTAGAGGTCCAGGAAATATTACTGACTTATTTTAACAGTCATCTCTCAAAAATACATGTTTTCGTTTGTTGCATTTAAGCTTCAAGAAAAGGAATAACTGTTCTTAGGAATTATCTCGGTACATGTAAAATCTATGCTATGTTTGATATTTCATATGCAAACAACATAATTATATATAAAAATACTTACAAGAGAGAAAAGTCAGTTCGGCATTAGTGTGGTCAGACACCAACGTGTGGACTGATACGTCACTGGACCCGCCGAAAGCAACATATTTACGACAGCAAATCCTCTCCAGTATAATCTTCGAGGGTTGACACAAAACAGGATTACTAAAGGACCAGGTCGATATAGACACTATATTGAAGTTCAGCACAAAGAAAGCAGATACAAAACAATCAGCTCTCCAACACAATCTCGCGGATCCATAGACAGCGCTTTCCATGTTGTTTACAAGGATAGCTGACACTTTCGTATCGTTGTAGTATATGCATAGTTTATATTTCAGACAAAAAAGGAATAAAAGTTTCAATGATATGTCATTTACCTACATCGTGATGACTGTTGCATAATATTCCATGAGATGAAAGTGTTCTATGTGACCTGTCAATTCGAACATTATCCGTTTGAGTGATTTTGAATTTTTCTGCGCCTAATCCAACAAAATGATTACTATTCTATTTTGGGTTTCGTTTCCTCCTGTAATTGCTATTACAGAAACACCAAACGTAAATACTTCAACGGTGACTTTTAAAACGAAACTGATGTAGCAGAAACATTTCTAACTTTGTTTGGACATATATCTCATCGTTTTGTTTGATTGTGATTTGAAATGAAGTCAGTTATCTTTTGAAGTCATTTCAGTTGGTTTACTTCCTGTCTAAGAATATCTTCAGCAAAGGAGAACTCAAGCCTAATGTGTCTGTATAATATCCACGAGGTCCTTCTTCAGTAACAGTTCAGTGCTTTCGCCAACAGAACTGAAATGAGAATAGATTACGAATAATGATTTCTGAAAATACGATTTGAGCGTGGGCCATATGAAGGTCTTTGAAATAGTCGTAGGATAGCATGTTCATTGACATGTAGTTTCCCCTAGTGTTCATCCGTTCGTGACTGTAGTTGTATGAGGGGTGTCCCCTCTATCGTTTAAACGTTACGCCTTCTTTTTCTTATCAGGACATAATTGCAAATGTTACTATCTTCCATTCATTGCAGAAACTCCTGCTGTCGATATGTTTAACACCTTTGTAAATATTATTCCAAACGTGGTTTTACGTTCATCTGTATTATGTATATCTCAACGATAGAACAATGACCTGGTTGTTGTTTACAAGGAATACTTCTGTACGTTGATCAAGGATTCAATTGATGTCTGTGATGTTAGTCAATGGAGATTATTAGTCATTGCATTCAGTGAGTCTTAATTGTTATTTATCAAGCCCATCACCAAGGGTGTTCGTGAAGTCAGTTCTGTCTCGCAGGGGGTTCATCACAATCTGTGTAAACAATGGTCATGAAAGGTTTAACTGGCTTTATCTGTCCGCTTTCATTCATTTGTCATTGTATAAATGGAAATGGAATGAATCGTGTGATTTGGTGTCATGTGTGGTGTTACTGCAACAATGGTCACTGACACTAAACATAGGTACACGTTTTCAAACCTTTTAACCTCACAACAACGTTGTTATAAGCATTATATTAACGAGGGCATTTCCATACATTCAATCACACAGCAATAAACCAAAGAATTTGGTACATGTAGAGCTAAGTACAGGAAATGTCTAATGCTGATGATATACGGTCAGCAACGGTGCAGTCCTACTTATTGTATATAACGGCATCACTGTTAATTAACATTACATGACGGAATTCGTTGGTGGTATATGTGATTTATCATAATATTATGTACAGTCATCAATATCAAATATGGATTAGGATATCTATTTGGAATTTACAATCCTCTAATAGTAGTCAGACACTGACGAACGACTATTTACTTCCCAGACTTTGCTATTATTCTGATCCTAAATGTAGGATGTAGATAGTACTGCAGAATCACATCACACGCAAACATAATTCATGGCGAGTGTGACTGAAGTTAATAACCAGTTGAGACAGTTACAACAACTACACATACTATTGGTCATGGATAACAGACCACAGCAGTAGAACCCCCGAACCTCGTATCTAACGCTAAAGTCTACAATTATGCATTCGCCCATTAATATATTATGCATCTTATTACACGTGTCACTATGAGAACAATATTTCTTAAGCCAGTCAATAAATTTCATTTAATGATTTTATTACGAATTTCAATAGCTACAAACAAATACATGTATGATCTTTTCCCAATGAATTTTGATATGCATGCATATGTTTTTTAAAGTATAACTGATCAAAAATGCATGATTGAATACATACGACAACCATTAACCAATTCCCCTTCTGACACATCTATCCCCTCAAAACGTTTTCACAAGTTCTAACTAATGTATGTGTCATTACTATTTTGTACAAAAACATGCATGACAAATCTCTTCAATTTTTACTGAATGATAGATACATTACATATGTGTCGATATTATATATGTTTTAAGACTACATTTACATATAGATGTGTATCGATGCATAAAAATCAACGTGCCCTATATGTACATGGCATCGATATCCATAAAAATAAAATATAAACGCGTTCATGATGATAAGTTTTGTTAAAAGCAGAGTCAATCATGGACGACAATACAATTCCCTTAAAGCCTTACAGCTTGTTGCAATACTGAATAGTATACAAGTCACAATGTCGACGACTAATGTCTTTGACCTCGTTTGTTTAGATATATTGTTACTAATATATTGCTTTCTCCTCAAACAATTCGACATGTATTTGGCTTTCAGGCAGTTAAAGCATCAGCCTGAAATATATTGAACGAATAGAACGCTTTGACGTTGCCACGTGCATGTATCAGTGTCCCCGTTAAGTATGTATGCGTCTCCAGTAGGACTGTCTCCTGAGACAGATGCTGTTCCTGTGATTAATAAAAAATCGATGTCATCAAACGTAAAGTCAAAGAGAAGCTGTCACGGATGGGAAGGGAATAGGACAAGACATACGTCCATGAGAGTTCATGGCTGTGGCACAGGCTGATTCAACTTGACATTTGGAACTTCCATTTGATGTGTACAGCACTCTTGCATATTTTGTTTCATGTACGTGTATTACAATGCTTTATCCAAAACGTGTCTGTTTTGTTTCTTACTGAATTGTGTGGAATAGCTTTCGTTGAGGTTATAAACAAGCACCATATTGGGGCATAGTCGTGGAGTGATTCAATTAGAGATTGCATACCATGAGTGGCAGAGCCAGGTATGCCCACATTAGCCACGTTTATACCATATTTAGTAGTTCTCAGTTCTTTATAAGCTGATAAAAGAAAGCAGAAAAAGCCATGCAGAATTATCCCTTCCTAGGCCGACACCACGTGAGATATGGAATAAATCTGAGTTTCACCCTTGAAACACAACACATGCTTGTACTGTAGTGTATGAATAGGTCGCCAGCACTTTGAACATCAATGGACATGATAATATGCATCATCTACCCATCCACCCACGCACCGATCCACCTACTCATCCATCTACCCATCTTCGTCTAATCTGTATCTGCACCTGCAATCATGTACAGATCGTTTTAATCCGCGATCCTCAGAGTAGACTAACAACTGCTGAAGACTTCACGTGGAGTTCAGACGTCCGAGACTTTTTTACACTCAGCATGTTAGCACTTGACACGTAGTTCAGACGTAAAAAAATATGACACATTCAACATCCCGACCAAAGATGTTAATTGATAAAATCATCTCAACGGCAACCAGTGCAGCTCTAAAAGCATTAAGTAAAGTGGAGAAATTGATTATTCTTTCAAACCTGTGTTTTGCAATTTCTAATCCGTATTTAGAATGAGACATCCTTTGCATTCTTCATTCAAGCAGCTTACACTCGGCTTTGGAACCTAACTACGAAGCTGTCATTTCTCTTTGAGGCACAAGTCGTTGAAATAAAGTTTAACCCTATAATTGTTAAGTGCAATGCACATTGTCCCTGTAGAGCTGTAAAAAATGTTTGGTGAAATAATAACCTTGGGACAATTATATTTAACACGCGGTTGTTACTTTAAAATAACTTTCCATTTAAGATGCATTATGGACTCTAATCACCAAATGTAAGGTTTCAATTGCCTGTGTCTTCAGCCTACAAACAGCAACATATTCTGCAAAGCAAACGTATACTGTTCACGGTTCTCATACAAGGTTCTCCAAATAGACAGTGTGTTGCCATTATCACTAATGAAGGTGATTGATAAAGTCACTGCTTGTTTCATCAATGCAAACGGGATATTTCAACAGTAAATGACACGTTGAGATTGAATAGGCTTTTATTGTGCTCAGATGAAGTAAGTAAACCTTGTCTTTGTTCTTGTGCCTATATATGAACGGTTTCATTATACAATGCAACTTTTGGTACACAATGCACATAACGGATATATTCAGAATCGGACAACTGAATACATCGTGAATATATGCGTTGCTTTAACAATGAAATGATAACGTCAAAATATTCAGCCGACATAGCTATGGTATTATTCGGATGTCTATTTCTGAATAGCATCGTTCATTCGCTCAATAAAATGATAAGGGGATGGTACATGAATGCTTTTCTCATATTTTGTAGTCCTTTAAGAAAGCGCCTTTAATGTAATCTTTATCTGGCTAAAATGGTAAATCACGTGAATATCGAGCTGAGTGACATAGAACGTTAAGGAAACAAAAAATATTTCTGTAACTTTTTGCAGAACAAACTTAAAGATATCCACCGTGCACAGTTTATGATGTTAAAAACAGAACACACCAAATAACGTTTTAATCTAGTTATTTCCGATCAACGTTTTTCTGTCGTTTCTGGATTGTGTTGAGATTTTTATATGCAAAATGTTCAACAAAAACATTAATTTCTTTTGGCGAAATAACAGTAAAACCATTGCAAACGTGTCTGTAATCTTTCAAAAAATTCTAAGAACATACTTAAGTTAGTCCTAGCGGAAATTCAACCAAAAACCCAGGCACAAGCTAAATGCTGCAGAGTTATTTTGGCATGTGAGTGTCAAGTGCTTGCCACTGTAACTGACCTCGTGTCGGGGGAGCTAGGATAACTCTCAATTATAACTGAACAAACACGCAGTTGAATGCGTTGATGCCAATCTGGCCATGGTACACTGTCTCTATGACAGTAAACGATATGAAAAGATAACATATTGTGGTAAAGATATTGCGTTAAAGAACAGTATGCCTCAATGAAAGTAAGTATCTCTGTCGATAAAATTGTCATCTGGACATGATACTGCTAACAGAATTAAATGAAGGCAAGCATATGTTCGCCCTATATGCCGTGTATTAAATAATCATTAAAAATCGGATTGTAATGACCGGAAATCACGATGGCAACATCATAATTCGAGCTCAGAACTATCCTTCAATACATGAAAAATGTTAAGACGTTATTCGTCAGAATTGGTTTACTTAGAACAGGTTCTTATTATGAGTTGTAAATGTAAAGACATATCGTCGGATGCATATAAAATAGGAACTACGGGTATGATCTTTTTTTATTGCAGTCTTAAATTCTAAATGCTTCAAAAGGAGATTAGTTGAATTAAGAGTCATCTCTTGTACTCAACATATTAAACAGACACACCCAAGGCGATTACGGTCTATCTGAGCAGAGTTATGAAATGTATTTAACAACTGTCTAAAATATTTTGCATAGCAGACATACGGAAGAAGTTCCCAACCTGGACGCAACAGTGACAAAAAGGATGTCGATCCAGTTCTATATATTCTCGCACTTTCTTTAGATGAACAATAGACAAACACATCTTTGCCTGTGTTTCTGACGGAATGTCCTGAGAGGAACTAATACAGATAGCCGGGTAGGAAAACTGTGCTGTGAGTGTAAATCAAGAAATTATGACGTAATATTTTTCTGGATACTGGCAAAGACAAAAGTCATTCCCGTGTCTCCTTCTGCAATGCTGTGGGCGTGTGAGACACGTATCCTCCAGTGGCATAGGGAGCAATGTGAATAACAGTCTCCATTAATACCGGTAACCTCAAGAAGCAAGTTAAAGCAATGTGCACAAATGATCACCAATTGACCATGTTTTATGTGACGCAATAACATGATTTCCCGTACTTTATTGCACTAGTTTGTTTCCTGGTTCCTGTAGTGTATGCTGGGTGTAACGGTTATGCAAGAGTTGCTTGTATTATTGCAAAAGTTTCTTCATCCTAGAAGAGTTGAAAGCACAAGCATATATGTTTATACATTGTACGATTTGATGACTAAGCTCTGTCAATGTAATGTATATCTATGGGCAGCTGTCAACATTATGGCACTGTATGCGAATGAGAGGGTTCTCGTTACTCTTTTTATGTGAAACCAGCATGCAAACATAATTACATAATCCACATACGTAATGGCCCTGTTGACTATTACCAACACGCGTATACAATATAACTGTGCTTGGAGCAGAGTGACATTGCCCGGTGATGATGACAAATACCGAGGTTACGTAGAAGAGTTCAGTTTGACCTAACAGTTTTCATGATAATGTTTGAAGGAAGAAACTGAATTAACTTCTCAAATACTGCAGACCACAAATACTGTAAAAGGTTGTGAGGAATTAATCTGGTTATCATAATTTTTGTCATTACAAACTGTCATAAAGATTCATTTTTTAAACTGTGACCATATACTTTATACCAGGCACTTGTGCTTTGAAGTCCGCATGGTACAAATTGCTTCCAGTTACACAGGATATGATATAGCTCATTACATAGCCCGAAACGCACTATTGACTCTTCTTTTAGTTCAAATTTCTTATGATCATATAGTCTTAGTTATCGCAGCAGTTACATTAGCATTTTTTTACCGCTGCTTGTAAAGCGTGTATACATATGAAGTTCATTTCATAAGGCTTCCAACTGATGTACAGTCATTACTGTCATCTTTCCAGGATGGCTTATCAGCCTCAGACTTTGACGTGACACCCCACATCACTGGGACCAAATACATTTCTAAGGTGGATGAGTGCTTCATTATCTGTGATAGGAAAAACGTGTCCCACTCAAACTGCAAATAGAATGATTAATGCAAGATCAAACCAAAACACTCGAGTAACGGAAGTACTTACACACACACATATTTTTTGAAACTTAGAAACCTTCACAAGGTTCTATAATATCCTAGCCAGATCTACATAATACACACATGTTAAACTATCACACCACATACAGAGTACATGGTACGGGGAGGCAGGATGTGGCACACAGTAGCATCCTGTTTCGCTTCCAGTCTCATTTTGCCACAATAATGTCCTTCTTAGAATAACGCATATGCATTTATTTTCTAAAATGTAATCAAGATCATGCTGTTTACATCCACGAACCGAGTGCCTACCCTGCATACCCACTGCCAGAAATCTGCTTTTGGACAGTTTGTTCCGCTAGCTCATGCTTGCCGTATAGGCAGGTTGAACCTTCCCACACATTTCCTATCTCTCCCACGTGAAGGTCCCTTACTGTTTGTAATGGATTTCAGCCTGTTTCGGTCTTTCATTATCGGAAGAAGTAATTGCACAGGCACATCTGAATAGGGAAGATCCCAGAATTTAATTTCCGTTGTAAGTCTACATCTGTAAGTAATATTTGCCAGGGGACCCTAAAAGCAACACTCAAATATTTCAATGTAGCTTGGTGGAACAGGGAAATGTGTTTATTATTGCCATAGCAGTTCTGAAATTACACCATTGGTTGATTATGTTGATAACTAATGATGACAGGCAAAACGAAATATATACAAATATGAACATTGACTTTTCATTTGTAAGGTGTTTTCAGCTTCGTAGTTTATCATTACGTGTAAATTTTTCGTCACATTTTAAGTGTCTGCTTCCTTTTCCCCATCTGTTTATATGAATACACTTAATTCGCTACCGTTCCTCTGGGAAAGGGGCATTGATAAATATGGAGGATATTTAGTTTGTTCTTTTGTTCTGTAGAATATGTCCCTAACAACAATGGTCAGATCATGGTGTACACAGAAATACCCCACCAACATAGGATGACATGTGTCGGTAATGCAACGCTTGGCAGCATGGTTGAGTGGTTGGCGAAGTATACTGATGGGCAAAAGAAACTTTCTTTTGCAAAAATTTTCATAATATTAACATAAGAAAATATAATCAAATGCAAATTGCCCCATAGTTATTGCCAACAACAAGAGTTCGATTCTGACCAACATCAGCGCTCAAACGCACCTCTTGACAACTTTGCATCGAAAACAGCAAAATGCACGTGTTTTGCAAGTAAGGGTAAAATGCACGTGCATGCATGGTATAAAACCACCTCACAGCACAGAGCAGATCGTACTTCAGCAGAAAACCACTTTACAATGCCGAGGTTAACTTCAGCAGAGCGAGAGAGGGCCATCGGAATGCTGCAAATGGGCGCTACAACGGGTCACGTTGCAGGAACCTTCAATTGCTCCGTCGTGACCGTCAGGAACCTTCGTCGGCGTTACCAACAGACTGGTCAGACCTCAGACAGGCCAAAGACAGGCAGACCCCGGGTGACAAATGCGCAGGAAGACCGCCACCTGAGGACGTTACACCTTAGAAACCGCTTCCTAACGGTAACGTCATCAGCGTCAACAGCACTCGGTCACCCAGTGAGTCGAAGGATAGTGTCAAGGAGACTACGGGCCTATGGTATCAGGGCCTACCGACCGTACCGGGGGACGCTGCTGACAGACAGACATGGTCGCTCGAGTTGTCCAGAACTTCTTTCACGCCAACAACGTCAACGTCCTGACATGTCGCCAATCGAGCACGTATGGGACCACCTTGATAGAGTTATTCAACGGAGACAGAATCCACCAGTTACAGTACAACAAATGACTCAAAGAATGGAGTCGAAGATAGAGGCGAATCCCAGCTGACGTCATCAGACGCCTCACAACTTCAGTCAGAAGACGTGTGTTTGCATGTATTCTATCCAGGGGTGGACAAACTCGCTATTAGAGACTTCTGTTCACGTTTTGCTGTTTCCCGAATGGACCCACTGATCGTGAATTCTCTAGTTTGACCCATGTCGACCATAACCTGTTCAATAAGTTATCAGCCTTGTTAAAAATCGAACGTTTGTACTTAGCACGTGCCTATATCATTGCTTCACAAAATATAAATTGCAAACTTCGATTTCTTGTTGTTGTGTTTAAGTGAGATCAAATTGAACGAGGAGAAAGTTTCTTTTGCCCGTCAGTATAGTTAGGTAGATGAGTGAGTGAGTTTAACGCCGTTTGAACAGTAGTTAAATGTGGGAAGTCCCAGTGTTATGCACTTTGGTGAAACTCGTGAGTGCGGGTATGGTGATGACAAGCCTAGAGACGTTATCAGGGCGAAAGGCATTCAAACTCAGTATCACAGGATTTCAGTGTACTCAAGGGGCGCGACTCTGCACAGCGAATTGCGGCGCTTCAGACACCTAGGCTTCCTGTGTCCTCCGATGTAGGTTAAGAGATGGTGTACCGAGACCGACTGACGGTGTCGTAAGATTGATTAGATGATGATACAGTTAGGCAAATTAAGTTATGATGTCAAAACACTTATATCGGTTGACGACATGGTCTGTATGTTAGGGGATAATGTTGGGATTTACTTCGGATCATGATGTAGTGATGATGTAGACAATATTAGGTGATGACGTAGTGAGGCTGATAAGTAAGAATCCATATTGTGTGATTGTGTAGTGACGAAGATAAATTACATGAATGTGTATTGATGAAGATTGGGCGGTCAGCTTTGAGTCAAGTTACATGTAGGTGATTAAATAATGACGCAGACTAGAGGGCAAGATAGCGAGGATAGTTAGGCGGGTGGATAGTGAGATAAATATATTGTCGTTAAGCCTATATCCCCTGTTCTGTATATAGACGGGAGACTGTAGACGAGAGACCCACCGAGTTCTCTTATGTAAACTTTGATTTATTGCTATTTTATAAAACGGAAACGGTATTTTTCAGGCATTATTATTTGCAGACGACCGAGATCTGCAATGAACTGAACAACCAAGGTTTGGATGAAGCGAGACTAAATATTTCTTCTCTGAAGATTTGACTCAAGATGAAAGGGTTCGACCCAGGTCTCATAGTGTGTTAAGTTCACTCGACCAATATATCTGGTTTCTGATGGTAATTGGTCAAACGACCCCTGAACGAGTTAATTCGGGTCAGCCTCTGATCTGTGTCAAGATTCTGGGCCATCGGTATGAGTACAGACTGCTCATTTGGAGTATCAATCACCATGGATTGTACTGACCTACAACATATACCAGTGGTGGGAGTGACATGCTGAATTACATAGCCATTCGTCACCTCGAGATGTGGCATCTTCCGGACAGTCATACCAACGGTCATCATCTGCACTACTTCTGTGTGCTACTTCATCAACAGCCCATTTCGGAACAGTTCAGTATGAAGGGCAGTCATCTCCAGGCGTTTCAAATCTTGCTGATACACTCTTTTTATGCACATACATTCTGGCCTTTCACCTCTCCAGAACTGTTGATGTTTAAATATGTAAATAAATTAACACATTTCGTATGTGATATTTGGTGTTATGCTATCTTAGTAAAGTACAGATTCTAGTATATTGTAGGGTTGATTTCATCCAGGATTCGACCCACACTCTCAGAGTAAGGTGCCAGCACACAAAGTCACTCAGCCACTTCTTCGAAAAAAATGGAAGTCTGACAACTGGTAGTGTTAACCACGTTTTTGTGTACCCATCTGTGTACCAATTAGCACGGCTCCCGCGGCTTATGCAATGTTACATGTGACCACTTTGTGAAAGTAATTGTGTATTCATAGCTTCTCCTATGGGAACCGTGCCAATTTACTCCTTTCAAAGCACCAAGTAAAAAGTCAACACTAACACCAAAGGTAAACAAAACCGTTACATACCAATAGTCGCACAATAACACGACGCTGGATGGTAATCAGCGAACTGAACCCAGAAGACTGCCAACATATTCAAAAGGGTTCACATTTTGCATTAAGTTTACTTTTTGCCTGACTGGAAGGAGCGTGAAATTGTATCCCATGACGTACATGAACTTGGAAATAGGAATAAATTGTCACTACGACTCATTATTAAAAAAATCAGTACGCAACATTTTCACAATAGCTATGTCTCATTGTAACGGGAAATGCAGGGTATACAGACAACATGGGCATAACGTAAAGATAGAGGCGCATCGCTTCTTACATGATACAAGGACACCTCGGGAGCTAACTACAAAGGCGAAGGACTTATTTTAGTTCTGAAATCAAAGGTGTATCAGTTAAATATTTTGATCTGCGTTTCGCTAAAATCCCCAATCTGGCTGATGGTGCCGCTGACGTACTGATCGGCCTTGCCAATGTCATGAATTTGTTTATGGGCCGCTCGAGTTTGGAGTTCCATAGCTGGGGGATCAATATATATACTAGTATATAAACAAGCACATTTTCGAAACTATCAGCTCCGTGTACATCTCTCGCCGGTTTGTGACTTGATCACATGGATTTCACCGCCATCAAAAGCCCTCAGTGAGAGACACACATGTTTTGATGTGGGCCCACCTACCTTCTTAATTTTATACATGATAGAACGTATGTGCTTTAGGGTATATTACAAAGTCATCAGCATCGATACGTTACAGTATTCATTAGCTCATGTATACAAATATCTTATAACGGGGAGAGGCTGGGGCAATTTACATGGCATCATAACGGTTCAGGACGTGTCAAGCTTGCACTCATTAACGACAGAAGAAAAAACGTGCTGCTCGTGATGACCCAGTGACCGTTATTAACAATTTTTCCTTTTAAGAAACCGCAATGTTTGAAAATACGACCATCCATGTGTTCTGTTTCAGTATGGAGAATGGCGGTGGAGTAGTCTAGTGACTAAAGACCGAAGACCCAGGTTCGATTCCCCAAATGGGCACAATGTGTGAAGCCCATTTCTGGTGTCCTCCACTGTGATATTACTGGAATTTTGCTCAAAGCGATGTAAAACCAAACTCACTCACTCAGTATGGAGAACGCTGGTAATATTCAGCCCAAAATGTAGCACGTCGTGATGTTTGACACTTTTGGTATTATGTTGAAGATAAGTCTTGGATGTCCAGATGCTGCTATTGCATCAGAGATGAAGGAACAAGGTGTGCTATACGTGAAACGTTTCACTGCCCGAAAAACAATGAGATCCAACAAACGAACACCTATTTGTTTTCATTCTCCACTCCAACTGCTCCTACTTCCATAAAGGCTGGTTACTGTGAAATCAAAGTGGATACGTACATTCCGAATCCACTGGAGATGTTTCCAAGTGCAAAGAAATATGGCCATGGTGTAAATACTTGATTAATGTGTATAGTGTGCTCACTGTGGTGAGAAGACACACACAACAGAAGATTGTGAAAGTAATTATAAGAAATGCACAAATTGTTCTGGAGACCATTCCTCTTTCTCTAAAGACTGCCCAATTTGGAAGCTACAGATGGAGATAAATAAGATCAAATTCACTCAAAATATTAGTTTCGCCGAAGCTTGTCCAAAGATCTGAATTAAAAGATACGCATGCTTCCAAAACCAGGACTCCATCTGAGGCAACTCTTAAAGTAACTACATCATCTTCAAGCTGCCAAACAAATTTGACTTGGGTGAAAACCACTTCTCCACAGATTTTCTCCACTGCAATATCGACTAAAACAGTAGAGTCACTTCCTGACAGGTCCGACAGTCAACCAGAGCCAGATCATGATCATGGTACATCATCTCAGTCTACCAAAAGGTCGCACTCGCAAACTCATGTACATCACATTACTAAAGGCAAGAATAGACCTAAGCCTAATTATTCGAAAAGACAAAGTGGCAGAACCCCAAAAGGGTCTGAAAATAAAATTAACCTTTACAACAAATATGGATCACTTGAGGACATGGACGTGTCCGAAAATGTCCTTTCTAGGGCACAAAGCTTGTCGCCCTCCAAAACAGTGCGGGGTAAATCCCCAATAAATCCCCCTAAAAGACAGATCCTTTTGACCTACGTCATTTTTTTCAATGCTTATCACTATTTCTCACCTCCAGGTGACAGGGCCACTGGAGGATCTTCAATCCTAGTCAAACAGAATGTTATCCATAGCCCTATTACACTTACTTCTAATCTTCAAGCAGTTGCAGTGCGACTCACTTTACACGTTGCATTTACATTATGCTCTTTGTATATCTCACCGTCTTCAGTCATTCAGAAGACTGATCTTCAAACTCTATATGACCAACTTCAAAAACCCTGTATTATTATGGGGGACTTAAATGGCCACAACCCACTTTGGGGTGGTACAACTACTAATGCTAAAGGTAAACTGTTAGGAAGAGTTCTGTTCAGATAATGATTTATGACATATACAATGACGGTTCCAACACCTATTTACATCCTGGCACTGGAACGTATTCGGCGCTTGATTTATCAATCATGGATTCAAACCTACAGAATGAATTTGAATGGTCAGTTCACTATGACCTCTGTAGAAGTGACCATTTTCCTACAATTCTAACATCCGTGAACCCATCTGATATTACCCCATCTTCAAGATGAAATTTTAAGAAGGCTAACTGGCCTTTGTATCAAGCTCTGTGTTGTAACAGACTTAAACCTGAATTTTTAATAGAAAGTCCTGATCCTTTAAACGATTTCTCTGATGAGCTAATTAACATTGCTGATGAGTGTATCCCCAAATCCTCTGCAATTCCACACATACGAAAACCATGGTTCAACAATGAGTGCAAACAGGCTAGGAAGGCACGGAAGAAAGCTGAGAATTATTTCCGTCGCCATCCTATGGTCCATAATTTGAATAAATGTAAAATATTAAATGCTAAGGCACGGCGTACCTTCAAGCAAAAGTAGTAAACGTCAATCCTGGCGAAATTATGTATCAAAAAATAAATTCACGAACGCCGATATCAAAAAAGTATGGAATATGATCCAGAAAATAAAAGGTAAGGGTTCTAAATCTAGCATTAAGCATCTGAAAGATGGAGACGAATTATTAACTAGTCAATCTGATATTGCAAATTTGAAGAAACTTTGGCCAAACAGTCTTCCTCATCGAATTATCTACCTCAATTCCAAAATTATAAAAAAACAGGAAAAATATAAACTTTTAATTTCAATTCAGATAATGTAGAAGATTACAATGAACTATTTTCTATTCATGAGCTTCATAGTGCTCTTTGACCAGGCTCACGATACTGGCTACAGGCTGATAACATACATTATCAGCTTCTGTAGCCACTTGCCGGAATCATGTTTAGAGACCCTCTTAAACATTTTGGATGATATTTGGACATCTGGAAATTTCCTTTTTCATGGCGCGATGCTATTATTGTTCCCATCCCTAAACCTGGACGATGACCATACTGATCCTTCGAATTATCGACCGATCTCACTAACTAGCTGTGTTTGTAAGACCATGGGACGCATGATAAATAATCGACTTGTTTGGTACTTAGAAACCAATAACCTTTATAACGGATATTCAATGGTTTCCGTAAAAACAGAAGTACTATCGATCATTTAGTGCGTTTAGAATCCTTTCTTAAAAATGCCATTATTCAAAACAAATATGCAGTGTCGATTTTTTCGATTTAGAAAAGCATTTGACACTACTTGGAAACAAGGGATTTTAAGAGATTTTACACGATTTTGGATTGCGATGCCGTTTGCCTCAATTCATATCAATGTTTTAAACTGACAGACAATTTCAAGTCCGCGTGGGTTCTACCCTGTCTGATCATTACAATCAGGATCAGGGTGTTCCACACGGCAGTATTTTGTCTGTCACACTTTGTAGTATCAAGATAATTAGTTTGTCCAATGGGTCGCTGTTTGTGGATGATTTTAATATTTCTTGTCGTGGTAAAAATATGCATACTATTGAACGGCAACTGCAATTGTGTTTAGACAAAATAAATAAATGGTGTCTTGAAAACGGCTTTAAATTGTCTAAGTCAAAGCTAATTGAATAGACTTCTGTAGAAAATATAAGCCACATAAGGACCCAGAACTAAATTTAAATGGCACTCCAATCAAAGTTGTCAAGGAGGCCAAATTTTGGGGTCTTATTTTCGACTCCCATTTAACTTTTCTGCCGCATATTAAATCCCTTAAAAATAAATGCCTGAAGGCACTGGATTTATTTAAAGTAGATTCTAATTCAAAGTGGGGAGGGGATGATACTACCCTCCTACACCTATATAGATCACTAGTCCGCTCCAAACTTGATTATGGCTCCATCGTATATATAACTATTAGATTATATTCACCACCAAGGCCTAAGACTTTGTCTTCGGTCTTTTAGAACTTCTCCTGTTGACAGTCTCTATGTTGAGGCAGATGAGCCATCACTTACCCAACGTCGTATAAAATTATCCTTACAGTATATAACAAAACTCTATTCTAACGAGTCTAATCCAGCATTTGATTGTGTTTTCAATCCTCCGTATGAAGATCTGAACAAAAAAAGTCTTCTCTTGTTCCACCTCTAGGACTAAGAGTCAAACCTTTTCTTTCCGCTGCTGGCATTGAGCTAGAAAATATATCCCCTTCCTGTTTTCTTTCTTATCCTCCTTGGCAATTAGTGAGGCCACAAGATTACCTAACACTGACAACGTTTAAAAAATCCGAAACTAATGAATTACAATTTAAAAAAGAATATAATCTACGAAAAAGTAAATATAATGCATTAAGATCCTTATTTACAGATGGGTCTAAGGATGGTGGCGCGGTGGCTTGTGCCACTGTCATTGGTTCAAGAACAATCTCTTCTAGAATACTGGAAAACAGCTCTATTTTTACAGCTGAAGCAAACGCCATATTAACAGCTCTTAACTATATTCAAAGACACTCTAAACATAAACAGTATATAATCTTCTATGACTCTCTTTCTTGACTTCAGGCTATAAAAAATCTTTCTTGTAAACATCCACTTTTATTAGAAATTATTGAATTATATAATGAGCTTGCTACTGGCCAAAACGACATCGTCTTTTGTTGGTTACCCAACCACGTTGGCATTTCTGGGAACACAATGGTTGATCTTGCTGCCAAGGCAGCACTAAATAAATCTGTGAAGCCACTTCTTATTCCATATTCTGATTACAAAGCTGACATTAGAACTTACATCCGTGATCTGATGCAGAAGAACACCCAAGCAGGTATTAATAAACTACATGAGATAAAATCTGATATTGGTTACACTCACTTGGGTTGTCAGTCCAGATTTGAGGAGGTCATTATGCGACGATGTCGCATTGGTCATACAAGGTACTACTTGTTGAAAGGTGAAGATCCTCCGTTTTGTATCCCTTGTGATGAGAGAGTCACAGTTAAGCATCTCCTGCTTGACTGTGTCGAATTCTCCATCATAAGGGATAAATATTTCAATGTTAAGACTGTTAAGGATCTTTTTAACACTGTTCATGTTCATTTAATTCTTGCTTTTTTAAAAGAAATTGATTTGATTAATGATTTTTTTTATTAATATGTTCTGTAAGTAGATGTATTGTAATGATTGGTAGTTTAGATTGTTAACTTAGATTGTTAGTGGCCGTCCCCTCAAAGGGGCTTAAAGTACCGTAAAATTATTGTCCTCCTGAGAGGGTACGTAAGTCCCCCCCCAAAAAGTAAATTATAAATTATCACATTTTAAACGTAGTATTTTTGTTATTTTAACTGTTGGCTAAATGTTCCTACAATCGCCAGCGGCTGAGAGGATGGTGTAAATCCAGCTAGGATCCATGCAGGTAGCAAAAGTAATGTAAGTCCCCATGGCTCCTAGTATGATGATCTACCTTCAGTTGTTGGCGATCTATAGCCCAGTTTTATATTGTGTTGTCCCCTATAGTTAAAATGTTTTAGATTCAATTACTAGTTTTACATATATATCTGTGATACTCTAGTTGCTTTACTGTCCTTTGTTGGCAGGTTTTATAATATTCTATTTCAATGTCAAGTGTTCTCGTCACGATATGGCTGGAATATTGCCGATGTGACGGTAAACATAACTCACTCACTCACTCCCCAGATGCTGCATTGGAACAATTCGGTGATTATGTTAAGGATCTTGACAGAACTGCAGACTGTTGTTGCCTTTTGGTGAATAACGTAAATGAAGATCTTAGTGAGGGTTTGTAGTTGAGGAGAAGACACACACAAAACTGAAAATGAGTAAATTATCTGGCCTAAACATTCTATTATGTGTTTATTTCCAAGTTGAAACTGCAACGTTAATCGCGAATCAGTCCATAAAAGAAATAGGTGTGTAAACCGCAAACAACATAGCTCTGTGCTGTAATTAACAATTGCATTCTAAAATTAACATAGTTATATCACAAACAACAAGCAACAAAGCTCTGTGACGTAATTAACAATTTCATTCTAAAATGAACAAAGTTAATTTACAAATCAACTAAAAAGGTATCACTATGGCAACACATAATAGAGTGGCAGTCTGCAGTTATAAATACTAGAAAATACATATTCAATATTCATGAATTAGATATTATTACAGTTATGCCTATCAGGCAAACAATCTAATTGAAGTCGAACGTTCGACCAAGCCGCTTTATCACTAAAGGAACAGGGACTAAAAGACATGTTATATTTGTTTCCCGAGGCTAGAAATCTAAATCTGCCTTCAGACTTTGTTGATTTTCCATCATTGTGTTACGACAGTACTCCTATACTTTTGGGGTTAATCTGACTTCTCTATCATTGAATGATTGATAAAAATTATGCGTTAAGCTTTATAAAATGTATTCACTTCATTGCTGGTTGGCGAACCAGAGGTGCATATCGGTTGATGTCATTGTCACGAAACATATGTTAGAGTTTGGGAGTAACTGTATATTGCCTCAAAATGGTAAGCTTTCAGTAATTATGTACCGAATTCTATATCATAAATATCATGATGTTTATCATTAACCATGGTTGTTCTTTGTCAAACAACACTGGCAGATACATGTGGTCAAAGCCATGTATGCAGCAATCAATATAACGATAGTAAAGGGTTGTTATCAATTGTACAGGATCGGTTCCATAAGAATTGGCATTTTGCTAAAAAAATCATCACATTGTATTGTATCATGTTATTACATCCAAGTGTGGTTTAGACAATTATTTATATGAAAACCAAAATACGCATTTGTTCCTTGGCAATACTAATTAATTATTCTTTGCCTCCAGCACAAAACGATATTACAAAAACGCAAGAAAATGAAAGAATATATTATTTAATAGTTCTGTAAACGATCAATATATTTATCTTCCCTCAACGTGTGTATTTTAGAAGCGAACGAAATCCATTCCTTAACGGATATTATATCCATCCAAAGTATCATAAGCTTCAACAGTTAATGACTTGCACAAAGTCTGTCACTGTCATAAATTTAGGTAAGTGTATACACTGTATCCTTAATGTTGATATTTGAGCGAACTGCAGTATGTACAAGCTCCATGTTATGATTGTAATTACAAAATGAAATAGGATCAATATACTTAAGGTCAGTCTGTGATGAAATCTTCAGAGTAATCATCTCCTCAAACAGGTTTGTGTTTCAGTTTCGTTTGTACGGATTTTGTTTACGGGCATCTACCCTGAAACATTAATTTATATTAGAAACTCGAATGTAAATGATGTTACATTGTGTTACCTAAGCTAATGCATCATCAAACAGTTTTGTTTCAGTGAATGATGTAATACAGTTATGTTTTGATGTACCCTTCTTGAATACGTGTGCAAATAACTTTCTGTTGCATGAATTTATGAAAGTCAAAAGTTTTAAGAGAAGTCGAAGTTCTTTTGTGAACTAATCCTAATAAAATGGACTTATTACTAAATCCACATATCAATACCATCATACCATATCAGCAATGAATTTTATATTAATATTTTAAAGACTTACCTATTAATGTGGACTGTTATAAAAAATGAAATGATATTCAGAATCATTGGGAGTGATGTCCGGAACGCAGCGACCTTGTGTTCACCTATAGTCAGTTCCTTTAGAGTTAGTGAGTGAGTATGGTTTTACGCCGCTTTTAACAATATTCCAGCATTTCCTCGGCGGGGAACACCAGGAATGAGGTTCCCACATTGTACCCATGTGGGAGGGGAATCGAACCTGGGTCTTCCGGGTGACGAGCGAACGCTTTAACCATTAGACTACCCCACCGCCCCAATTCCTTTAGATGTGAAGACAAGTCGCCAAGAGGCACTTTGTGACATCAATTAGAGTTCTAGTTACTTTTTTGAACGCGAAAACCTGCAAACCCGTTAGGATGTCAGGCATATGGTCAGTGAGGTGTACTCAGAGACTAATAATTATCTGTTCAAACTGAAAACCATGACACTGCTGATATTATACTTCCCAAATGATTATTTGTAACACGCGCGAACATAATGAAGCAAGTACCTGCTGACTTTGATGTCGTCCTATTTTACACAGCATGATAATTGAATGTGTAGTAGGGCGAATATATTTTCATTTCCGTTATGAACGTATGCTGATACTGGTGCATCCAGCAATGCATCGTAATGGAGGCGACTTTGAAAAGCCATTTTTGTCACTAGCTTCACTCATAGAATATTGAGGTATTAAGTGAAAAAACCTTTAAAAAAATTTCGCCAACGCAATATATTTTTTCATTTGTGTTTTAGTTATTAATTACAGTGGCCGTATTCTTTCATTCCCGCTGAATTACGATGATTATTCATCCGCTGGTAACCTTCATAAATCACCTTATTTTAACCAAATGAAATACATATCTTTGAAAGGAAATTTACAAACATTTATTCAAATGTCCTGATTTAACCAGTAGAAAGCTCGCACGACGGAACATTTATTTTCATTAAGATTGTGATTTTATGCCTGGAGTCTTGCATTAGACATGCCTCTATTGATTGGTGTTGGATATGTCATCTGTCATTTGTTTCAAAATGTGTCAACTGAATTTTGTGTAAAATTATTTGAAAAACCATCTGGCACAGATTAATGTAATTCATGTAATGTATGAATCACTATTAAACATGATGATGCCAGGCGTTGGCGGAAAAGTGAGGGTATTCTGTCACAAACACATGCAAAGGCAAGTCAACGAATGGTACAGGTCGAGATTGGGAGTGCATCGGGTGTCATTTTGCCAACTGATCAGTCCAATTTAGAAATGTCATCAGTTGTCGACCCTACAAATTATTGAACGATTCGCTTCAGCTTTGAAAGCTGTGATCATGAATAAAGGTCATTTGAGCAACGTTCGTATGACGCTTTTTGGAATCTTCGGAGAAAGAGCATGCTCGGTTGAACCCCACAAGTTTTAAATTAGTGTAAAAACTGCCTAAACTACTTCAGTGAAATTTTATTGGATATCGTCGTTGTGAGATACCTCACGTAGAATGAATTATTCCAGCTTTTCCACTTGCAAAACGTTACCTGAATCTTTGTTTTTGCAAGCAGCTTCCAATAACACACTGAATGTAGTTCCACTTAAAGACTAGTGAACACAGCGGACAGAAGGCGTCATGAACAGCAGGTTTTAATCAGTTCAAAGTCATTAGGGCCCTGAACTACATCAAGCCACACGCATGCCTAAAACATCGTTGAGCATCTACATTTGGAGACAATGTCTCTTGAGTATCAATACCTTAAATCATATTTCAGCGAATGTTCGGCTTCAAGTCTAAACGTATGTGGTTGTAAGAACACCCTGGTTTTACCTCACATATCTACAATCAGGACCAGACTTACCCTCAAATCTCTTGTAATCCCTGCACGGGTATGCTTTTCTGTATGGTGGACTATGTTTCTCACTCGTTTGTAACATCCTGCATTCCCTCTACGAAGAAGGCCTAAATTTTGGAATGATGAGACTATCAAATCCAGCCTTGTAAGAGTTTCAGTACAGCATGAGGCATGTAGTGTCGTCCCTGTCAGTGATACAGGAGATGAGTGATTCACCAGCTTGAACAAGTGAGTGAGTGAGTGAGTTTAATGCCGTTCGAACTATTTCAGGTATGACACGACATGGACAAACAAAAGTTCATATATTGATTAAACACAAGTTACCCTGAAACACTTGTAAGCATAACACTGGAACTGTTCACTTCTGTCAGTTCGATGAACGTCGTACAATGAAATGGTGAACTAGTAGACATGTCACATAACCAAAATATATTTTACATTGATATTACATTTATTCCCCCATATAAATACAGCTGCCCACCATGTGTGTGAATAACTTTTGGACACTTGACAGATAGGCCGCTTCATAACATGCTGCCAACACCAAGCCACTCATGTGCAACACCTCAGTACACAAGAGGATTCTCCATAATACAGACACATTGCCGTTGTAGGATACATGTTTTGGAATTTAATTTGGCTTCCTCCACATCGAAAAATTTACATCCATGAATCAACGTTATCCTGCTGAGAAGCGAAAACAGATTATACTTTTAAAGAACGTAGACGTTGTTAATAACTAAAAGATATTTCTTCGTGATATTGGTGCATGTGTTATTGAGTTAAAGACTACTTTAGGGAGTTGTGTTTGTTTGGTGATGTATTTGTAATTCTTGTTGAGACTTCGATATGCGAATTGTCCCAGTACTCTAAACATTTCAGTTGTTATACCAGTGGATATTGTGTGGATTACGAGTATCATATGATTATAATGGTCATCAAAATGCTGTAACGGACCTGCTTACTGCACATGCTCAGACAAGGTTGCGGCTGCATCCAGTTATATGGATATTACTCACCGATATATCCCTTATATTCCTACTGACACGAACACATCAAAGGACACTTGTCTCGGTCGCACGTCAGCTTATGTTCTTCTAATTTGTTCTAGAAGCATGTAGGAAATATTTCATGTTCACAGTTATGCAATCACAGCATCTACAACAGCTTATTGGCAACGACCACGCATACTGAGATGGAATGATATCGCAACGTTGCACGCATGTTGGGTGCACGTTGTGTCGTACTCTGCGTGCATTGTGAAATGTTTCGTGTCCCGTGTGTTACGTTATGTGAAAAGTGTCAGGTTCTGTTCACATATCATGTACACAGTGTAATATGTAACCTCGGCGACATGTGCGATGTTTGCGATGAATTTCATTACATTTTTCTCTGTCCTCTTTCCAAACGTCATCGGAAAACATTATATCCCAAACCATTAAAACATAACATAACATAACAGTCCATTTGTATAGCGCTAGTTCCATGCTCAATGCATGCTCAGAGCGACAGTTGAAAGAAGATTCAGGGGAGAAAGCTTGTCTGAACAGATGGGTTTTCAGGCTTGTTTTGAAACTTGATAGCGTTCCTGAGAGACGGATCATCTGAGGAAGAGAGTTCCAACACGAGGCGGCGGCAAAAGGCAAATGAAGGTTGACCATAAGTTGTTGTTCTGACTATAGGCACACTGAGGAGTCGCTTTGATTCAGAGCGCAGGGAACGGCTAGGGGCACAGTGGTTGAGTACGTCCGAGAGATAGGAAGGAGCTTGATTGTTGAGGCACATGTAGATTAGGCAAAGGACCTTGAATGTGATTCTCTGAGAGACTGGGAAAATGTTTGTAAGTAGATCCCTTAGAATTGAGTGTTAAACCGTTTTTTGGCAATGAATTAGTGTTATATGGTTCCGTTTTAGTCTATAGACTTTTGAGATTATTCTGACGGCGGTGCTCTGCACTCCCGCCATCCTATGTATTCTTAACTGGAAAAATGTTTGCTCTGTTCTGTTAAGGGACATGAGGAGCACCAAACAGCACCTTAGAAAACCCAATGTATTAACGACCACGAGAACAGAACGGCTCCGGCAAGTCTGACTTCATGAATTGCGTGGGAATTTGGGTTACTCCGATGGTTTGGCTCCTCTGCTCACAAAATCACAGGTTTGTTTGGTTCAGACTGTAATAGGTTGCTTTAATTGAGCTACACGTATGACTTGTGGAGGGAAAGATATATCCATCCTGCCATTACTCGTCACCTGGTGACTACAATGGAGCTTAACAGTCATTCCCGAATCTTCAGTTCAGTTTGGAATCTTCAGTGTGTTGCATCTATACATATTTGTGACGAATTATTTTGAAGAAAAGCGTTCATTCATTCATTCTTTCATTCATTCCATTCATTCTTTCATTCTTTCATTCATTCATTTCATTACATTACATTCTTTCATTCATTCATTCATTCATTACATTACATTCTTTCATTCATTCATTCATTCATTCTTTCTATTCTTCCATTCATTCAGTGATTCAGTGATTCAGTCATTTCAGTCATTCAGTCAGTCATTCAGTCAGTCATACTGGTTTTGTTTGAATGACAAAATCCACACATGTAATTTAACATTGACGCAAAGCATAAAGTTTCAAAAGTTTACAAACTTTGTGAATATTTTCTACGGATGTGATGTATTGCTTTTATGTAGCTGGATAATAAAATGAGCCCAGTTGGTATAACATTGAATACAGGCATTGCCATCCATCATATTGACTGACAATGGCGTCGTGGACTAATTGAAGCAATTTGGATCTCTCGCCGAAGTACTTGCCGAATTCGCCCTCAGCCACCTTTGATAACATGAATAATATGGGTGACTGCTGTTGAGTGACAGGCATTTAATTCAGCGACCATGAACTTGACAAAGCAAGACTTCTGACTGGACTATTGAATAAGGTCGAGGCCATGACTGTCGGCATGTCATCTGCTGGACATGCAGCTAGTCTCTCCATGTCCACTCATCACGTTTGACAGCGAGTGACCAATATCTGGAAGGTTACTGGACATTGCGTATTCGCAGAGATGGCTGAAATATTCCTTCTGTGTTTATTTAAGACGTTAAAAGGTGCTATAAAAATCAAACACTTTCAATTTGCTTGCGCTAAAATAATCGAAACTAACTTGTCAGTATCTAAACGCTTTTCTATCGAAAACAATACAGTATTTCTTGGTCCAACATTCAAATACGTAATTAAATGTACTGTTTTGTATAACAGACATATTGTTTAGTCTGAAGTTGCTAAATTCGATACCATGTCGTTTTTGTACAGTTAGAAAGCATTGTCACGATCTGATTTAGTGAAGACAGTACTACTTTGAATGTTCACTATATTTCAACCGCGATTTGATACTAGGATCTGTCTCTGGCGCCCTACGTACACAACTCTGGTCAGCAGCTCAATATAAAAACCAGATTGAGTGGTAAACGATGAATTGTGGGGCCTCAGACGACCTGCACACGTACGCAAGTTAGCAATAGGTAAACAGCTGATTCTAATCCGTTTAAGATATTTAGATAACGACGACTATATCGCCAACAATTAGTTCTATAAACCCTGTATATAATACAGTAACAGTAATGTGTCCCTGACAGTTAGAATATGCTACAATATTGACATAACCAGACTAGAGCTGGGGTATTCGGTATGTCTGGAGTTTAATGAGTGCACATGACTTCAGGCCCGAGTTTTATGAAGAACTTATAGCACTCCGTCACCATACTGTAACAACGACAAAGGGAACCTACAGTGCTAGCGCCGATATCGTGAACCTGATCATTTAATAGGCTAAACACATCGTATTCCTTAGTATCTCATTAACTCAATCTGTTGCCACTGTTTACTACTCAGAAAGTACTAGAATGTGATTTAGAAGTACTTATATCGTGTGGACGCTGCCATAAACCGGACCAAAGCAAGCGAGAGATTCATAAAGTTGGAAAATTATGCAGCTTAGCACCACCTAAAATACATTTCTTATGGCCTAACCGGACACCTCGCTAATAAAGCAGACAGTCACGGGATAAAAATTACCCTACTTGTGAAAGATCTTACTTTTATCGTAGACATGATGACAAACACATGACGGTTTTGGCAATAAATAACTGCTGCTTGGATATTAGAAGTTGCCCATCCTGTCCACACACTGCCCCTATTATCTCCCCAAGCGTTCCAACAAAGGTGCATATCTACTTGGTTTTCTACCGCCGGGCACAGGAACAGGCAACGCACTTTCAACACTGTGTGTCTGCTAAAGATAGGACACTTAAAACTCTTCATCTTTGCATATGGCACTCCATCTGGTGTTGAGAGGCAGTAAATACTCATTGATGGATAATGTGGTAACAAAATCTCCTCCAGTTGTGTATATGGAATATTTGTTGAATTAAATCCATACTTGCCTGAAGCATGATTGGCGAAAATGTGTACTCATTGATAAGAAATCTTGTATCATTGCAGATATATCGGCATCAAGAGAAGATTTTGAGAGCGTGGATGTAGGAAAGCAGGGGAGCGGGAATGTTGGAGAGAGGGTGATGTGATGGGGAGAGGGGGTGCTAGGGAGCGGAAATGTGGGGAGAGGCGATGTGGGGAGAGACAGTGTGGGGAGAGGGGGTGTCGGGGAAGGGGAGGTGTCGGGGGGAGAGGGGGTGTGGGGAGAGGGGTGTCGGGGAGGGAGGTGTCGGGGAAAGGGGTGTTAGGAGAGGCGGTGTGGGGAATGGGGGCAGTCAGGGAGAGGGTGTCGGGGAAAGGGGGTGTTGGGAGAGGCGGTGTGGGGAATGGGGCAGTCAGGGAGAGAGGTGTCGGGGAGAGGGGGTGTTGGGAGAGGATGTGTGGGGAGAGGGGGTTTCGGGGAGTGAGGTGTCGGGGGAGAGGAGGTGGGGAGAAGGGTGTTAGGAAGAGGGGGTGGGGAGAAGGGATGTCAGGGAGATGGGATGTGGGGAGAGAGTGTCGGGGGAGAGGGTGTTGGGGAGAGGTGGGTGTCGAGGAGAGGGGGTGTTGGTGAGGGGGTGTTGGGGAGAGGAGGTGTCGAGGAAAATGAGTGTTGGGAAGAGGGGTGTTGGGAAGAGGTGGTGTCGAGGAGCGGGGTGTTGGGGAGCAGGGATGTTGGGGAGACGAGGTGTCGAGGAGAGGGATGTTGGGGAGAGGAGGTGTCGAGGAGAATGGGTGTTGGGAAGAGGTGGTGTCGAGAAGCGGGGGTGTTGAGGAACGGGGATGTTGGGGAGACGAGGTGTCCAGGAGCGGGGGTGTTGGGGAGCGGAGATGTTGGGGAGAGGAGGTGTCGAGGGGACGGGTGTTGGGGAGGGATGATGTTGGGTAGTAAGGGTGTTGGGAAGCTGTGGTTACCCTCATCGATTATTTACAGACCGTCGCCATACAGCTGGGATATTGCTAGGTGCGGCGATAAACAACAAACCAACCAACATTCAGAAGCTGGAGCAGTGAGGAAGGATGTGGCTGAACAACCGCCGACTGTCCCTGCAATGCTATATCCACATGGTTCAGGCGGTACAACTACCAATAAACTCAAGGAACCAATATCGGATCGGTTTGCCCGTCAAAGCCTGACGTTAAACTGGTAATAGAATGACATTAATGCCGATTTGAGACTTTACCATCCGCTACTAGACGTGATCATTTGCCGTTAACACTCAGGGATGGTCCATTGGACTTGTGGAAAATGACAAAGATCCCATTTAACCTCTGTCAGCATGGTATATTTATTTTTGACGCATTACGCAACTGTTACCCATGATTACGGGTTCCCGTGATCTTTTCCACAATAACGAGAGTTCAAGCACAGTGTGTTTTGTGTCGTCAATATCTCCTGAACACCTCAGACCGCAGCAGGCTTCCCTTCGCTCAGCGCCTACGTCTGTGTTACACTATCGAAACCCTATTTTTGTATGTGACATGTATATAAGAAGAAATCTGTTTCCAAATTAGGCCTGACGTGAAGTGATGATGTCCAACAACTCTCGTCTTTCTCTTCCAAGGAAAGGGGGCGGTGAGGTTGTCAAGCGGTTTAAACTTTCACTCTTAGGCCGAAGACCCAGAACCGTAAGGGAACAATAAGTGGACCCAAGTTCTGGTTTACTTTATGTCACAAAACATCATACAGTGATGTGACTGACAGTTTCTCCACTTATACATTCCCTTGGTTTGTACATTTTTGTATCCAAGGGAACCATAGTTGCAACTCTCAATATCCCCACAATTGTACACTTACATATTTACAAAACCTATAGTTTCTCCAGTTGCATATCTCCCGGAACCATGGCTTTACTTTTGCATATACCCCAGGCACCTAAATAGCCACCTGACCAACAGTTGTGACACCTACATATCTCCCAGACCCACAGATCCACACTTACATATCCACCTACATATCTCCCAGACCAACAGATCCACGCTTACATAGCCACCGGACCAACAGTTGTGACACCTACATATCTCCCAGACCCACAGATCCACACTTACATATCCACCTACATATCTCCCAGACCAACAGATCCACGCTTACATAGCCACCGGACCAACAGTTGTGACACCTACATATCTCCCAGACCCACAGATCCACACTTACATATCCACCTACATATCTCCCAGACCAACAGATCCACGCTTACATAGCCACCCCAGACCAACAGTTGTGACACCTACATATCTCCCAGACCAACAGATCCACCTTACATAGCCACCGGACTAAACAGTTGTGACACCTACATATCTCCCAGACCCACAGATCCACACTTTACATATCCACCTACATATCTCCCAGACCAACAGATCCACGCTTACATCTCCATATCTCCCAGAGACTCCCAGACCAACAGATCCACGCTTACATAGCCACTGGACCAACAGTTGTGACACCTACATATCTCCCAGACCCACAGATCCACACTTACATATCTCCCAGACCAACAGATCCACGCTTACATAGCCACCCGGACCAACAGTTGTGACACCTACATATCTCCCAGACCCACAGATCCACACTTACATATCCACCTACATATCTCCCAGACCAACAGATCCACGCTTACATAGCCACCGGACCAACAGTTGTGACACCTACATATCTCCCAGACCCACAGATCCACACTTACATATCCACCTACATATCTCCCAGACCAACAGATCCACGCTTACATAGCCACCGGACCACCAGTTCCACACTTACACACCTACATATCTCCCAGACCCACAGATCCACGCTTACATAGCCACCGGACCAGTTGTGACACCTACATATCTCCCAGACCCAACCAGACCAACAGATCCACGCTTACATAGCCACCGGACCAACAGTTGTGACACCTACATATCTCCCAGATTCACAGATCCACACTTACATATCCACCTACATATCTCCCAGACCAACAGATCCACGCTTACATAGCCACCGGACCAACAGTTGTGACACCTACATATCTCCCAGACCCACAGATCCACACTTACATATCCACCTACATATCTCCCAGACCAACAGATCCACGCTTACATAGCCACCGGACCAACAGTTGTGACACCTACATATCTCCCAGATCCACAGATCCACGCTTACATATCCACCTACATATCTCCCAGACCCACAGATCCACAGATCCACGTTTACACATCCACCTACATATCTCCCAGACCCACAGATCCACGTTTACATATCCACCTACATATCTCCAAGATCCACACATCTACACTTACATATCCACCGGGCCTTAGGTTGTGCACACGCAGGATTGATATATTCTGGCCCTTTAGTTTGTCCACTTGCATATTCCCTGGAACCATTGTCGCTACACCCACATATCTCACCAACCAATAGTTTCTGCACATATGTACAGCAGCCTTGAGTGTACCGCAAGTGGAGCTATAACGTGATGTCCCCGCAGTGTTCTCCTCATGCAATGTTACAGTCCCGTTTTCTCCCATATTACTGAATATGGCTCCGTTGAGAGATAAAGCATGTTGTTTCTTATACTGACGTCAAACGAGTCACGTAAAACACAGCATGTCTTCGTTATATGTGTCTATAATTCACTTTACAGCCCACTGTTTTTCCAGTCTGAAAAATAGGTAACATGTTAAGATAAAGTAACTTGTAGTATATCTTACATGGAATAATGGGCACATTTCCGGACATTTAAATCCAAGAAAAAGTTTTTGGCGATAAAGCAGATGCCGGTGAAATGATAAGATGTTTATTGATGACGTAGGCGTTACGAACTTTCTCTTTGAGATATCTCTGACGTGAAATGCCACGTGCATGTTTTCAGTGAGCTTTATAAGAGATTCCACTGATATTGCTGTCACTGCATTACGATGCTAGGAAGAATCTTAACACTACAAGCAATTAGTCTCACCTGAAGAACAGTATTTACCCCCGGGATGAGCTTCCTGTCGTCGTTATCTCCCCATGTGGAAAAACTGCTTGTGCACGTTGAATATGTGTGAGGTCAACATGCCTCTGCTGTGACTGAGTATGTGTTTTAACGTTCAAACTGTGTAATCTCTGTTCTTATACTTAACCTTAAAGGTCCCAGAATGATCTTCATCTCTGAAATCGGAAGTTACCATACATTCTGGTGTTAACACATATTTATATTTTAAGGTTTTGTCTTGATTTAACTGTAAGCTGCAGTAGTCTTTGCTCGAAATCATTTTACAGCAAAGGATATCACTGTTGCTGCAACCCCAGATCTGAATGTTGTCAGTGACGCTTTATCCATAAAGGTAGTTGTATCTGTAACGCTATGAAGGCTATTGGTATCTATACAATATCGCCACCGTCGATGTCAGTGCTGCCGGCTATGCTGCATACACATACGTTTAATGCTTTCACTGAAGCTGTTGCCAGCAATGATGTTGCCAGTGATGCCGATGTAATGCTGGAGGTTATTGCCGCGTCTAACAGTGGAACTACAGAGATTCTAATATCGTGTATAGTGCTGCAAACATGGAGGTGCTTCTGTCACTGATGCTGGCCTCAACCATGGAATTGCTGCGGATGCTGTAAGGGTGCTGTGAATGATTTCCCGTCACAGAATGTATACGTGGGCTTGATGTACAATGTTACTGAGTGCGTTCCTTGCCAGATATGCCGATAGTTTGATTAGCCTTCACGACTGAATTATTAAACCCATCATAACCATATTAGAATTGACGTTCACGGTTGAACGAGGACTTTAATAACAGATATGAAGACACCGCACCCAGTAGTTGACAACGAACAGAGTAATGGAAGTCGTCAAAGTTCAAATAATGTAAAACATAATTGTATGGCCAGATAATAACATGATCGACAGTGTGTAAGATGGCACTAACACTGCTTCCGGCCATAACAGTCGCCAGCCCATGCTAATGTAAACGTATATGTTCATGCATTGGATAAACAGATATCTTATGCTCCACGCCGGTTATTCTCATATATACCAAAAATGTTGTTCATTATGGATTTGACCTGCTATTATTTATTTGAATCTCAGACTTTTCTGAACGGTGATCTATGTATGTAGCACCTACAACTTACAAAAATAAATGGTCTAACCTTTAAAGTGTCATAAAGTTACTGTCTGTCCAAAATGTTTAAAGAAATGAAAAATCTTTCAAATTTATACAAGAGATGTTCAAAGCTGTAAAGAAAAGTAAATTATAACAGGTATTTTATGACTGGAGCACCTGCCATCTAGCTGCATATTTATGGTATGTACATATGTGTGCCTATGTTATTTGTGTTCTCCTTTGTACCTCCGTTAGTGGTTTTAAGGGAATAAACTGTTCTGTTCTGGATAACATTTTGTGTGAACCTGCACATATTGGTCATTTAATAATGTACTAGATAATAATAGAGATGGTGTTGATGAAATACGTCAAAGATATTGTTAATGTAGAACGGTTTCCGGATTTCCGGTGAAACTTCCCACACAAGCCATGACTTTCAGATGTGATAAATGGCCATCAAATATCAAAAACATCTGCAAATTGCAATATGCGTATCTCCTAAGCGAATAAAACTATAGACAACCGGTTGACTGTTTTAGCTTAGGAACTGTTTAATAACGTTTTTTATGGAACAGGTAAGAGAAGAAACTGAAGCAGTCACTCAGCTGAAACTGAGAGACGAGTTCTAAAGATTATGTTTTCAACACTAAATCTTCAAATAACCGTACACCTGTGTTACTACTTCTTGCCCCCTCGACAGGACGGGGTGAAGCATACGTAGAATTTGTGATCTGATTCCTCAGGAACCTGGCCTGACTAAAGGAGAGATATGATGTTGTGACTGCAGTCGATAAGATTGTTGCCAACAAGAACGCCTTGAGCCTACTGATTACAACTTGAACATTATGTGCCCAGCAGCCCCACGTGTGGAGTGACGACAGTGGGCGGTGGGCCCGGCGGGGAGAGCTGAATGAGCGTACAGACACCAGGGGGCAGGTAGAGGGAGTCTGCAGGCAAGATGGAATAGTGACTCTGAATTAAATTTACTATTTGTTATTATTGCTACAGAGGACGGGCAGTTGTCCCGAGGTCAGCTGCGTGAGTGGACATTGAAAGGGTAGCCTGCTGGGTCCACTGTGGGCCAGTGAATATGATCAATGCAGTTGTTTATAGAATGATTGTCCATATCATAAAATGCTGTAAGATATTGACACACATGCCAATGTCACATATGCTCAGTTAAAGGACACTGGACGTTTATGATTCTCAACCATATATTTTAAACATTGTCAATACGGTGCCAGGTGACGGTACAGGGTTTACACCTATCTGCGTTTTCTTGTGTCCTACACATTATATAGTACTGGTGTTGAACAAGTTATCGTCATTTCCTTTACGCAATCGTTTTAATCAATGTAAAATTGGAAAACATTCCTTGAGTCTGTAATTTTCGATATGTTAGTGGCGTATGTTCTAAAATGTCATAATACCGTTGCACCAACTTGTATATACGCATGTCTTCGTCGTGTGCTGTCGTTCCATGCCAGGAATGGGTGTATTATAGTTTTACGCAGATATTCCAGACATATCGAGGCGGGGGACACCAGTAATGGGCTTCACACATTGTACCCATGTGCGGAATCGAGCCCGGGTCTTCCACGTGACGAGCGAACGCTTTAACCACTAGGCTACCCCTATGCCTCCGCCCTGCCACGACCACAATTTGGGATTACAAGTCTACATCACTGCACAGCTGATAGTGAATATATTGACAACCGTTCTGGGAGTTTTCATATACACACCTTACGGGAATCTTCACGGCGACGCACATTTACTAAAGCCAAAATATATCAGGTTAATTGGCTTCCTCTGACCAATATTAATACAAGTCTCAAACAGTTATGCCAAACAAACAAAAGCAGATATCATTTGCATTCAAAAGCATTCAGTCTCAAAGATCAGAGTGACGTTATTACTCCAGAAGGGATTTCTAGATGATATACTGAGAATGTAATAAGCAGCCACTGTTCCCACATATCCGTGCCCACCGATTCTGTATTACTTGTTGTCAAGTCTAAAGGAGCACACATTGGATCACACAGTAAAGAAGAGGTCACAGATTGTTAGACTTGTATGTAAACGGATACCAGTATATCATGGCTTCCTCCTTTAAGTCAGTGTTTTCCACCGATTTGGTACCCAGAAGGTTTCAACCCTCTTGAAGCATCCTCCAGAGGTATCTCCCAACAAGAAGCGCTGCCATACCAAACTGGTACCTGTCTACACCGTGCAAATGGCTCAGGCGGTAGCCATTACCGTATATTGTCGTAAAGGTGAAGTTGATTTCGCCCATATGCATGTTATGCCAGACATGTTTTCTATAATATAGAACATAAGGGGATATTCAATAATATAGTGTCACAACTTTAATAGGATAAATAACTTAACAGTGTAACAAGGACAGCCGTCTGAAATTTGCAAGTCAGAAGAATATATATTTTGTTAGATGAATGGACAATCCGCACTACACTCCATGACTCCATTTACCTTGAAAAGTCAAAGTTTAACTCATTGACATCGTGTCTCCGTTCTTAAGAAAGTCCCGGATTCGGCGAGGCATACACCTATACTCCCAATGTCAACTTGGTTCATTCCAACCCATTCTCCATGCAAGGCAGTGCTAAGTTCGTTGAGACTGGTCGGTGGTTTTTGATGGTGAGGGTTGTCCAAGGACATCCTAGACATGTTCGACTTGAGTCTAGTCTGGTATGAGAGCTGGGCATGGGAAGGTGATTTTGTTCTCTTGTTGGAGGTTCTCAGTCCTGTGTTCTCTTGCGCTGTCATCCTGAAATACAAAACTACGTCCATCATAGCGAAGTTTGAACGAGGTTCAAATCATACTGTGAATATTTTACTCATTTTATAAATCCATGTACAATCACACAACACGGTTTCTAAATAATATTACCCCAAAATGGAATTCCTCCAATAAGCTTAATGATATATAAAACCTGTGTCCGTGACACTGCACGGAGACTTCAACGAGTTTTGACTGACCCCCAAATATACATCTGTTACTGTATTTATAAGAATAACCTTAGCAGGTATTAGATATTTATAACGATGCGCAGTTGGCTATCAGAAATGGATGCTAACCAACAACTTATCGGAATTAACAACAAAAGGCAAATACAAATACGGAAATGTGAAGTAAGTCTACCTTTAACGCGATACGCTAAAGATGGGGATCAATAAGCAACGTCAACTATTTGTACTTAAACTTATGTAGCAGGCTTCCTATGATCTCTGTCGCCGCTGATGAAACTACCACTTGTTCAGTGATTATAAATCTCCACCATAGTTCGAGGCTCTCACAAATATGTCATCATCCCTAAAGATATCCTGCATACACAGATATTAATTTGCCGCTTGACATAACGAAAGAAAGGCATTGAAAATTAAATTTACAAAGCCATGAACTCAAATTATCATAAAATAAAATAAAAGATCGTTTGACATTTGCTAGTGTTTTCCTGTTTTCTGTATGTTTTTTGTTACGGTTAATAAATTGCTGTGACAAAAGGTTTAAGAGTCCCCTTTGAACCAGCAAAATAGAACACAGACAAGTCTATAATATTCAATAATATATTGAACAAACAATGAGCAAGCTACAATGAATGACAATACAGATTTCTAGTAGTACAATGCAATTGAGTCACAAATCTAAAATATTGGGTCACAAATATAAAATATCAACTCACTAGAGTCTTGACATTTACAGTGAGGGCAGATATACTGATTGAAGGATGTTTACAATGACAGTAGTAGTAGACGAATAGGCAAGAACTATCGGTCTTGGCGACGATGGCAGACAGATGTACATAAACCCAGTCACGTGATAAGTCCCGTGTGATTCCCGCCGCACAACACAACAACCTGCCTTTATATAGCTCTTGCACAGTTCTCGAGCATTCGAGTAACGGTGGGCAGCATCACTATCCACTCAGAACAATAGGCTATTTTCTCGAACGACCAGGAGTCAAAACAAAATAAGCCAAGGGAGGCAACTCTGGACAGCTATCAAAAAAAGGCGTACCGCTAAAGAAATAATATTGCCATTGCACATACATGACGCAAGATGTAAGCCAAAACCCACACTCAAAACATGAAACATGGTGACCAATAATAACTATAACCTAATCAATGATTTTACAAATTACCAAAAAAACTCACTCTCATAACAATTTGTCTTGTCTTGTATGACGAATAGGTCTCAAAAGAACATGACGAATTTTCGAATACGATGAACGTATTTCATCACGGATCTGTGATGTTGCAATACCATGTAACCATCCCGAATATTGAGGGAGAAATACTAGCAGAAGCAATATGGGCTTCTCTATTTAGATTTATGTAAACCGTGGAAGTGGATTTTCAAGTAAAGTGGCGGTGTGGTAGCCTAGTGGTTACAGCATTTGCTCGTCATATCGAAAACCCGGGTTCGATTCTCCACAATGTGTGGAGTGCCCCCCGCTGTGCTAGTGCTGGAATATAGCTAAAAGCAGCGTAAAACCTTACTCACTCTTTCAGGTAGAGGTTAGTCCATTGCTCTGTTCTTTCATGTCAGCACGTAGTTGAGACGTCGAAATCTGCCACTATATTGTGCTTCATTGTGGGACCATGCACTATTATCTTTCATTTCTTTGTTAGTGTTTGTAATATGACTGCAATCAGTGTTTGCAATACTTTAATTTGCCAGTTGGCCATCCGGGCCCGCTGCCGCCGCAGGCTTTAAAATCTACAGGCCCTGAATGAAATCTGCAGGCCCATTTTGTTTAAGTCAAACCAATAAAAACAAAATAGACTACAGTAGTTGTATTGTAAACAGTTTCACACTGTTTCTACAAAATCAATTAGCGAAGGCTATGGCGCAGATAAGACGTTTTTATTTGTTAAAGACTGGTGTTGACATTCCTATGCGCAAAGCGCTGACATACCAGGAAGTGAAACTGTAAGGTATCGTAACATGAAGGATCATGGATGATTCCCAAACGTTAATAAAGAAAACAATTATGGGAAAGATTCCAGTTGAAAAAAAAATGACAGATAATTTACGGAAGGCCACAAGGGCCTGCAAATATTTGAAACTGCCGGCCAGATACAATAACAACCGGCTTTGGGCCTCCGGGCCGGCGATTATTTCGAACGCTGACTGTTATGCGTAAAGTATCAAGTCATAACCAGATGTTCCAGTGGTGATCTACGATAAACGTAACTGGGATGTGACGACATGCATCATCCAAGACAGCAAGTCTGATCCCGATCATGTTAGTTACGTCACACAACACGCACAGATTGTTGGAGACCAGTTCCAGGTCGTCACGGTAGAAACGCATGTATTTCCTTCACTGTGATCATTGGTATTAATGTTGCCATTGTGATTAGTAACATTTATCGTTTTATCTGATATTTGATTTGGCTAAACACATGAATCTTATCAATGTTATGTGGTTAATATTACATGGCATATAAAGAACCGTGTACAATTAATTTAATAACGCTAGTCAAACAACATTACAAATTTGATGAAACACAGTACTTAAAGTTATGTGGTGCAGCCATGATGATTTTTGTAGATTGATGTTCACCCTCGTGTGTCTTTCCTTTACTTCATAATCACGTATAAAACAAACGGAAAGTTTCTATCTTAAGCAATATCCAACAAAAGTGTCTACGTATTTTAAAATGACTATATCACAATTTTTTACCAGCCATATCATCTAAGGCATCTGACAAACAAACCAATTCAAATATCAAAATAATCTATTTAACACAATGATTACTTATCACATTAAATGACAGATTATCGAAACTGGTTATTTTCTGTTATTAATGCTATCTACTTGCATAAAACAAACACAAAGTTTCTATCTTAAGCAATATCCAACAAAAGTGTCTACGTATTTTAAAATGACTATCTCCCCTTTACCAGCCATATCATCTAAGGCATCTGAGGGTTTTGTGAAATAAATAGCTTTAAGTCTTTTGACGAAGCAGTTAGTAATCACATATCAGTTCATCTGACACAACCCGTGCTAACGTCATAATGCTCAAGAAAAAACATAATCCCAATTGCAATTTGTTTAAACAGTTTTTGGTGGAAATATTCTATATTGCTATTTATATCAACATGTATCAATTTTATCAAATATTGAAGATTGGAATAACGATCTTTTCATTTGTAAAATCTAATTGTGTTCCTTTTGAAGATAGCTTGTTTGACGTATGCATGGTGATAATGTTAGCAACGGAAGAATCTACAAACATCAAATGAGGCCTGGGTGCTGGAGACCTTTCGATGACGCAAAGACGATGCATGTGTCTTTTATTAGAGGACACTGTATTCCGTTTACAGCCACAATGAGCAAGCCGTAGCTGCTTATTAAACCTGATCGCATCCAGCAACTCAAATTACAGAAAGAGTGAGATCGATGCTATCGGCCACGCCACACAGCGTGATCCCTTATACGTTCGTTTTAGTCGGCCAATGTAAGATATACTGGAAGCGTCTATTGACAGAGCACGATGGACGCAACAGGGTTTAGGCAGGTCCTTCTCAACAAATATTACGAACAAAGATCTTCGGAATGTCATGCTACTGATTTAACCACATGGCTGCCAGGTCACCCCGGTAAAAGTAGTGTTCGATGGTATTACTATATCGCCATGTCCATATAAGAGTCCGGTAAGACATGACAAAACATTCTGAAGGAGAAACGTGTCTATCCTGGAACCAAGGTGCCAATCTCTTTTAACTTAGGCAATACTGTATGATAATACTTTCACGAAGTACTGTTTAATATTTTTGTGTGTATCCATTCATGTAGTATTAAGGGACCTTCAGAAATGACATTCGTGATAGGTGGTTCAAGACAAGGGTTAAATTGTAAATAATTTGAAAGACATTTAAACGCAAAGGCGCATTTGAAAATTGTACTTGTTTGTTTATGGAACAAACATGATTTTATAATGTGACATGTAATCTTACACCGACATTAGGATCAGTATAAAGGTTCCACACTGTCCAAAGAGACAATGCATTAGTTGTACAATCTGTGAACAATATCGTGAACATGCAATATTTTTATAACGGCAATTCACAAGGGAACAGGTGATATAAACGAGTATTGTTCACTCAACAGGGCATGTGTCGTTGTCGGCATTATAACACGTTAGGGTTTAATGAACGATCAACATGTCTTTATTGGACATTTATGCTGCATTATTGGAAATCCGTCTGAAATAATGGCAACTAAGCTGTAACTTCCACATCGAGACGTCTGTGACAGTATCAGAACTGGCTTGATCACAGTGCTGTCATTCAGCGCTACCGGTTTTCTATTACCCCAGTGATATAGAGAAGCAGTGTTTGAGATAAGAGCACTAAGCTAAGATCCACCATAACGACTCACTCATCCATATGCAGCAGTACCAGAGGGTCAGTCAGCATCCAGTAGGGTAAAAACTGCGGATGCACATAAAACGGTTAAAGGGAATATCAGGTTCCTCATGAAGGCCACGCTTTTTAGTGAGGGCAAATCGAAAAGCTGTAAGCTTCAGAATGTATTGATTTATACACTGTAGGGTCAGTTGTTGTGATCTGAGTAGACGTCATATCAATATTTCATTATATGGTTGTGTAACATCACGGCTGATCTTTAGAGTTTCCAAATAACGCTGTGATATATGATAGCAGGTTTCTGTGATATTTGTCTCTTTTCTCATCACACAATATACGAAGAAGAAGAAAAATATTTTATTTATGCGTCACATGCTGATAAAAAACAGACCATATACATACAATGATAAAATGTCAGCATCCAGCCATCAGGTTTATGAGACACAATAATTCAGTTTAAAAACATTAAGATACACATACATAATCAATAGCATTATACCATACTTATATACCCTCAGAAATACCCTCTCAACAAAGCACACCCTTACACCCCCCACCCCCACTCCACCATTCACGATCCTCACCCACATGCTCCTTTTACCGTACATATACGTATCAAATATGCATTCTGTTCGCTTCTTGTAATAAAGGGGAACCAGTTTCTATTTACTGTTACGTGACATGTATTGTTAATCAGTGTCACGATCAGAACCTGAAATTAATTTTAGCTCAGTATTGTAGAACCCAGAAGGCAGGCGGTAGCAGGCGAACCTGACGAGGGTGATGTGGCAAGGGCAAGAGCGCGCACGCCCATCCTACACGTTTATAAGCGAGGTCTCGGTCCTTACAACCATCATCTGGTCATGAGGTTGGCGGCAGTCGTATCTGGGATGCAGATTAACAGTCTGTCGTGGGGTGAGTGGTTTGTCCAGTTATTCATGATGGTGTAGTAGTAACCATCCATGTGTATGGTTGTAGCCGCTGTACTGGTACAGCATGCCCCAACTCCTGTTATGAAACAGGTAGCCGTGGAGCAGGCAGTTTCTCTCATGGTGACAAACCCATTTCCTGTGTGTCCTGTAGTCACGTCTATTTTTGGTGTTTGCTTGGATGTGAGCTGCTGTTGTTACGGACGAAATTCCGGTGTTTTGGAAATTATACTCCGAATTGTCTCTTATGAGTGAGTGAGTTTAGGTTTACGCCGTTTTTGGCAATATCACGGCAAGGGACACCGGACGTGGGCTTCATTCATTGTAACCATGAGGGGAATCGAAGCCAGGCCTTCGAGCGAACGATGTAACCACTGGGCTACCCCGCCGCCCCTTGTTTGGAATAAACAATTCCTGTGTGGCCAGTGCCGGTCTTTGCTCTGATATGAAGTGCTTGTATTTGGGAATGAATCTATGTGTTTTGGAAGATTGTGCTCCTGTTGTAGGGACTGGACATTGGTGACAAGTAGGGAAGGCCAGTATGCCTGCTTACACTGATGTATGTTCATATGTGTATTTTGACATGCACGATGTATCTAGAGAGTTATGTGGTTGCACAACAGTATGTTCATGGTAATTCATAGACGTGTAATGTATTTGCAGTTTGCCTGAAAAAGCCTAGCCATTGGATTCATAATCTTAAATTGTGATCTTCAGAATTTGAATCGAAGATGATACAGCTACTTATAGATAATGATATTCAACTTGCAGTTGCAGAGGCAGGTATTTTCAGCAACCAGCTAACAAACACGTTTCAGTTCTATATTTTCAGGTATCCCCAGCGTCTGTGACCACAGTTTCTACTTTAGCGAGACTCCTCTTTCAGCGAGGGGAATATTACTATCACTGGGAATATTACTATTGCTGTAATCACTGATTACAAAGTGCCATTGTAACTCCTTTCTGTTTGCATTTATTTGTAAACGTCGTTAATTTCAGATTACAATTGTTAATCTATGAAAAGCAACGTATAATATTCTTGACAGTTACCACGTCAAATCATGCAGTCGTTCATCAGCAATGTTGTCTTTTTGGCACACATTTAAAAACTTCATTTGTATTACTAAACATGCTATTGAAACCACAGTGCAGGAAAAATTTCTGTAATTCTCAATGAACTTCATTTCCATAAACGTGGACGTTGACTGATTCTGCCTTGGGAGTTTCTTTCAAACATTTCCGTCAAAATGGGAGCAATCTAGTGTTCAATTTATTGGGAACGTTTCTCTGTGACAACGAGCTGATTTACTCAGATACGGCCCAAGGGTGCATCAGCCTTGGTAACCTTATAACTTGACACACTCCTCCTCAAACGGCACAGAAGAGAACGTTTCCTGTACCTAGGTTACATCAGTAGATGTGTGATCTGCCACTGAGATTCATACACAGAATATATATATTTCTGCCAGCTATTTGGCAACTGTTCCAAGTAAACATCTTGTTTGCCAAATAAGCATGTCATGAATCATGAAACTTTAAACGTTATCATTATGAATATATTGTGTTCCTAAACAAGCTTATATACCCTGAAAAAAAACCGGGTTTTTTCACAAAGTTGTGTGTTTCGGCGCTGTGCACGCACAGTACGTTGGTAACGCTGCGTGTTTGTCTGTATGGTCATTTCGTGACTACAAGGAAACACAAAAAAGGATCATAGTTTCCTTCAACGTTTTAATAATGGATATGGCAGAATACACAAATCATCTGTTTTGGCTCAAGATTATACCTATTACAAGTATGGAGCTGGAGGTCGGATCAGGCAACATGGCGTGTATTTGATGAGGCCAAATACGTTTATTTCTAACCTGGTAACGTTGTACAATCAATATCTAGTGTACCCTACACGTCCTTGGATAACTAACTGCTTGTACGTCACGCCCAAGACCCGGGTTCGATTCCCCACATGGGTACAATGTGTGAAGCTCATTTCTGGCGGGGCCGCTCATTTCTGGTGTGCCCCGCCATGATAATGCTGGAATGGTGCTAAAAGCGACGTAAAAATATACACACTCACTCACTCACTCACGTTTTACCTTCTCTGAAAATTGATGTCAGATACACACTATAGTCAGCAACATATAAGCTTGTAGAACACATGAACGTTCATCTCCGTAATGAGAAATGAACAAATATCCATCGTCATGACATAATGAGACAAGCTAAAATACCTATTAAAGTTGGCGTTTTCGTTCCTGATGTGAAAGGTCAACTCAGCCTGGCCATCTGCAGAAACAGTTTCCATTCGATGGAAAATGCAAAACAGTGATGAAATAAATATGACCGGATCACTGAGAAAACTGTTAATGTGCTACGTGATTATAAACTCATTAACTTACGATTTGTGTACTTCCTGTTCCTAGTCCTTTTTATGAGTAGATCGAAAGATAAAAATTCATAAGATGAGTGTAGCAGAAATGCCATTTTCGAATATATTTTTCACGGTTATTAATTTTAAGTTGAACACTTGACTGTCTTTACATGATTTTATGATTATGGAAAAGGGGTTTTATCACTTTCATTTGCGATAACACAATATAGCTACCACTTTGTATGCATGAAACGTATGTTCAGGCTTACTGGTGCTTGCGCATCTTTGGATTGCGAACTGAAAACTCGTTCAGTCCTACTTGCCAAACTTGAAACAACATGACGATTCAAAATATCCAATAACAGAAGTTTCTGATAAGAAAACAGTTCAATATTACTACAGCACCTAAGAGTAGATATACCTATATGGTCGACAGAATACGTGTAGATTGACTACGCAACCATCAGGGCTCTGTAATCCTGTGAAATAATGAAAATTCATGTGTCGTACGATACAAAGACCCTTGGTAATCTGGATCAGAGGGGAAGTGGTGTCAGACACAGATGGAGGGAGGTAAACGGCAGATAACCACGGTCGATTCCTGGCTGGCGTGTGTAGAAGACCTCATAAGTATGGGGTCTTTGATGCCAAGGTTAATGAGAGGATGTGTCGCAGTCTCCATGACAGTTAATCTTGACGTTATTGCGGGCCGACCTAGAATTACATCACCAGAACTGATATTGCTGAAAGGTGTTTGCAGAGCTCGCCTATCTGAAACTAATGATAACTCAGAATGAATGATTTTGCATTGAAGGTGGTCATTTGGATCCTTGCTCGGTCTGGTCGTCAATATTTTGGCAGAGTAGACGATCGTTCATGAAAGTGAATGCGGACTCCTATCTCTGATCCTTTACAAAAGTCTTAACAAGCACTATCAATATATAATGATATATTCGTAGCTTGATCATTCAATTTGTATTGACACATTTTGATGTACTCTGACTCACAATCAAACGGACTGATAGCGTATCGGTTTAGTGTCACATAAACACGTGGATGTAATGAACGTTATTTATATGTGTTGCATGCAAGCTTACGGGTAAGTTACCACAAGAATGAAGAGAGATCTATGAGTCAATAGGGTCATCAATAAATATTTCGCTGGCAAAGCACTTTCAAAACCTACAAGCTTTGGAACCATCAAAATGCTGAGTCAAAGAGTTGTTTTGGATATGAGCGCCTTTATTTTCTAAACACGACGTTTCAGTGTTAATTCTTACTTCTTCGTCGTGTGAATGAAAGAGTAAGAATTAACTCCGTGTTTAACGATTAAAGAATATTCAAAGGAAGATAGTTTTTATGGATGTCAACTTCTTTATTATGAGGAAATATGTGTATCACTTCTAAATGCCATTCAAAGACCTAAAGAAATATCACACATTTCGGCTGCAATAATAAAATTCAGCAAACCAATCGAGACACTGGTTTACGCATTACAACCACTGATCGTCCTGAAGATCTGAACCTCCTCAATATGTCCCAGATGTTGAGGAGAAGTCCAAACAGCTTCGATGGTGTGCTGTTGGTGGCGCATGGTGCAAGAGGCTATACATCTACATCTATATCTACATCTACATGACAGATGCAGTTTGTTTGTGTGAGTGTTTTTTACCGTCGAGAACTATAGCGCTCATGACTGCTCTGGTAGTGCCAGAGTACCAAATCGTAGATGAATTCTGGTATGTTGGACTTATGATGCAGGTTCCCACTCTACAGATTGCAAAGAGGAGGGTCGAATATAAATACACCTAGCTATATAACAAGGATATGCCTGACAGGCTTCACCTCAGATGTGTTTTAATCTCCAATGTGCGCCATCTGTATCCGTAAAAGTGGACGACGGACTGATAAGATTGGTCTAACTGCCCGTGACACACAGTGAAGTGCCCTCCAACTACCGTTAGTTAGTGAGAATTAGGTATTGCGTCTTGGTGTAGGTACCTCTTTGGAGGATCTCAATGTTTCTGGAGTACCACCGAGAGATATGTTTAGATAGCCTTCCAGTATAAATAACGGCTTACGTCTCGCTGAAACTGACAAATGCGATCAGACTTTCAGAGATACAGAAATCTTTTAATGTTCGAAATTAATAGGCTTCCTTGCAGCTATTAGCCTGTTGCTATAGTATGATACGTGCATATAACAAACCAGATTAAAACTAAACTGAATCTTTACAAATTGTGATCACATGTGTCCGGCATTAACAAATGTGTTCAAATACATTTCTCTAAAGCCGTTTTCTGGCATTTATTCTTCAGCACCACAACGGTAAAGTACTTTTCTATTCTATTTCTATGTAGCATTCAATGTATGTCTTGGAGTATTTTATACAGAATATATCATGTGAACCTGGTCAGTCGGATGTCAACATGGAGCCACTGTGGCGCTGCTGGTGGGGGTTCTCTACAGCATCGTGATTAGAGAATTAGGGTGCAGGTCAACTGACTGACGCGGGATTAGCCCCAGCTGCATATACGAGAGATACAACAAAACCTACCTATATTGAATTAAACCCGTGAAGTGCTTAGGTCAGCTCACTCTTTATGTGTGTAAAGAAAAGAGAGAGAAAAAGGTTTCGAGTCAGTGAAATGGAGAAACAGCTGCAGACGTCAAATACGACTTGATACAATGGGCGATCAAATGCCGTGATTCGTTAATCAGAAACTACTTCCATTCTCAATAAGAAGATATCCATTTGACTAATCACGTTAATCGTTTTGCTGAGGCTCGGTGCTGATTGAAAACATACCATGTTACTTGTACCCTATATGTTTATTCCAATGAGTGAATGGGTCTGATTTAACGTCTATTTTAACAGTATATCACGGCAAAGTGTTATCGAGAGGCTATTCGTAATGTCGTTCACACAAACCATGTCTAAGAGAGGACTGACTGCATGTCATCGTTTCTTAAAAAAGACTATCTAGTCAAGCGAGGTAGCAAATAGGCACATCTGCAAGCGAAGGAAGGTGCCACAGCGTTAACAAGTGGAATCTAGAATCCATGGACACCTGCGGATTTCACTAACGCATGTACTCTATTTACTCAGATAATTATTATTTACATTGTCACTAGAGTCATCGTTATGTAGCTATAGACATGCAGCCCTAGTAACAGCAGGATTAGAGTACTTTCAGTGTAAAACATGGCGTAGCTATTGTCTATTACTGACCGAATCGCAACTGACCACTGAGGTTCTGAATCACTACTTGAGATAATTGTTACCATGATCAGAACAATAGTCGACTTTATCGAACATTATTGTCTAACAAAGGCATGGCCGTGTACATCTTTGTGAACCATTGTTTGTGATGGCGCAAGTGAGATCAGTTTTCCGTATTTGTGCTGGTAGAAACGACTGCGGCTAGTTGTCTTTATAACCTTGTGTCTCATTTGACGGTGTCTGTGGCAACAGACTACGTTCCGTAATGTTATGAAAGGACAGACGGATTCTCAACATACATGACCACTCACAGATTAAATTAGTTTCCCTTTGGTGGAGTGCAATTACTCTTGTGGGGAACCGCTTGATTACCACGAAAGGCAATCGCTGACATTTAACAATTATGTGTATTAGAATTACGTGTTTTTCACACTTTTTTCCCCCTTACACCAAATGGAATATTTTTTTAGGATAGTACAAAATGATTAAACATTTGCTCTGAAGCTACTGATGAAAGGTTTCACTTAGATTGTAGTCACTGTCTGACTTGAGTGATCACTGATCTTCGGACGCACTATATTAATACGGACATTCCAGGAGTGAGTGGGTTCGAGATGGGTGGGATGGATATGGTTCAACACAGCGCCATGTCAGTTTCTTTACGGAAGAAATCCCAGAGTACTGTAGGTCTCAGACGTGCACTTCATTGGCGAATCCCATGTGCAAGGGGTAGTGCCCTCAAACCTAGAAACCCAACTGGGACGACACCATCATCGTAGGTTTCGGTCTTGCCCAAGGGATTGCAATTCTGCCAAGCGAAATGTTGCACTGCTTAGCGATCGTTTGTAAGAGACGAGAACACCTTTACGTCAATAATATTTACATTAGGAATGACAAATGATAAATGTCCTATCTTTCCGTATGTATACTATGTGCCAACAATAAGATGTTGCTGTTGTTATTTTGTTTTTTCAAACATAGGATATGTACAATCCCAAAACAAACTTGTGTGAGAACCTGTCCCTCCTTTTGTAAATGACATACACTACATTATATCAGAGCAGATTTCTTGAACGCCCTTAACAAGGAGGTCTGGGATTTTGTGTGAAAAAATCTATTCCTGAAAATACAGGACAAAATACAATTTGTCATCAGGTATAATTCGTTCATAGGTAAAGCTGGGTGCTCAGGGTCATAAAAATGGTTAGGCATGTTCTACTTACCATATTAGTTCCTTTCTACATCTCATCTCAATGACCCATCGATCACAAACCATGTTATCACTCAGCTTTAATATCAGTTGCACATTCTCGTTCTGGAGAATGTGTTCTTTGTTCAGGGTATTTAACAAATAGAGAATTTTGCTGCTGTAAGATATATTTGCGGTATTAAACCAAGAACCAATACCAATAATTCCATTGAGATTTTTCAAACCATGTCCCTGCTCCTGTTTACATTATACTGTGAAGCAACATGGAAGCATAACGGTGCGGGCAGGTCAATGCCTGTGTTTCTTTGTACCTCGACGAGATGCTGCTCATAAAATATATTGTGATTTATTTGTCACAGCCTTTACAGACCGCCGTAACAAAGATGGAATATTTCTGAGGGTGACGATAATTCCTTTATGGTCAAGTGCTTCCTAAGCAAAATTGCGTTCAAACGCTATAAATAACAAAGAAATTGTCCCACACGCGTCACTCAGAATAAACTTCTAGTTTTTCCAACGGGCATCATGTTCTCATGTTTTATAAACTGCCAGTTTTAAACTGAAATGCACCCTTTGACTCAGCTTCAGATGATAACAACTAGTACGTTAGTTTAGCCCTGACTAAATCAGTCCGGATATCGCAGCAGTATTTCAACTGAATCAATCAGAATTTGTCCCATCGTGACTGATCTGTTACCAACTAAATGAATGAGAGAAAACATAGCGTATATCATTCACTTACATCCTCCCAAAATAGCTTCTCCGTCCAGTGAGGGCATTTCTCCCAGCAATAAATGTCACATAAATGGTCATCGTTGCCGACTCATAGATACATTTAGCCTCTACATTACCCTGTGTGTTGTGTATGAGGTTCGTGTGTACACTGTGGCGCCATAACTTGGAACCCTGAAACGACTCTGATATGTGCGATTGTTGGGTGATCTGGTTCCGTTATTGGCACAGTGTCTGCTACTCGGTGCCGATGAAGCCATGTGTAGGCAATTGAGACAGGAACGACTAATTAATTGTATATTCTTGTGATAGTCCTATCTCAGAAATACAGTTCATATTGGTACGGAGGTTACATAATCTTGGTAATTGTTCACGTCCGTCACGCACAAGACAACACCAAGGAAAGTACCGCTGACACCAACATGCCTGTAGTTGGGATTGCAGTCATTAGTTGAATTACATCCTGCAAAGTATAAAGAAGACGTATTCCGATTGGACGATTTCATAATTTATACCATCACAATGTTTAGGTGCGGATACGATACACTTCATGACTTTGGGGTCATTGGGGACATGCATGTTCTCTTCAGATGCTGACGCGTCGATGGGGTTACATAGTGGTTAAAACGTTCGCGAAACGGTTCATAAATGGTTACTTTAAGAGAGTATTTCGAAAGTAATAACGACATTCGTTCAAACTGAAATATATTTACAGCTCACAATAGATAAGTCTCAAACAGTTTATTACAGGTTTAAAATTGCAGAGTTGGTGCTGAATGAAACTAAATTTAGATGCTATAAAAGAACCATCAATATAAGATTACATATTTATGATAGCTATTAAATATAATCATAAAATTGTGGTCGTGCACGGCTTCATGTGGAATTCTAAGATGCTTCACTAAAGGATCAAAGTGCCGATAGTAGTTTAGCAGGGGTTGGGGTTGCAGACACGTCAAGAGAACAGCTCGTCAGTTAGCCCTGAACGAGGATTGTTGATTTGGGTCACCGAAACCGTCGCTTTGTTTTCTGCCTAAATTAATCCTCTGTAGGTATTACATTTGGTATCTTAAAAAGAAATACAATTTGGTTTACCCACATGTATAGCGTAGTAAAGTACAGTTTAGCCCTGAACTATAATAACGATAAAGCACTCGGACTATGAGCTTGCATGACATCACTGATAATTCATAATCAGATGATTATCCATTTTAAGTGATCATGTCCGTGCAAATACAAATGTTGAATTATATTATAGCATTATTGTTAACGAAATTCTCAAATGTCAATACAATGAGATGATATTCCATGGACTGGTTGGTAGAGGTTTGGGACAATGATGCTAAATGATACTGTAACACGTGAAAAATATTTTCAAAAGGTGTAACACTCGTTTAACCCAAGACAACGTGCTCAAGAGTACAGCGTCAGATTTCTGTGTTTGAACTTTAAAAAACATGCTATGTAGTAGGCTTCGAATGAACCCTGTCGCTGCTGACTGAAACATTATTTTCCCACAATAATGATTAATCTCCAACATACCACGATGCTCTCACAAATAGTTCATCATACAACCAGAACTTGTATACACATATATTAAATTGCCCTTTCCCACACTGGTTGAATGCTTTGACAATTAACCTTTTATGAAGCCATGAATATAAAACAAAATGTGGATTTCTTAAAAGGTCGTTTGGCACTTGTAAGTGAATATCTTGTTCTTTCGAAATTGTCTGCAGTAAGTTCTGATTTATGGGATTTGTCTTTTCCTGTTTGACTGAAAATGTCAACAACTGCATCAGGAAGGGTCGATATAGACATATTCAATTGGTTTGTGATAACCTCTGATAGAGATCGTATGAACATATATGTTGCAGACACTTCGTAAAGAATGGGATCACTCTTTGTATGACCATGAGCAGGACACACAAGGAACCACACGAACATTCACCACTTCAGTGGGCGTTAGCTCATATGTTTTTCCTATTAAAATATTAGTTGTACATTGACTATTGCCACCTCTCTTAGGCGTATTGCAATACATGAATGAATGTGTAGGAGTTCAGTGTCATAAATTCATTGATCTGTTATTTTGCAGTATCCTGATTCTATCCCGTCTTTTGAGAGAGAAATACCAGGAGAAGTAAAAGTAACTTCCTGCTTTAGACTTGTAATTGTCAGAGATGTCCTTTTAGTTACAGCTTCCTCTTTGCGTCTGATCTGTTTCAGCCGTCTGAAAAGTATCGAGTCTCGACGAAGTAATCCACTGTTTAATACCATTACCATAAAAACTTGCAATGACATGCATCATCATAGTCAGTGAGCCTGAGAAACCCTATCCCGTTAGTCGCCTAAATGACAAACATAGATTGTTGAAGAGCAGTTCCACCCCGCCCTTCACCTCAGAAACTCATGTATCTGCTTCACTGTGGTTATTGATTAGAATATTGCCATTGCAGTTTTAATGATTTCAATTATTATGGTTTCATGAAAGCTTTGACTTTGTTGAACGCAACACTTTTTCAATGTTAATTTGGAATATTACACGGCATCTATAAGAACCGTGAACAATTGAATAGCGCTGGACAAACAACGTTGCAAATTTGATGAAACAAAAGACATAAAGTTATGTAGTGCAACCGTGATGAAGTTTGTGGATTAATCTGCACCCACGTGTTTCTTTCCTGTAGTTCGGAATCAAGTTATACAGCACACCACTCGTATGGAAGCCAGTGGGGTAAGCTTTCACTACGATAGGGTCATGTGTCAGGAAATTATGAATCGATGAATGTTGTAATCCTCGCCCTTGCAGTGACATGTGTTTAGGACGTTTGTTTACCAGTCGTCGTTGCATAGCCGGAATGCTGTGTTAGGGAACAATAGACATACTAAATATGCCCATTGTGTGAAAGGTGGGTGCAGGCAGGATAGGATATGGGTACCATTTTCGCAAGCAACTAATATGACTGATCTTGAGTGATTCATTCAAATACTTTTCACCACATATTTTGCCCTCACGCAAGAAGGAAACTGTTTCAAGACGTGCACGTTTCGGGAGTTGCCATTATACAGTTCCTCAAAAGAAAGATCTCTTCAGCAATATCCAGGAAACGTGTTTGAAAGTGCCTAATTTGTTTTCATTACCAGAAGTATCATCTAGAAGCGTGATTCGTGAGAAATAATTTGCGTTGAGTCATTTGAATGAGTAATCAGATATTCTTATCGTGCTAACATAACCATACACTAGATAATCTCATTTGAACACTTCATCTCTTTGATCAATTATCAATTCTATCGTGAATAGAAGATTGAAATGAATTATCTTTTCACTGTAATTATTCAATTTTGTTTCTTTACGAAATTGTTTGGGAGTGTCGATGTTAGCATCTGACGAATCTGCAAACATCAAACTATAACACAGTACATATGTCTTGACCATATGGCGAAAATGCTTAGCCTCATCAGCAATATGGCAAGTGGGGTGATCTTATCAGTACCATGACGCCGGTCCCTCTTGTTTTTTCATGGCATATACAGTCACGTGAGATATCGGCAAACATCAGGTAGTAGAATCGTGCGTGCCTCGGAATCACGGTGCCGGTCTCTTGGGACACAGGTAATATTCCATGATACGAAGATAGTTCCCGGTTGTACTGTTCCACTTGTTTATCCGTCTAGATAACAGTTAAGGGGTAGTCAATCCTTACAAACAGACATTCGATTAACATTGAAATGTAGTTTCTATGACAAGGGTTAATGTGTGGACACCCGTCTTGCCTCTCGTCGTGTTGCTGATAATCGAAGACGCCACTCATAATGTTACTTTTTTAAACATAGGAAGAAAACTTACCTAGTGTATGACACGATTCTCGAAGTGATAATATTTAGTCTAACTATGGTCTTGCTTCGGTCAGCATTGCCTTGTAACAATGAATTTATGTAACCTATCTGACAGTGTTTATCGATGGAGAGCATGTATAATCTGGACACAGTGTATATGTTGAACCGTCTGTGTTCGAACCGTGCATCAAGAACACGGATTACATCACTAATGAGCTGACAATCCAGCATGGAACAGGTTACATAAACTTGATGAGTGTTGTTCACTCAATCAGACATCTGTCCCTGTCGGCAATATAACACGTTAGGGGTTTAACAAACGATCATCAGTGTTTTATTGAACATTTATGTGGAATATTTGGAAATTAGTCCAAAATAATGTCAACTAAGCTGTAACTTTCACATCGAGACATCTGTGGCAGTATCAGTCTGACCATCTTGATAGCAGAGTTAATGGCTATACTGCAGTTTACAGACCATAGACTTGCAGTGCTAGTTTACTGTCTTTCCAGTGTTATAGAAAGTAGAACGAGAATTTGGAATAAGAGCACTAAGGTACAATCCCAACATAACGATTCACTCATCCATATGCAGTAGCACCAGAAGGACGGGCAGGAACCAGTAGTCTAAATAGTGCGGATTCACATAAAACAGTTAAAAGGAATATCGAATATCAGATTCCTCATGAAGGCCACGCGTTTCAGTGAGGGCAAAATCGAAAAGCTGTAAGCTTCAGAATGGATAGATTTATACATTGACAGGGAAATCTTTGTGATCTGAGTAGACGTCATATCAATATTTCATGGCATGCTTCTGTAACAGCTCGGTTGATCTATATTATTTCCAAATAACGTTACGATATCTAATAAAGGATTTTTCTATACTATTCGTTATCACCCAACACATGTACCAGATATGGGAACCAGTTACAATGCGTTTTAGCATGAGCCATTATCACTGAAAGACAAAGCATAATCCGGGTTGTCTTCTTGTCAGCTACAACATCTGATCATGCAAATTGTCCATCAGCATTTCCGTTTTTTGTCTTTAGCCCGAATTTCTGAACTTCATTTTGCTGAACTTTATTCAGACCACGGGGCAAGAAATACCCCTGTAATTCTGCAGGAACTTCATTTCCATAAACGTGGATGTCGACTGTTGCTGCTTTGGAACATTTCATTCAACTATTTCCGTAATGATTAGAGGAAAGTAGGTCAGAATTTATTGGTGACGTTCCCTAAAGTCATTAAAACATCGGGTTTGTTTAACTGCTGCTCTTTCTCCGATACGGACCAAGGATGCATCATCTATGACAACCTCATAACTTGGCACACATAAATGGGATTTATCGACATATTACCCAGAAGAGAACAATTCCTGTATTTTGAGGAACATAAGCAGATGTGACCATGGCCATGGCATTCATACACGGAATATACCTTTTCTAGCCAATTGCAAAGTAACTGTTCAAGGTAAACATCTTGACTAACAAATAAGCCAGTCAAAAGGTTTTGGGACTTTTGTGTTCCTGAACAGGTAATTTCTCTCTTGCAACAAAGTGTATGCTTACGGGGAAGATACCATAAGAATGAAGAGACCTGTGGATCACAATAATTGAATTTGGATCAGCATCCGAACATCAACAATTATTTTCCTGAGCAAAACACTTTCAATGCCTTTAAGATCTGCAACCATCAAAATGATGAGTCAAAGATGTTCTGGGATATCAGTTTCTTCATCTGTTAAACACGAGGGTTATTTCATTTGTTTTACAAGGAGTAAATTCTGACATCTTCATTCACTTGCAGAAAGAGTAAGAATTAACTCCATGTTGAACGAATAATGAAAATATCGGCTGTAATAATGAAACTTTCAGCAAAGAAATCGAGACATCGGTTAAAGCATTACGACCACTAATCGTCTGGATGACAATGAATGTTGTTTTGCACCAAACCATCTCAATATGACCCAGATGTTGAAGAGAGTCTAGCCAGGTTTCACGATGCGTTGTTGGCACAAGAGACTTTACATGTACATTTTTTGCAAAAATGTAGTTTGATTGATTGTGGGGCTTTTAACTACGTGACTTACAGAGTTCTTGACTGCCCAGATAGAGCCAGAAAGCGCAAATTTATACAGGAATTCTGGTATTTTTGGAGTTAGTATGGCTGATTCCCTCTCAACACAGATATACAAACTTCAACTCAGATGTGTTTAAATCTCCACCGTGTGCTATCTTTATCAGTGAAAGTGATCGATGGATTGATAAGATCGGCCCAACTTATGATGACATACTGTGAACTGCAACCCTACCTGCCGTTAGTTCGAGAATTAGGCATTGCCTTGTCTTTATGTGTGTCTGTGGGGGATTTCAATGTTTCTGCAGTAATTCTGACAGATATGTTTCAAGTAGAATTCCTGTATGATGAACGTAAATAGCAGTATTAAGTCTCGTTGAAACTGGCAAGTTGGCGATCACAGTTTCAGAGTTAAGTCGTTAATGTTCGAAAGTAATGGGCTTCCATGCAGCTGTTTGCCTATTTCTACAGTATAATACACACCTCTAACAAACCAGATTAAACGTACACAGCGAATCTTAACAAATGTGATCAAATGTCTGCAGTATTAACAAAAGTAATCAAATATCGTTCACGAACGCCATTTTCCAGCATGTGTTCTTCAGCACCACTGAAAGCAGCGATGCTATTTGAGAACTTACCTTTCAGGTATGCCTGGGCTTATTTCATTTAGATCTTTATACCTGAACCTGGTCAGTTGGATGTCAACATGGAGCCACTGTGGCGGGGTGGGGGTTCTCTTAAACCTCGTGATTAGAAAATTAGGGAGCAGATCAACTGACTGACGTAGGATTAGCTGAAACTGGATAGAGGAACTCAGCATCTGTAATTAATCTTGCAAAGCAGCTGATGAAGATACGGGGGGCAACACCGAAAACTACTTATAGTGAATTTAACCTGTGAGGTGTAAAGGTCAGCGAGCTCTTTATCTGGGTATTGAAAAAGAACAGAAGTATTCGAGTCAATACGAAAGACGACTTGATACAAGATAAAAGATATCAATTGCTAGTCTCAATGAAAACAAAACCGCGTGACTAATCACGTTAACCGTTTTGCTGAGATTCGATGCTGGTTGAGTGAGTGAGTGAGTGAGTTCATATTTAACGTCACATTGGCAATATCTCAGCCATATCGTGACGACAACAATTTATACAATATAAAGAGAAAACGTTTTAAATATTAAAACCTGTCGACGATGGACAGTAAAAATACTAGAGAATCACAGATATGAATAAAACTAGCGAGCAAAGCTAAAACATTTTAATTAAAGAGGACAATACAGTATAAAACACGGGCTATAGATCGCCAACAACTGCGATGCTGGTTGAAAACAAGCCACGTTACCTGTTCCCATTGTGTGTATTTCTATGAGTGAATGTTTTTAATTTAACAGTATATCATGGGCATGCATTATATCTCCGCTAACCAGTATCATGTATATGCTCTGGTGGAGTTCGTTTTTCTTCAAAATGTTATTCCTAACGTCATTCACACAAACCATTATAGTGCTAGCCCACTGAGATACCATGCCGCAGTGAAGCATGAATACCCCACTCAGACACATTATACTGACTGCGAGCTGACCAGTCCTTGTTGCACCCATTAATGCCGAGCGCCAGGAAGGGACCAACAAGTACCATATTTTAACGTTTTTTGGTATGACGCGGTCGGGGATCGAACCCGCGACCTTCCGCATTCCGGGCGGACGCTCTAACCACTACACCACGGAGGCGGTCCAAACCATGTAGGTAATGAGAGCAGATGATTGAATGCATGTCATAATTTGCTAAAACAAACAGGATAGCAAGGCAATCGAGGAGGAAAATATGCACATCTGCAAGCGAAGAACAAGCAGATATTAGAATCAAGGGCACCTGCCTATTTCACAAACACATTTGCTGTAATCTTTGCCATTTTCATACAGCCGTAACCCTTGTCATAGAAATGCAGCCCGAGTAAAAGCAGTATTAGAGACAGTACTTTCAGTGTAAAACATGGCGTAGCCCTTGTCTATCCCTGATCGAATCACAATTTACCACTGAGGTTCTGGGTAATTACTTTGGATACTTGTTACCATTATCAAGACAATAGTAGAAGATATCGAACATTATAGTTTGTTATTTTTCAAGGGCGTGGCGTAGGCCGCTATCAAGTGCTGGTAACTTTGAAAACAAGAATTGTGAAGCATTGGTAATGATGAAGCAAGCGAGATCAGTTTTCCAGATATGTGCTTGTAGAAGTCTGCGGGAAGTTGTCTTTTTCCCTTTTGTCTCATCTTGTCGACTAGTGTGTGGCATCTGACTACGTGGACAGATAGATTCTAAACATACGTCACGGCTCGCAGACAACTTTAGTTTCCCCTTGGTGAAGTGCACCTATTCTAGTTGCAGACATCAATCAGCAGCCCAGCTGTCAAACCTCTTTCACACAACTGGTTATATATAAGTGCAAATGAAGACACGTCTCATATCCTCTTGTTAAAATGAATTTCAGTGATACATTACTATCAAAGCAAAGGTATCAGTTGTCATATTTATGTGTGTTTTAGGAAGCTATCAGCACAGAGTAATACAGTAACACAGGTCGTTCCGTGCGATTATTACATGCGTGTTGTATATATGTTATCTTATTTGTGACTCACAAAGACCATAATTTCTGCCCATATAAAATTAGAGTCAGTGAATCTGGTCTTTGCACATTCGGCAGTAAATATATAGTTAGTACGACATATTTATTGATCTATACTTGACGGCCTGTGATCATTTGACAAACTGTCAGCAAGAGATCTGACTACTGTAATTGCTGAGGTGCCTCTACAACAATATAATTCAACTTCTTTCAGAGGCATTTCCTCCGATCAGACTACAGGATTAGGAAACTCCTTGAAGCCATAAAAATCCAACGCTTCAACCCCAGCATGAACCGGGATCAAGGTTATTTTATCTCCTCAGCCTATCACCACCTAATTAAAGATCACCAGTAACCCACCCATACCTCGTCCATTGGCTTCTATGCTTCCCTTTGTGTATTGTAATCACAACCAATCAACGCCTACATCAACCTACTCTCTTCAACTCACGATTACCATCTCAGTGTACATCAACTCATCTACCGGGTATTGTATAAACTTAATCTGCATTTGTTTGAATCACTATCACTCTGTACATCAACCTACTCTGCTCAAATCACTAATTAACAATCCAGTGTATATCAACCTTGTCAATTGTATATACACACTATGCAGCTATGTATATATTCTCCATATTACAACTCGTTGTATCACTTGCTTGATAACGGTGTTAGTACCTACACCGAAACGCAATAAAGAAGTTGACTATCCATAGAACTTGGTTTTCCTTAATATAATTTAACTCCGCCAGGTTGTTTGTAATCTATATCCCGAGAAACGGCACTTTGGATTCTCTGCTGTTACTTTCTGTTTTATAGTTTGTTTGGCATTTCGATTGAATTGTGCCTAGGCTCAGTTGGTATTGCATGTAACAGTGTGCCAATGTCTGCAAAAGCCTGGCATAACATCCACAGTATGATAGCCAAGCTATGACATGAATGGTATGATATTCTACCAAAAGTGATATCAAATAAATTGGAAGTTCCATTACTTCTTTTGTCTGGTGTATATCTTTATCCGACCCGTGAAGGTCCGGGTTAGAATTGGTCTTCAGCAACCCATGCTTGTCGTAGGAGGCGACTAACGGGATCGGGTGGTCACGCTCGCTGACTGGGTTGACACATGTCATCGTATCCCAATTGCGCAGATCGATGTTCATGATGTTGATCACTGGATTGTCTGGTCCAGACTCGATTATTTACAGATTGTGTCTTGGTACCCCGACGGAACAGGGTGCTGCTCATAAAAATTGCCAATTGTCTTTCACAAACTCTTACAAACAGCCGTCAAAATGCTGGAATATGGCGATATGTCTTCCATGGTCAGATGCTGCCAATCCAATATTGCTTTCAACAGATACAATTAGTCCCAATATTTCCAACATGCGTCCCTCACATTAAACTTCCAACCGTCAACACGTATTCTTGTTCTATAAACAGCAAGCTTTAAACTGAAATTAACTCTGCTGCAGATAAGAACAGCGAGTCCGCCGGTTTGGTGCAGACATAATCAGACCAAACATCGCAGCAGTATTTCAGTTGAATCAGGCCGAATTTGACCCACTGTGACTGATATCTTACCAACTAAATGAATGAGAGACACCATAGCGTATATTATTCACTTACATCATCCCTAAATAGCTTCCCGTCCAGTGAAGGCATTTCCACCAACAATAAAAGTCACATAAATGATTATCTTTGCCGACTCATAGATACATTTAGCCTCTACATTACCCTGTGTGTTGTGTATGAGGTTCGTGTGTACACTGTGGCGCCGTAACTTGGAACCCTGAAACGACTCTGATATGTGCGACTGCTGGGTGATCTGGTTCCGATATTGGCACCGTGTATGCACTTTGGTGGTCATGAAGTCATGTACTGGCAAAAGAGACAGGACTATTACAAGGGTATACAGTCAATTAGTTGTCTGCCTATACTAAAACCAATTTAGGTTGGATCGGCGGTTACACAGTGTTGGTAATTGTTCCCGTTCCTCACGTTAAAGACTGCACCAAGGAGTGTCAACAGGTGCGCTAATACAGGTTAAAGTACTGCTGACATAAATACAACGCATACATACCTGCAGTTGGGATTGCAGTCATTCTGTGAACTTTTGCAAAGTATAAAGAAGCTATATTTTGATTGGACGATTTCATAATTTATACCATCACAAGGTGCGGAAACGAGAAATTTCATGACTGTTAGGTCATTGGGTACACACAAGTTCTCTTCCGGTGCTGAGGCGGCGAAGGGGTAGCGTTGGCTCATGTTGTTCAGAAATGATTCCAGCTTAAGTGGGAAGACAGGAAAGGAATATGTAGTTCTGTATTAACTATACATGTTATATCATTGTCTTCATGTCTGGAAAAAAAACGTGTCCTGTAATATTGCTATAAAAGGAAGGCCTTGAAAAACTGTTATGTATTTAACAGGATACATTGAAAAGCTTTCCTGTACCACAAAAGTGGTAATGAGATGTTTCCCGAAATTGCTCCAAATTCCTTTTACGTAATCTACCCGAAATGGTTAATGAGAGTATATCAGTATTCTCAAACAAACGACATTCCTTCAAATTGAAATATACGTATGTCTTACACTAGATAAGATTCAAACAGTCATTAACAGGTATAAGACTGCAGAGCTGGTGCTACATTAAACCGAATTTTGAATGCTAACGAAAAAAATACCCATAAATCTAAGATTACATATTTATTATATGTATTATAGGTATTACATAAAATCATGAAAGTGTGGTCTTGTGCACGACTTCATTTGAACAGAACCGTACCCACTGTTTCTCGGTCGTTACATACATCTGCGGGTTCATGTGTCACAGTAGAACAGAATGTACTCAGCAACAGCAGCTGAATTTCATCACATAGCCTATTTTCTATCATGTTCAGGTTTTTCAGGTTTCGAATGATCCCTGTTGCCGCTGACTGAATCACTATCTGTCAGCCCTAATGATTAATCTCCACCATATCACGATTCTCTCACACATATTCCATCATGCAACCAGAATGTTGTATATACACAGATATAAAATTGCCCTTTTACACAGATGCTGAATGGATTGACATTTAACCTTTTGTAAAGACATGGACATAAAACATAATATGGATTTCTGAAAAGGCCGTTTGACATTTTTAAGTGAATTCCCAATTGGTTCTTTCAAAAGAGTCGGCAGTAAGTTCTGATTTAGGGGATTTTGCCTTTTCCTGTAAAATGGCTTGCTTGACCGAAAAGGTCCCCAAACAGCATTAGGAAGATTCGATATAGACATATTTAACACGTTTGTGATAACGTGTGATAAAGATTGGTCGTATGAACACAGATGTTGCAGACACTTCGAAAAGACACTGGGAACTATGGTCTTTCAGTGACATGGGACTGCTCTGACCACGAAGCTAACAGGCCATCTTACTATAAATAGTATATTATGATGTAATCAGACAACTTTTACTTCGTTAACTCTCTCCTCAACACAGTAGCTCTGTCCTTAACACAGTACATATATCATGACCATATGGCGTAAGTGCTTAGATTCACCAGCAATATGACAGATGTGACGATCTTATCAGTACCATGACGCCAGTCCCGTTTGGTATACAGTCACGTCATATATCAGCAAACATCAGTCTGTCCCGGAATCACGGTGCCGGTCTCTTGGGACACAGGCAATATTCCATGATACGAACACAGTTCCTGGCAGGACTCTCCCACTTGGCTTTTGTAACCGTTCAGATAACGGTTAAGGACATTTGTTAAACTCAGAAATGTAGTTCCTATGTCAAGAGTAACTATGTGGACACCAGTCTTGCCTCTCGTCATATTGCTGATAATCAGTTTCAAAACATTTTAAACGATGACGCCACTCATAATTGTACAAAGTGTTGTTTATTTTCAACATAAACATTATTTTAGTATACGACAAGTACTCTAATGCTGATGCTATTGTTGGTCTAACACTGGTTTTGCTTCGGTGATCATTGTTTTGTGACAATGAATTTGTGTAACCTATCTGGTTGTGCAGGTATAATCTGGGCAATATGTGTTTCTACATCGTGCATCAAGAACACATAATACACCACTAATGAGCTGACAATCCAGCAAGGAACTGGTTACATAAACCTGATGAGAGTTGTTCACTCAATCAGACACCTGTCCTTGTCGGCAATATAACACGTTAGGGGTTTAACAAACGATCAGCAGTGTTTTATTGGACATTGATGTGGAATTATTGGAAAAAGTCTACAATAATGGCAACTAAGCTGTAACTTCCACACTGAGACGTCTGTGACAGTATCAGTCTGACTATCTTGATAGCAGGGTTAGTGGCGATACTGCAGTTTGCAGTCCACAGACTTGCAATGCTAAAGAAGGTTTACCATCTTCCCAGTGGTTTAGCGAAGTAGAACGAGCATTGAGCTACAATCTCACCATAACGACTCACTCATCCATATGCAACAGCACAACAGGGTCGGTCAGCAACCAGTAGGGTCAAATGTGCGGATGCACATAAAACAGGTAAAGAGAATATCGAATATCAGGTTCCTTGTCAAGGCCACGCTTTTCAGTGAGGGCAAATCGAAAAGCTGTTAGCTTTAGAATGTATTGATTTATACACTGAAGGGTCAATTGTTGTGATCTGAGTAGACGTCATATCAATATTTCATGACATGCTTCTGTAACAGCTCGGTTGATCAAACTTATTTCCATATAACACTGTGACATATAATAAAGGGTGATTCTGCAGATATGTATTCTTATTGTTTCTTGTACGAAAGGGAACCAGTTACAACTAGAGTCACTGAAAGACAATGCACAATCCGAGTTGTCTTCTTGTCAGTTACAACATCTTATCATGCAAATTGTCCATCAGCATTTCCATTAGCATTTGTCTTTAGCACGCATTTCAAAACTGTATTTCTAGACATGTTTAGTGGTTGCTGAACTCTATTTAGACCACGGTACAAGAAAGTCTGTAATTCTCCCGGAACTTTATTTCAGTAAACGTCGATGTCGACTGTTTATAGAAAGCCTTGGGACTTTTCATTCAACCATTCCGTAATGATTGGAGCAATTTGGTTGGGAATTTGTAGGTGACGTTCCCTAAAGTCATCAACAACATCTGGTTGGTTTAGGTAGCTGCTGTTACTCCGATACGGACCAAGGATGCATCACCTATTGCAGTCTCGCAACCAGGAACACTTTTATGGGGGTTATCCACATATTACTCCGAAGAGAAAAGTTCCTGTACTTTGGCGACCCTAAGCAGATTCGGGCCTTGCCACTGGCATTCATACACAGAATAAACGTCTACTAGCTGTTTGCCGTCCATTGCAAGGACTGACTGTGTTTGGTTTTACGCCGCTTTTAGCAATATTCCAGCAACATCACGGCGGGGGACACCAGAAATGGGCTTCATTGTACCCATGTGGGGATTCGAACCCGGGTCTTCGGCGTGACGAGCCAACGCTTTAACCACTGGGCTACCCCACCGCCCCCCACCCCTTGCAAGGAACCTGTTGAAGGTTAACAACGTGACTAACAAATAAGCCAATCACGAATACTTTGCACATTTTTGGTAACATTTGTGTTCCGGACTAAACATGTCGATATTTCTCTCTGTGTAGCAATGTGTAACACATTTACAGTACATTTACATAAGCACCCATCCCAGAAGAACATACTAGTGTTTTCTCTGAAAATACACTAGTTAGCCAAAAACGAAACAATTAAATTGAAATGAAGCGAACGTCAGTTATGCAGTACGCTCATACGTTTCAAAATCAATTTCCTTGGTACACTGGAACATCCTCCACTTCTGATGTAACCCAACATTTGCACTAGATAAGCCAGATGTATACATAATTAGTGAAAGGAGGTTTTAGGGTGTCTACATACTTCGACAATTGTCCATATTCCTCACAGGAACTAATGCGAGGATTAACAAATACCGTCAGTTTTCTCAGTTCTGAAATAACGATCGTTGTGATTACATAAACCACCACTGGCGACCGTATATGGTGTAGTCGCTCGTCGCACTGATGAAGTACTATCAATCAAACGGTCTCAAGATGTCTCAAATGTTGAAGAGAGATACAACCAGCTTTGATGCTGTGTTGATGGGGGGAGGGGAGGGGTGTTACTAGAGACTGGTTGAAAACATGCCACGTTACTTCTACGTATCTTGAAAAGATGTAGTTTGTTTGTGGGGACAATTGTGCTATCTGTATCAGTGAAAGTAAACGATGGGCTGATAAGATTGGCCAAACCTTTTGTGACATACCGTGATCTGCCCTGCAACTGTCATTATTTCGAGAATTAGATACTACGCCATTGTGTAGGTGCTTCTTTTGAGGATTCATTGTGTGTATAGGTAGCCTTCCTGTATGTTGAACGTAAATAACAAAATTTAGGTCTCGCTGATACTGGCAAATGCGATCAGAGTTTCAAAATTTACCCTTTAATGTTCGTAACTAATGGGCTTCCATGCAGTTATTAGCTTATTGCTACAGTATAATACACACATTTAACAAGCCAGATTAAACTTACAGAGCGAATCTTAACAAATGTGATCTAATACGTTTCACAAAGGGCATCTTCCATTTGTTCTTCAGCACCACAACGGTAAAGTTGTGTTGAAGAGATGCTGTTGAAGAACTTACCTTTAAGGTGTGTCGGGGTTCATTTCATACAGCTTGTCGATGCTCATGCTGTTGATCACTGGATTGTCTGGTCCAGACTCGATTATTTACAGACCATATAGCTAGAATATTGTTGAGTGCGGCGTAAAACTAACTTAGACATTCATACAGCTTGTTTATTATGTGAACCTGGTCAGTCGGCATGGAGCCATTGTGGCGCTGTTGTTTGGGGTTCTCTTAAGCCTCGTGATTAGAGAATTGGCCAGCAGATCAACTGACTCATTAGATTAGCTGAAACTGGATAGACGTAATTACTCTTGCAAATCAGCCGATGAAGATATAGATAGCACCACCAAAAACTTAAAGTGAATGCAACTTGTAGGGTGTTTAGGTCAGCGAAAATAAGTATTTGAGTCAATGAAATGAAAGACAACTCGATATAAGATAAATGCTTTGATTTGTTAATCAGAAGCTACTTGATATTCTTAATGGGAACAAAACCATGTTACTAATCACTTTAAACGTCTCCTGAGGCTCGATGCTGGTTGAAAACATGCCACGTTACTTCAATTTAACGAATTAGCGTACATGTTAACGGTATATCACCGCATGCCATCACAATTACGTCCTCGCTTATCCAGTATGTTTTATACAATTTGGCGGAGTATATTTCTCTAAATGTTATCGACAAGTTATTCCTAACGTCATTCACACAAATGGAATGCATGTCATCGTTTCATTAGAGAATGAAGTCCAGCGATGGCATGACGTTGACCTGAATGGACCTGTGGAAACTTAAATCCATGGGCATTTGCCGAATTCTCTCACATATTCACTGCATTCACTCTCACATATTCACTGCATTCACTCTCACATATTCACTGCATTCACTCTCACGTATTCACTGCATTCACTCAGATATGTTCGTCATCATCCTAGTTATCGTCGTGTAGCCCTTGTCATACAAATGCAACCATAGTGACAGCAGTATTAGAGGATTTTCCGTGTAAAAATTGGCGTCGCCGTTGTCTTCTGCTGATAGAATCACAATTTACCACTGAGGTTCTGGATAAATAATTGGGATGATTGTTAGCATTGTCAAGACAACAGTCGGAGATATCGAACATTATTGTTTACTAGGACGTGGCTAAGGCCGTATACAAGTGCTGGTAACAGGGAAACAAAATGTGTGATGACGCAAGCGAGATCAGTTTTTCAACGAAATTGTGTGTTCCTATATAGAACATTCTGTGAAGCTTCCGAGAAGCATATCGCTGCGAGTTTCACTCTGGGTTCCTACTTTGTATCATGAACTATAACAATCCACATAAGGTTTGAATTATAGGTACAGCAAAGAAATTTGTAGAGGACAATAGCTCAGGGCTTCCTTCTTATTCGTGGTGAGGAGATTTAATCTGGCGTGTTTCTGATTTGTCATCAACCACAATGCTATGTCAACAGATAACTGACAATTCTGAGTGACGAAAAGGTCATTAAATCTCTCGCTGTGCCCATTGCAGACATCAATCAGCATGCCAGCTATCAAACGTGGCAGGTGGTTAAATATTACATCATATCTCTTTCAACGTGGGGATATTTTCTTGTCTGTGATCATTCGACAACTGTCGACAAGAGACTTGACAACTGGAACTGCTGAGATGTATCTGCAACAATATAATTCCACTCCGTCGGGTTGTTACTCATGTATATCCCGGAAAACGCCACTTTGGGTTCTCGGTTGTTACTTTAATTGTGTCCAGTTGGTATTTCACGTAACTGTCTGCCAATGTCTGCAAAAGACTGGCACAACGTCCACAGTACGATAACCAAGCTTCATTTGATGTTCCGCAAAGTCAACAATATGACATGATATTCCATGAATCTTTTGGTAGAGGTTTAGTGGTTTGCAGCTTCAGGCAAAAATACTGCCATTTTTAGAAGAAAAAAACCCTATGAGAATGACGGGTACTTACTGGTAGGGCAGGTCGTGCTTACCTCTCTCGCAAACATCTAGTTTATAACCGATTTTCAGTGATCCATTCATTTCATTTTCACAGCTATATTTTTCTTTACACCAAACGGACTTTGTTTCTAAGGATAGTCAAGACTGTGTATTCATTCACACTGGCGGTTCTATATATGTAAAACCCGTGTATTATGGCATACTAATGTTGCGTCAGAGTCAAAGCACCCAGAAGGTTTCAACCCTCTTGAAACACCCTTCAGATGCTTCTAACAACCATTGAAACCCCATGTCTAATGTCTAGACCATGCTAGTAGCTCAGGTGTATAGACGACCCTTTATTGCCGTAATGGAGGAGTTAATGTCGCCAATATACATCTCATACGAGACATATCTGATAGAAAGCCTCTTATATACTTTACATTCAGACAGATCTCCGAGTCTGCAAAGGAATATGTTTCGATTTCAGACAAAGCTGTACAAGTAGTATTGTTGTGATGGAACTCCAACCAGCAATTAGATATTTGTTAATTGGCATTGTCGGATTTGAAAAAACCTGCTAATCATACAGACATGGAGTCTATTGAATTTTGAAATAACTGTAAGTAATATCCAAATGAAAAGAATCCATGTATGTATGTGAACAGCGTCAGATGTCAGTGTTTGATTTTTTTAAAACCGCTATGTAGTAGGATTTGAATGATCCCTGTTGCCGCTGACTAAAACATGATATGTCAGCACTCATGATTAATCTCCATCACACCACGATCCTCCCACAAATATTTCATAACACAACCAGAATTGTGTGTACACAGATATTAAAATGTCCTTTCACACAATGGTTGAATGCTTTGACAATTAACCTTTGAGACTAAAGCCATTAAAATAAAACAAAATGTGGATTTCTGAAAAAGGTCGTTTGACATCTTTAAGTGAATTCCTAATTGGTTCTTTCAAAAGTCGGTAATAAGTTCCCATTTATGGATTCTGTATGTTGTGTTTTGGGGTCTTTTCCTTTAAAATGTCTTTAAAAGGGTCAATATAGAGAGATTTGTTGGCCATAACGTATGATAAAGATTGGTCGAATAAACACTAATGTTGCAGGCATACTTTGGGATCATACTTTGTACTTTCAGATGGACCTATTTGGATGCTCACGAACATTCTCCTCTTCAGGTAGCGTTTGCGCATATGCGCTAGTTGAGATTTGCTTCATATCGTAGATGACTGTTGTCTCCTCAGTCAGGCGCAAGCGATACATGAAGTGATATGTACATACTCAGTGTCCATTATAGCTTGATGGATCTGCCATTTTGGAGTAACCTGAGACCATCCCCACTTTTGAGATAGAAATATCAGGAGAAATAATAGGGGCTTCCTGCTTTAGACTGGAGTCTGGACCAGACGATCCACTGACTAACGCCATCGCCATTGGTCGCCATCGCCAGACAATGACATGCATCACCATAGTCAGTGAGCCTGACAAACCGATCCCGTTAGTCGCTTTTAATTACACGGACAGATTACCAGTTCAACCTCGCCCTTCACCTCAGAAACACATGTATCTGCTTCACTGTGGTCATTGATTAGAAAATTGCCATAGTGGTTTGAATGAATATTATTTTTTATGGTTACATCAAACCTTTGACTTTGTTGAACGCAATAATCTTCTCAGTGTTATTTGGTATAATGTTACATGGCATGTAAAAGAACCGTGAACAATTGAATAACGCTAGTCAAACAACGTTGCAAATTTGATGGAACAAAATACTTAAAGTTATGTAATTATAAACTTTGTGGATTGATATGCACCCTCATGTGTCTTTCCTGTAGTCTGGAATCACGTTATAAAGCACGTCACTCGTATGGAACCCAGTGGTGTCAGCTTTCACTACGATAGGGTTATGTGTCAGGAAATTAGAAATCGATGAATGTTGTAATGCTCGATCTTGCAGTGACATGTGTTTAGGACGTTTGTTTACCAGTCGTCGTTGCATAGCCGGAATGCTCTCGGGCAGTGTTATCGAACAAAACACATACACAATATGCCTATTGTGTGAAAGGTGGTTCTCAGCGATATAGTAGTAGTACATGCATGCCATTTTTGCAAGCACCAAATGTCGTTGATATTGAGTGATCAGAATACTTTTCAGCAACACATTGCTAACATAATCATACACTAGCTTTTGTTTTAACCTGTTCTCTGAAACTATAAAACTGTTATAATGTTGCTATTTTATCAATTAGCAATTCTATCATAATCTTTCGATTGAAAATATTCAATTTAGTTTGTTTATTAACGTATTCGTGCATGCACAGTAATAATATCCGCATCTGGCGAATCTGCAAACATCAAATGAAAATACGTTGCTAAACAGCTGCGTATTACCACGAAGACGGTTTAGTGATAGTTGTTGTTGCCCGGGACATTATTTAATGCCATAGTCAGAAAGTCATAGCTCCTGAAAATTGAATTGGATCTTGCAACACAACTGACTGGAAACGTGAGATCGATGGCTTCGACCACGCTGCAGACCTAACTCACTTGATCCCCATTTTAATCCTCCAATGCTATGGAAATAGCTGCTGATATGCAGGAAACGTGCATGGAGAGCGTGCTCTGATAGGGATAAGGACATACAATACTGGAACTAAGGTCTTTTCAGTGACTAGCGACTGCTCTGACCATGAAGCTAACATGGTGTTATGAGACAACTCCAGTAGCTCTGTCTTAACACAGTACATAAGTCATGACCATATGGCGAAAGTGCTCAGCCTCACCAGCAATGTGATGATCTTATCAGAAGTATGACGCCAATCCCTCTTACATTTCAATAGCGTGAGACAGCATATACACTCACGTAAGATATTTGCAAACATCAGGTTGTGGAATCGTGCGTGTCCCGGAATCACGGTGCCGATCTCTTGGGACTTGGGTAATATACCACAATACGAACATAGTTCCTGGCAGGGCACTCCCACTTGGGTTTGTGCATCGGTCCAGACAACGGTTAAGGGGTAGTCAATCCTTAGGAACAGACATTCGTTAAACAAGTTGATTCACGACAAGGGTTAATATGTGGACACCCGTCTTACCTCTCGTGGGGCGAATGAAGTAGCCTAGTTGTTAAAGCGTTCGCCCGTCACGATGACCAGGCTGAAAATATTTTAAATGTAAAGACGCCATACACAATTTTACTTGTTTATTATTAACACTGGAAGTGGAACAAACATCATTTTAGAACATGACAATGCTGAGATTGTCAAAGTGATGCTATTATTAGAATAACATTGGCTTTGCTTCGGTCAGCATTCTCTGGCGACAATGAATTTGTGTAACATATCTGGTTGTGAATGTATAATCTGGGCAATATGTGTTTCTAGATCGTGCGTCAAGAACACATAATACACCACTAATGAACTGACCATCCAGAAAGGAACAGGTTACATAAACCTGACTAGCGTTGTTCACTGTATCAGACACCTTTCCTTCTCGGCAATATAACACGTTAGGGGTTTAACAAACGATCAGCAGTGTTTTATTGGACATGTATGTGGACTTACTGGAAATTAGTCTACAATCATGGCAACTAAGCTGTAACTTCCACATCGAGACGTCTGTGGCAGTATCAGAAGTCTGACCATCTTGATAACAGAGTTAACGGCGATACTGCAGTTTACAGACCATAGACTTGCAATGATAAAGAAGGTTTACCATCTTCCCAGTGGTTTAGCGAAGTAGAACGAGTATTTGAAATAAGGGCACTGAGCTACAATCTCACCATAACGACTCACTCATCCATATGCAACAGCACAACAGGGTCGGTCAGCAACCAGTAGGGTAAAATGAGCGGATTCACATAAAGCAGTTAAAGGGAATATCGAATATCAGATTCCTCATGAAGGTCACGCTTTGTAGTGAGGGCAAATCGAAAAGCTGTGAGCTTCAGAATGTATTGATTTATACCCTGAAGGGTCAATTGTTGTGATCTGAGTAAACATCATATCAGTATTTCATGGCATGCTTCTGTAACAGCTCGGTTGATCTATATTGTTTCAAAAATATACTGTGCTGTATAATAAAGGGTGATTCTGCAGATATCCATTCTTATTGCTTCTTGTCAGAAAGGGAACAAGTTACAATGAACTTTAGCGCGAGCCATCATCACTGAAACACAATGCATAATCCGACTTGTCGTCTTGTCAGTTACAACATCTGATCATGCAAATTATCCATCAGCATTTCCGTTTTTGTCTTCAGCATGCATTTCAAAACTTCATTTGTATTACTTGACATGTTGTGTGGTTGTTGAACTGTATTCAGACCACGATGCAAGAAATATTTCTCCAATTCTTCAGGAACTTCATTTCCTTAAACGTGGATGTCGACTGTTTCTGCCTTGGGACTTTTCATTCAACCGTTTCCGTAATGATCGGGGCAATTTAGTGTTTTATTTGTTAGTGACGTACCCTAAAGTCATTAACAAACATGTGTTGGTCTAAATAGCTGCTGTGTCATCGCCAATGGGAACGTCATAACTTGGCACACTTGAATGGGCTTTATCCACATATTACTCACAAGAGAACATTTCCTGTATATATCAAGCAGATGTGATCTTGCCACTGACATGTATGCACGGAATATACATATACTGACTGTTTCCCGTCCATGACAAGGCAACTGTGCCAGGTAAACGTTTTAAGCCAGTCATGAATACTTTGAGCATTATCATACGCGTTTGTGTTCCTTAACATGGCGACATTTCTCTTTGGCAATGAAGTGTAACACATTTACAGTACATTACAAGAAGCACATCCTGCCTGACGGAACAATTAGCTACGAAAATATATTGGCCAAAGACGAAAACTATTAAGTTGATATTGTAGAATAACGCTCAGTTATGTGGTTACGTATATGTAGGCTAATACTTATTTTAGCCTTCAGTTGATGGCGATCTACATCCCGTTTTTATACTGTTTTGTCCTAATTTGAAATCCAATTTTAGAGATAGATGATAGTTTTAATTCTTGATACTGTGATGTTCTAGTTGGATTTACTGTCCTTCGTCGCCAGGTTTTTACACTATTTCTCAAGAATTTCTAACTATTTTTAGAGTGAGTGAGTGAGTGAGATTTAAGTTTTGTTTCAAACACAATTTGAACTATTTTCTCTTAAACATATGTAAATACCATTGCAGTGCTATTTTGCAGCACTGTCAGAAGTGTGATGTAATAAACTCGAAGAATATAGCGAATACTTCAATTACAATTGTTATGTCAGTCAGTTCTTTTGAGTTTGGATGTAAAATACTTACCAGAGCTGCTGTGTGTTGTTGATGGCATCTTCTTGAATCAATGTCTTCACACAAAAAGCCCTATGAGCTGGAGAGACCACGAGTGTGCCAAGTAGTTTTGATCACTACAGATACTATTCTGTTTACAACTACTTAAGGTGCAAAGAATGGCATTCAGCAAATTTGACTGGAAATCAAACTCAAACTTAACAACTTTGCATGAGGATGGTTTTGGTTGGTGTTTTTTTTTTGAAAGACATATGAACAAGAGAATACATTTCGCACAATTGTTTGTCTGTTATCGAAAATGTCTAGGTCTAATCAAATTATGGGATTTTTCTACTGGCCTAATAAACCTTGCATCGGTAAAATTGCCAGTCATTTTGATCTTCTAGCATCTTCACCACATATATGCTGATTTGCAGTTTGCCTGTCTGCCTCATCTTGCAGGGTGGGTGACACAATATACGTGTCAGGTTTCCCTCAGCTCAGTATTCAACGCATACCTACAATGCCAACTCACCCTGCCAGACGAACCGACAGAACTGGGACCACATGAATCCGGACGTGGTATATCATTGAGGTACGGTTTACTCTCAAAAACATACAAAGCACTCTATATGTCTATTTCGTAGTCACAAATTTACAGGGGCGTAGTTACCATTATAAAAAAAGCCCGTTCTTACACATGATTTTGAAAATGAAAGTTAAGAAAGCCCTCAATACTATCTCAATATCAAGTTTTGCAACCTATCGGGCCTGATTTACGGTACGAAATGGGTGAAATAAAAGAAAAAAGTTAGTCAAAATTAATGCAGTGTTATTGTTATTGAAATTTCATCATACAACTTGTTTTATAATTTTCAGATGAAGCTTCTGATACATCATTCAGAATCCTGTGAAGACATTTAGGCAATATTTGTGCCTCCATTTGACGCAAAAACATTAATGTAAAGAGGCTGAGTTGATGAGCAATTCGCGGAATGACAACTGTTCAAAAGATTTGGTGTTGACATCTCAATTACAGGGTAATTTGCCTTCAAACCATATTCATTATTCTTTTTTAATCTGTTATAACAACTTTCAAATGCATATCTTTCAAGTCTTTTCATATCACCCAGTAGTTCTCTACTGTTGCATTACTCCTGTAAACTCACCAAATAAAATAATAACAATAAAATACATTTTAAGTATTATTTAAAACGGTAAATCTTTCATGCTCACCTTCAGAACCACTGTATAGTCACTAACATATTACTACCAGCTGCGGGAATCTTTCTTTCCAAAACAACGAGTTTGGGAAATTTGGGACTGCGATAATGAACATTTAATTGCAGCAAATGTATCGAGACGTCTATGAAGCATTACGACCAGAGTCAGACTTGGTCACAATGAAGGCTGTGTTGCACTCGGAAACGCCTCGAGATGTCCCAGATGTTGAAGAGAGATCCAAGCAGCTTTGACGGTGTGTTGTTGTTCGGGGATGGTGCAAAAAGACTACATCAACATCTACATAAAAGATGTTGTTTGTCCGTGGTGCTTCTTACCGGAAATCGGATATTTTGGGAGTACTGATGGCAGACTCTCACTCTCCCATGGATTACAAAGGAGTGTGTTCACAATATATACTATAAATATCATCTATACTTCTAACAGGCTCCACCTCAGATGTGGTTTAATCACCGAAATGCGCTGTCTTTATTAGTGAAAGTGAACGTGGGCCGACGAGGGGCTGATAAGATGGACCCGATTCATTGTGCCATACTGTGAACTGACTTGCAATGAAGGGAATCTTATACCTTTCACCGTTGTTAATTTAAGAATTCAGGTTTTGCGTCTTTGTGTGGTATTCCTCCGATAAATCAAATTTGTCTGCAGTAACTTGGAATAGTTTGGACGTAGGCCTTCCTCTACAAAGAAGATGGATGTGCTGTATAAGTAGATAACTCTATTACGTCTCGCTGAAACTGGCATGGGTGTTGGGTTTCAGACTAAATTCTTTAATCTTCTTGAATAATGGGCTTCCTGGTGTCTATTATCCTATTGTTGAATTATAATAAGTATCATTACAAACCAGGTTCAGTTCACATGTCATAACAAACGTGATCAGATATCTTCCACAAAGGCCATCATACAGCATGTGTTCCCGAACATCACAACTGTAAATTACTCGCAGCGATGCTTTTATAGAACTTACCTTTAAGGTATTCCGGGCTTGTTTCATTTAGATCTTTATACCTGAACCTGGTCAGTCGGATGTAAACATGGAGCCACTGTGGCGGTGTTGGTGGGGGTTCTCTGAAGCATCGGGATTAGAAAATTAGGAAGCAGATCAGTTGACTGACGAGGGATCAGTTGAGGTTGGATATACGAACTGATTATGTATGATTGTCCCTAAATAGCTGGTAACGATATGGAGAGCTGAATTCAGTCTGTGTGTTCATTTCAGGGAGATCGTTATCGGTTTGTTATCGAAGAAAGGGAATTCTAGCGCTTGAAAAGGAAAGACGACTTCATACAAGATCTGATTAATTTATGTGATTCGATAATTAGACACTGCTCGATGTTCTTAATGCAAAAACTAGCACCTCGTCTGATCACGCATCAGGCTAATTAGTCTTCTGTCGAGGTAAGATAAGTGTTGATAAGCTACTTTTACAATGCATGTTCCCACTATGTTAGTGCGTTCGAGATAATGCCTATGTTTAACAGAATATCAGAGCGTACCATCGTTAAGTCAACTTCTCTTAACCTGCATTTTATCCACTCAATTTTATGTTAAGTACCTCCAACCTTCTTTAACTATCTTACATTATGGCAGTATATCTGTCATACTCTCTTATTTCGAATACATACATACACATATAAAAGGTAGATTATTTTTATCCACATTCATTTCGATTCTTGATGGAGACCCTATTGAGGAACCGCTTATACAATTATTACAATCGAACGTACTTTCTGAACAACGGTTTCCCTCCGTCAGAAATGTCATTCTCGTTTGAATAAAAAATACGACAGATATCGATTTTCTGAAACGATTCGACATGGACACATTTCGGCAGTGTAACATGAAAATCCCGCTCAAGCTGTAAATAGACTCCGAGAAGACGAGCCCTTCTCATAATACCCTTAATGACATGTCAAGTATAACATTCTAGAGGGTTTTGGATAGACTCTACTGGGATCGAACCTGCTCTTCGGACAGACGCGCCAGCCACTAACCAGGGAGGACATCACAAGAAGCACACTGCATTCTGTCCAAAGGGAACGATTCAGCGTAATGTAGTTATTGTAGCAGCTAATAATAATCTTTTAGATTGCAAACATACGCTCTGCTGGAGCTCATATTTCTTCAAAATGTTCCCGACAGGTTATTTGCAACGTCATTCACACAATCCACGTCGGCAAGCAGTTGATTAGATGCATGTCAGTGTTTCTTTAAAACCACAGGCTGTCAAGTCAAACGAAGTGGAAACTAGTCACATCGGGTGGCAAAAAGGTGCGTAAACAAGCCGACGCAAGAATACAAGTTCATCTGCCAAATTTCCCCCCGGATCATAAATTTCCGATATTCTTACTGAAATACTAATTAGAGTGTAGCTGTTTCAGAATCGCTCATTCATGCAGTGTATGGTATTCACACAGCAGCAGTCACATTAGTCATTGCCATGAAGCCCTGGTCATCTCAATGCAACCCCGTCATCTAAATACAGTCCAAGACACCGCCATGCAGCTCCAGTCATCGCCATGCGACCCCAGTCGTCTCCAGACCTCGCTATGCAGTCATCCCCTTCCACTTCTAGTTATCGTCTCGAAACTAGTCATCACCTCACTGTAACGGCTGAGGTGCCTCTGTCACAGTATAATTCAACTCCGTCACTTTGTAACTGATCCAGAGAGACGACACGTATGTCTCTCGGCCAAGGCGTGTTATCAGTTTCAGTTTCTCAGAAGAACCCACCAAAGGTGGTACATGAGAAAAGCACAATATACATTTAAATATGATAATATAATCGAGATGACAAGGATATTGGGTAAATACATACAATGAGTGAGAATTAAGTTAATATGAGTCTCATATAGCTGCAACTGATATAACGATGGTATTGATGAATTGAGACGGGTTTTTCACATCTTTTACTCTAGTACTGGATTGTTGTATTCACAGGTTGAATTCACAATCGTCCAATCCATTCCGGGTGAGAACTGTTCTCCACAACAGATACGTGACGAAAGCAACGAACAACGATCAAGTAGTTTTCCTTAGTCAGGTCCCGCAGAAGCAAACAATGTCGAACATGCTTCCCTCAAAACAGACTTCTAGGTTATTCCACCTGCAACACGTTTTCTGTTCTTTGTCAGTTTTAATGCATTGCCAGCTTTAAACTGAAATGCACCGTTGACCCAGCTGACAACAACATTCATGTCAGTATAGACACTGGCATGAATCAGACCGGATATCGCAGCAGTATTTCAGCTGTGTCAAACCGCATTTGTCCCAATGTGACTGATCCGTTACCAACCAGACGACTAAGAGACAAGATGGCTATTTCATTCAACTTATACCCTCCCAAAATAGCTTCCCCGTCCAGCGAGGGCATTTTCCCTGCAATAAACGTCACATAAATGGTCATCTTTGCCGACTCATAGATACATTTAGCCTCTAGATTACCCTGTGTGTTGTGTATGAGGTTCGTGTGTACACTATAGCGCCACAAATTGGAACCCTGAAACGATTCTCCTGTGTGCAACTGTTGTGTGATCTGGTTTCGTTATTGGCACAGTGTCTGTACCTTGGTGCTCATGAAGCAATTTAGACAGGACTATCACAAGGATATACAGTCAATTAGTCATTCCTCTCTCATAAAATCGGTTTATATTGGATCGACGGTTACATAGTGTTGGTAAGTACCAACACCAAGGATAGTCTGTCTCACAGTCCCTGAACCACATTATTTTCCCTACTGCCTTGTCATCCCTGCATCCTTAAGCCCTAAATGAAGCAAATCGTGATACTCTTCCAACTCACTGGGGTTCCTTTTCAATCTAAATGAGTTTATTTGTTACTATCAACAATATATATATATAGGGACTAAGCGTTAGTCTACACCAATACCCTTAGGGTTCCTGATACAGAGGCAAGTACTGCTCAAGTGCAACCCCCTCATATCTGCAGTTAGAGTTAAAGGTTTATGTAAACTTGCATTTTGCGAAATATATAGCAGCGGTATTGACGATTTCATTATTGACACCATCATGGTAGTCTTCATGCCCAAAACCCTTATTTTGACACGTACAGTCATAAATGATGGTAGAGAAAATCAAATAAAAAATCCCCCTTCAACTCGAAATGAGCTTTACGAAGGAATTCTTGAAGAATCTGTAGCGACACGTGGATAAATCGATATATATTCAAATTGTTAACATATCATAGATAGTATGTGTATGTATGTCTTTCATACCATTCACAAGAACACAACAGTTATGGTGGGTCATCAGTACCAATAAACGGGTGACAAGCTGACGTTATATTGTTATTGTGTAATAAAATACCATGTTGAAAGACGACGGAGATTGAGTTGGTTCTGTGATCACACTGAACAGAACACTTCAATCGATACGGATTTGATGGACAACATTGTTGTGTGCTCATATATAATTACATGCTATCATCGTCACGGATAACACAGTCATTAAAAATTGAGTGATTAGTGCAAAGTAAATGACGTCCTTGCAAACACGAATGCAGCCTTTTGTAGACAACCATCTAATAACTCATTTGAAACATCAAACGGTGATAAACTATTTTTTAGACATTATCTAAATGGTTGGAAAGTTATAGAAAGTTTTCAAAGCCAGATATTGACGTCATATTCCGCCTATTTTAGAAATCAAATTCCCCGTAAACGTAAGTTTTATGGCATATCATTTCTTGGTATTTTCCCCAGGAAAACAAATATATCCTGATCTCACAGGATAAACAGGAAATACCAGCATGTATAATCAGACTTTACAAAAGAAGACTTTCAATACAATAATGTAATTAATGTCATTCGATGTCACTTAGTTGTAGAAGAACATGGAATATGATAAACGATTCGGATGATGATCACAAGGACTAAGCTTTAAGGTACAGTTATCTGTGGTAGCTGGTATCAGTTACCACCTGAATAAACTGATACACATCTTAAAGAGCTGATCATCACGTCTAGCAGCTCAGCAGCAGGAACTAAAGGCATTATGCATTTATCTTAATCATAATGCCCTGACATGAAATACACGTTTCAGTGTTCATTGTCGCAATCCCCAAGCGGAAAAGAAAACCGAGTAAATGTTTAAATCAGTAATGTTTTTTCCGCGAATCCATATTCATCACATATATACTCAATTACAGAAACCTAAAGCCATCGTCTTTACATATATATGAAACATAACTCACCTCAAATATTTACACAAATACATAAATATTCATATAGATGAACGCACAAACACTCCAGTTTCACCACAATTATTTACTCTTAAATCATCGTCCTCATGCATGCCAATACACTGCCTGCAAAACACCACTGAAATGTTCGTTACAGCTGGTAACGTTCACCACAAAACTGGATGGGAGTACGGGTCGTACACCGAGCAAAAGGTCTCACTGAATCCGCCGTCGGTGTCCTTGTCTGTCCTGGATGTGGACAACAATAGGTGTACTAATACGACATTCTGCTGCTGCTATAATTTCAGTGTGAGTCGCTGACATAACATTCTGGTCCATTACACTCTCAGATAGAATATAATGTCATGCGAGCTTTTGGAGAATAGCTATGAAGTTATTTGCTGTACTGTAGTAACGTTTGTGTGGAGAACCTGCGCCGCTCACGTCACGTCTTTTTATTAAGTATGGATAAGGTGATTGTCAGGTACTTTCACCCTGCTGGATATCTGTGTTCACTGACTGCTTATCTTGACACGTAGAGTGATGACTCCTCCTCAGACACACACACCACGACACACCACATCACACCCCACAATCATCCGCTGTTTTACAATGTATTACAGTGTCATATAACACAGTGATACACGGGAAGTGGTAGTCCTTCTTTGCCAGTGGGTACATTTACAGAATAGATGTCCTGTAACAGCAATACTGACGTCTATACAACTAAAATGCCATGGCTATTAGTTCTTTGAGAGGCATTTTAGAAGTTGTGAAGATGAAGGAAAACTAAGCTCTATGGATAGTCAACTTCTTTATTGCAATGAGTGCGACGTTTCGGTGTAGGTACAAACACCGTTATCAAGCTAGTGAAGTTGTCACTTCTATATTGCATGACGACGTTTTAGTACCTACATAACGGTGTTACGTACCTACACCGAAACGTCACACTCATTGCAATAAAGAAGTTGACTTGCTTGATAACGGCGTTTGTACCTACACCGAAACGTCGCACTCATTGCAATAAAGAAGTTGACTATCCATAGAACTTAGTTTTCCTTCGTCATGGCTATTAGTTACGTAACCAGCATCTCCAAACACATATGACTCCGTTACAATACATTAATAGAAGGGGAGTACTACTATGCTGGGGAGCATGTTCATCCCAAAGTTGTGAGTGTTGTGATCCTGTGGGGTGAGGGGTTGGGGGCGTGTGGGTTTTGGTGTTTTTTTTGACGAAATCACTCTGAAGTGATTTGATCTCCCTGCACCGGTTACATTTGACAATACAGAACTGCGTGCCGCTGGTTCTTGGTCATTTATTACATGTTGTGTTGGCTCATGTGTCACAGTAACACGGAATGTAGTCAACAACTGCTGCTGAATTTTATCATATTGTTCTTTTCTCTGGCATGTTCAAAATGATATTTCACGCAGTCATCATTGATCTTAGAACTGACATTCCAAATATTTTATGAGTTTGCATGACACCAGTAATAATTCATATTCAGCAGGCTATCCATTCCAAGTCAAAATGTCTGTAAAATATGACGCACAAAAATATTAATTTTTACGATTTTCTCAATATTAATATTCAGAAATGATATTCCATGGACTGGTTGGAAGACAGTTTGACAGTAAATGATGTGAAAAGATGTAGAAGAAAAGTGGGTGGTAGACATTTACCCCTCACAGAAGAAATGTGTAGTAACACACGTGTAACGTAAGGGGTAGTCATCTATATGCCCTGATTAAAGATCACATGCAACCAAAAAATCAAACATAATTAAAACTCAATTATCACTTATTCATGACATACGATATACATTGCTGATTATGAAAAAAACATAAACAAAATTATAAGCGTACAATCGCAAATCAAAAGTGCAACATTTTGTACTTGGGTTTATTTCCCCCGAAACGAAGCAGCCGGGATAACGAACCCAGTCAGAGCGGGTGGGTGTGCACTCAAGTGTGACGGCTGGTTCATTTGCAGATGCCCTCAGTGTGTGTGTATATATAGAGATGTTGGTAAATACATGCTAATTTTTTGTGTATAACATTTTGCAATCAACAGAAATCATGACATGTCATGTGTACAAGTATCACACCTGCCTGTCTGTGTAATTACATAATGTGACAGAGACCGAACTCGGGCCATAAATCAATGCGTTTTGTTTATAGTGTATAGCCTGATAGGGTTAAGTTCAAATTGCATGTGGTCAGTGATCGAAGTTGTGTATTGAATATTGTCATTAGCAGGCAGGCAGGCAGGCAGACACATAGGTGTCAATAAAACAGACATTCAGTTTTGTCTGTGACAACGACATATCTATATCACAGTTAGAAATCCTGTCAACGCTAAATAATGACATTGCTTTTATCTATCGAACTGAGAAAGTGACTCAGTAAGAAGAACGTGTGGTGAAATGGACAAATGAAATTATATAAACAGTTAAATCGGTAATCTACTGTCATAACATATAAAAAGCTCGCGCCTGTGAAATATCAACAAAATATTAGAAAAAAAGCTCCCCGGACAACCCGCGAACCTATTTCACTGCGCATGTGCTATGAGCGCTGCCCAGGGCAGCGCAGCCCAGCTGTTTAAACCACTTTTTCCCCCAAGCGCTGGGGAAAAATTAGTGAATCGTTTGAACTCCAATTTCGCGCGGGTTTTTTCATCGCGTTATTTTTCAACTTTATAAGATTAATTTGCATTTTTGATGATTTGTTTCGGTAAGTCCATACTGAAAGGTATCAGAATCTGCAAAGTTGTGTTTTACGTTGCATGTGACCTTTAAGATTATTTAATAGTAGTTTTTATTCCACATCAAATGATAAATGCTGAATGCCTCAATAATTCAGCACCATCACCAGAGGATCGGCCTCGCCCAAAATACACAAAAAGAATGTATGCATGGACCACTGGAGTCAGTGTTGAGTGTTCCCTCAAAGGGTGAGCAATGATACAATGAAATGATGAATTTGTTGCATTATGCAGTGATGAAGTAAATGATAAGTGAGATACAGATATCCACCGTTATACTTCGCAATGAACATGTACAACTTTCTTCTTAAGAACTCTCAACTCGAGACATCAATGACAGCTTACCGACCACTGACGTTTCCAGATGTCAGTGACATATATTTGCAGTACTGCCTTCTAGCTTGATGACCTGGAGGGAGGTTCCAGACGACTAGCTTCAGTGAAGTGCTGTCCTTGTCTTAAGGCGAAAATAACCGTAACCACGAGGCAGGTTTGGTAATAAAATCATTACTTAGACCCACAATTAGGAACACCGTCTGCAGTTCTTGAAGGGTCGCCATTTGCCCCTTGAGTTTGTCCGCATACTCTGAACTCAGTCTTGAATATTAGCAATATATATTTGGGCAAAGTGGTCATGCTTCAACAAATTGAAATCAACGATATTCAGAACGTTTGGTTTCTAAAACCAATAATAACTAGTGGATTAACCGCTTAAAGCGCTGACTAGAATTGGTGGGCCAAATCATTTGAAGGCAGTTTCTAAATTGTCATTATTATAGTTCTCGCCCGATTTCTAGGCGTTAACATAGTTCATGTCAAGTAAACAGTTAGGGGACTGTTGTCTTTTGACCTGTTTGTTGTCTTGATCTTTTGAAAAGTGTGTTCTTGTAGCTCTGCTGTATTAACAGTCTATGAAAGCAATGTGACAATGATTATACTATTTGCAGACTTTGCTTCCCGATACTAGATTTAGATCTAGGTGTGACTTCTTGTTTGTATACTGTGTCTGGAATTGTCATTGTGCTGCTGAAACATAAAAGACCATGGTCAATTAGCATGTAAACACACTTTGTTTGCTTGTTTTAGATTTCGAGCTGTTACTTGTAGATTTAACCAGATAAATTCAATGTGGGAACCACCCAACAGGAGGCTTCAAATGTTTAGGTTAGTGCAGTATATCTTATCTTATCTTAAATAAGGGTTTCTTAACTTTCACTTGTCATACAGTTTGATAGTTACACAGCTGTGTAAACTGACACCCAGAGGACACAGTTTGTATAACGGAATATGGAATTCATCTGCTTGAAATATGGCTCCGTTGACGAACTGATATGCCATTATGCTTGTAAGAAGGGAGCTGAAATTAGTATGATGACTTAGAACTGTTTCGATGACCCGTTTGGATATGACGTGTGTCAACACAACGACCGCGTTAAGAAACGATGCCAATTCTGTACATACGTGACACTGCAAGAGTTTTGGTAATAAGCACTGAATATTTGTCGAAATGTGCGGTAAACTAATTGGGAGAATGTAATATCTACCATGACACATGAGTCAACTCATTCTAATTATAAGGTTTACGTATACTGTGGTGCATCGTAGTTCAAACGCAGCAGATGGTTAAATGCATCAAATACGCCACATGCAGGATTTGAACTGATACACAGTAGGCCCCCAAGTAATCAACTATCTATCAGGGAGATGGTATTTGAAATTAATACGTGGGGGCCTTATCACAGGGTCATTAGTATACACGGAGCCACAGTGGTGACGCAACTGGCAGCCTTCTAAATCTTCAGCATTAGGGGATCAACCGGGAGATCTACCACCTCGGAAACACTCCAATTGCTGTTTTGAAGCTGGATATACGAACACATCATTTGTGATTTAGCATTATCTTCTAAAATAGCGTTCGCTGGTCGGACAAGATGTTTCCATCACACATAGTTACCAGAGCATTAATCAGCCTGTGAAATCAGTATTGAAACCAACGATTGCACTGTGATTAATACAGCATGCACGTGAACTACATATGCAGGATGATGCTTTGGTGCTTGCTGAAAGATTCATATCGAAAGAGATTTTAATCTGAATAATATTTTCCTAAAACAGTGGGAAAAGACAATTAATTTGTCATCAGATATGCATCGTTCACACGATGGATTTTCTTAAATGTCTTGATAGTCGGTCGTACAAAATATGCTGAATGTATTTTACCAGTTCCACAACTCATTTCCACAAGCCATTGATTGGAAAAATATAATAATTCATTTGTATTACAAATTTCCATAACAATATATGGAAATGAACGACTTCTTTTTTGCTGTGAGAGCGACGTTTTGGTGTAGGTTCTGACATGGTTATCAAGCAAGTGATGAGCAGCAAAAGTATAGAGGAGCATATAGCCATATATACAAGTTAGAGGAGATGCTTGTACCGTACAATAGGGATTAGGAAGCCAGACACAATAACAACACATGGGCTTTGATAAAAGCGTTAACAAATAAAGCCTGCAAAATACACAAGGGGGATAGTGAAGCCTTGGGTATACATAAACGGGGGATTATCGATGATGAGGATCTTTATTGAGTTGGTAGTATGCAAGAGGTATGTAGTAACCTCGGTCACGGTTGATTGATGGCTTTAGTATTTGTATGTAGATGGCTTCTTGGAGTTTCCTGAGTTTATAGTCTTTGAGGTTGGTTTTTAGGGTTCAGGTTCTGTCCCACTTGGGATTGGGATTGGTTTGGATTGTCTTTGATGTGATCTGATAGGGCTGATTTAGAGTCACGTTTAGATACTGAGGTCTGATGCTCTTTGATTCAGGTTTTGAGGGGTCTTCATGTTTCACCTACGTTGGTCTGTCCACAATCGCATGGGACGTGGTAAACTGTTCCCAGTCGTTGTTTCTGGCTGGTTGGTGGTTTGCCAGTCGCTTTGATGGTGTTAAGGATGCTGTAGTTGTTTCCTTTGAAACCCACATCTATATTGGCCTGTTTTTAGGAGTCTCTGGACTTTGTGGCTGACAATTCCATAGTAGGGGAGGCTGATGACCAAGGGTGCAGATTGTTGACGGGTGGATTTCTGTTTTGTTGTTGAAGTTCTGTATGGTTTGTTGCACAAGCTGTTCGGGGTAGTTGTACCGTGTGAAGACTTGTTTTTGGTGCTGGAGTTCGGCGGTAAGTTGTTGCTTGGTGGAGCAGATATTGTGGGCTCGACATACTAGGGTGGAGATGATTCCTTTATTGACTTGGGGTGGATGATTGGAAGCGTAGTGAAGGTACTGGTCTGGGTTGGTTTTCGGTATACTGTAGTGCTAAGTTTATTATTGGATGACAAAGGTATCGTCCACTTTCCGGAACCAACAGAGGGGTGTTGTGGGGGATGTTTCCAGGGCTTTTTCTTCCAGGTGGGTCATGAAGATCTCAGTGATTAAGGGCGATAGTGGGGAACCCATGGGGAAGCTGTGGGTTTGCTGCTGTATGTTGTCCCACCAGGTGAAGTATGTGGAGCTGATGCAGGAGTGTATCAGTTGGATGATACTGTCAGTTGTTAGACAGGTTTCTAGGGATGGGTGATTTCATCTACGTGGTTTCTGATGATTTCAAAGGCTTTGTCATATGGAACATAATGAACAGGTCAACAACGTCATAGCTTATTAATTTGCCGGGTTGGTTGATGTCGTGGATCTTCTTACAGAAAGCGGATGAATCTGGGATGAAGGATTTAGCAGTTTTTCCGAGTGGTGAGAGGAGGCCTTGGATAGATATTATGCTGTATGGCTGTAGTGGATAGGAACAGACTGAGTAATGCCGACAAACTTTTTTGTAGGTCCTTATGGATTTTTTATGGTGGGACAGGCATGTGTGAAGCCACTAAGAAGCGTAACGATGAGAGGTAACACTCTGGGTTACCCTATGTATGATGTACTATAACCGTCCTCAATACGTTTGACTTGAAATTAAGACGAATATTGAAGATACGTTTCTACAATGAGGGACGCGAACACACACGCATTTGACGTTCATCAGAGCATAGACACCGTCAATGACAATTATATCTTATGCTGATACAAATTGACTCGCCATTCATGTTAATCTGTGTAGCAGACCTGGTACGGTGCTTGGCGATAACTCCGATGATGGTACACAGAATGATACGCCATTCATGTTAATCTGTGTAGCAGCACATGTACGGTGCTTGACGGTAACTCTGATGATGATGCACAGAATGATTCGTCGTTCATGTTAATTTGTGTGGCAGACCTGGTACGGTGCTTGACGACAACTCCGATGATGGTATACGTAATGATACGCCATTCATGTTAATCTGTATAGCAGCACATGTACGGTGCTTGACGGTTACTCTGATGATGATGCACAGAATGATTCGTCGTTCATGTTAATTTGTGTGGCAGACCTGGCACGTAGACTAACAACTACGCTCTGAAATGAACATATTTTACTGAAAAAAATTCATAGTAAAAAAAATATATATATATAATGAAAAGGAGCCCTGAGACTTTCTTCATTTTCAGAAAGTGAGGAAATCTAAACTTGCCACATTTTCTAGACTTGCGTGGGCTTTCTTGGATATATTTGCTTCAGGGTCTGTACGACAGACTAACCCGGTACCGTGCTTGACGATAACTCCGATGATGGTATACATAATGATTCGTCGTTCATGTTAATCTGTGTGGCAGCACATGTACGGTGCTTGACGATAACTCCGATGATGGTATACAGAATGATCCGTTATCCATATCCATGTGTGTCTCAGACGAGGTACGGTCCATGAACATAAACACCGATGATGGTATACAGAGTGACCCAGATACGGGCGCTGTTCGTGTTCACGTGTAAATCAATGTACATTAGTGTTTCGTATGATTCATCAGTCTTCAAGTGTGGGGCAAGACCGCCAGTAGCACTTAGCTCCTTATTTTATATAGTTTTGCAAGGCATATTAACTTACAAGAAGTGATAGCATCTAAAATGTATGACTATCAAAGATCGGGTGTCGATTGACATATTTATGCATTTCTTTTAGAAAATCATTAACAAAGTGCAACAGGTTAGCATGGGACGTTCCGTTTAATTACGAGACGCGGGTTTTATGTGTATAGTAAGTTATTTAGGTCAAAAACCATCATCTTTGACCATCTAGAATTAGAAAACGATACTGTTTCATAGTTCTTTTGGCAGTGTTATATCATATTTGAACGCTATATTATTTATCTACCCTCATGGTGTGTGGTCCTGTTCATTCGACAAATTGTCTCTGCAGTTGACTTGACCCCCTAATACTGCTGAGGTGCCTCTGTCACAGTATAATTCAGCTCTAAATCTATATCCGAAAAACATCAGTTCGGATTCCCTGTGGAGGCATTTTTGTACATTTCGATTAAATAATACCTATTTCAATATCTATAAATAAAGCGTCAAAATCCTTTCGATTGTACGATTCCGACTATATATAAGCATATGTTTATGAATCAATATCAAACGATATCATGTGTTCGCGAAAGAGTGAACTATCCTGTCCCATTAAAAACAGAGAATTCCATTGAACCGCATAAAACTTGTTGATAGCTTGTTCTTACTTTGCTAAAACAGCTTTGATCACAACTGAGAAATAGTCATGTTACACCATTTAAAGTGTTGATAAAAGGACCATTTCTGAAACGAGAAATGTAAACCCTGAGGTTTGAGCTGCTTGAACCCCGTTCGAAACAAAAGGAACGTCGACAAGCCGGAAGGAAGCCTGCCATTTAATGGTCAATCTGGGACATTACATCATCGATATACTGAAAATTCCAAGTTTAACTGACGGCTGAAATTACCTTGCTTTGACTCCGCCAATCAGGCACATATCCACAAGGAACCCGATCTGAAAGAAAGAGCGCACAACTGGTGGCCAGCTGGATGGCCATGACATTCATGTATTAGCAATACACTTGCCAAATTACTGTCCATGAAATCATCTGTAATGCCACGAATGGTTTGATATTTTACCTATTGTAACATGCCCGTGGAGATCAGGATTAGAATTGATCTTCATCAACCCATGCTTGTCGTAGGACTAACGGGATCAGGTGGTCAGGCTTGCTGACTTGGTCGATACATGCCATTGTATCCCAATTGAGTAGATCGACGTGCACATACTGTTGCCCTGAAGATTTACAGACCGCAGCCATACAGATTATCTATTGCCGAGTGCGGCGTGAATCAACAAGCAAACAAACCTATAGTAACATGAAAGAATTTTTTACAATAAAATAATATAAAATGCATGAAAGAATCGGGTGTGTTATAACTATAAAGTATCATTTCATCATCTGTGAGACGTTAGACACTTCTGTCCAAATACCGTGTCTTTTTCATGAACTGCCAGCTTTAACAACAGCAACAAAGAATAAGCTGGTTTGGCGCAGACATGAATCAGACCGGATATCGCAGCACTATTTCAACTGAATCAGACCAAATTTGTCCGAACCTGAGGGATCTGTTACCAGCTAAACGACTGAGAGACAAGATGGCGTATTTTATTCAACTTATACCCTCCCAAAATAACTTCCCCGTCCATTGAGGGCATTTCCCCCTGCAATTAATGTCACATAATTGGCCATCTTTACCGACTCAGAGATACATTTAGCCTCTACATTACCCTGTGTGTTGTGTATGAGGTTCGTGTGTACACTGTGGCGCCATAACTTGGAACCCTGAAACGACTCTGATATGTGCGACTGTTGGGTTATCCGGTTCCGTTATTGGCACAGTGTCTGTGACTTGGTGCCCATGAAGCCATGTATTGGCAGTTCAGACAGGAATATCGCATGGGTATAGTCGATTGGTCGTTCCTATCTCATAAACCCAATTTGTATTGGATCGGCGGTTACATAGTCTTGGTAAGTGTTCCCGTCCGTCACCTAGCACTGCTCAATAGGGTTCCTGATGCAGGGCCAATACCGCTGATACGAGTGTAACACAAACATGCTTGCAGTTAGGATTATTTGGATTTGCTTGATGCAAATTTATAAAAAGCTGAATTGACAATTTTATTGTTGAAACTATCACGGACCCGAAGGGCGCAAACTTTAGCCTGTTATGTCATTGAGCAGAAATGAAAGTTATCTCGCCATACATGGTAAATGCCCAAGTTTGACTATTCACAGGTGTACAATGTGTGAAACCAGTTTTGCTGCTCCCATATGCTACAGGGGGCATCACTCAATCAGTCAGTCACTCACTCACTCACTGGACTCGCATTAGACTTGACGATGTAATTATCGCACAGAATATATCGACACCTAGATAATTAGCTAGATCGTGAAATCGTTAACGTATTTTATGTAATATTCTTGTAGCATTGATAGCATTTGCAAGAATACCTCAGTACTAATGGCCATCAATACAAATACCTATCCCTGCCATGTCTGAACACGATAGACAGGCTGAAGTTATATAAAGTTTCCTTCTTGTATGATGTAAAGGCCGACGGCGATTATGATAATAGGGTGATCGCACTTCATGTAACACTTCAATCTTCAAATATGCTGTTATCATCACTGATCAAACACACATACATTGAAGGTGAGGTGAAATGGGATGTAACGTACTTAAGAATATTACGCTCATTTGGCATGCGTGTGTATATGTGGCTGCTTGTACTAGCCCAGACTTAAGCTGGTTTTATAGTGCCAGCTCACTGAGATACCATGCCGCAGTAAAGCATGAATACCCCAGTCAGACACATTATACTGACTCCGAGCCTACTAGGACCAGCCCTTGTTGTACCCATGAATGCCAGGCAGGGACCAACAAGTACCATATTTTAAGGTCTTTTGGTATGACGCAGCCTGGGACCTTCCGCTCTCCGGGCTCTACAGACCGCCGCCATATAGCTGAAATATTGCTGGGTGCGGCGTAAAACTAAACTCACGCACTCATAAATCGAACGTTGGTTAACAACATGTCAGTGATGGATAATTCCCTCAGTAAAATATCAGTTTAAGAAACTCTAAAACATTTGTACATCGTATAACATGAATGATATTGACTAATGGTTTAGCATTAGATTCCTGAGCGTTTCTATCAGAACATCATTCACTCTCATAGGAGATGATGGACAGGACACGAGTAACAACCAATGCTGAACCTAATGGACGGGTAAGCCTGGAAATCAACAACTCGCTCCATACCTTCAACTGAACCATTGTTACTCATGACAATGAAGACCAACCTGAAATAATCAACTACATAATAATAATAATAATAAAAATGAGAATTTCAGATCGCTTTTATTGTACTATTGCCTGAAATCATGAAATTGTGGTATCATTGGAAATACAGAACTACCTGCCCGCTGGGTCCGGATCGGTATTTGTATCTATCGACCCATGAGTAACAGGAACACAGAATGTCAACAGTAACTGCTCAATTTCATCCCACAGTTACAATTCTCCAGCACGTTCAAAATGATATATGGTGAAAATATTATTGATCACAGAACATAAACTGAGATTACTAATCCTAACAATTTTATCAAATACCAATTTTCAGAAAGTATTTCATGTACAATGGTAGACAATGCCGCTGAAAGGTTCAGTAGCACATGACGATATTTAGCAGTCCTCCGTGGTATCTGGGAAATGGTATTCCAACAATACGTGGGGGACTTATCACCAGGTCATTAGTAAACACGGAGTCAGAATGGCAGCCTTCTAAACCTTCAGCATTAGGAGATCAACCGGGAGATCTACCAGCTCGAAAAAACTCCAATTTCTTTTTTGTAGTTGGATATACGAACATATCATTTGTGATTTAGTGTTATCTTCTAAAACAGCGTTCGCTGTTGAGACAAGATATTTCCATAACACACAGTAACCAGAGCATTTATCAGCCTGTGAATTTGCGAGGGTGTTGCGTGGGTGCTAGACAGATTCATGCAGACACGGAACGATCACACCATGTGTTCTGTGGACCGTCTCGAGAGGTATGTCCAGTTATTAAGACACGAGGGGACATTGGAACCTATACAAACGTGCATGGTGAAACAAACAAGACATGGTTGACGTTCAGAGTTTGTGATTCGTTGACTGTGACCTACAGGCGCGTAGCAAGCCACTTTTTTCGTGTACGCCTGATACGTTACAAAGCTTTATATTTAGATAGTATTGAGGGCTTGCCCAACTTTCATTTTTCTGAGACCTGGTCCCGATTTCTTGAAACAAACTAACGTTTTTACTCAAATTTCAAACTCAGTTTGACAATTTGAAACAGCTGAATTTTTAACTCAGTTGCATTTTTAAAATAATAAAGCCCAAACAACTTTAGTAATCTTTTCACCAAACTCAAATTGTCTACTATGTTTGAGTTCATTCTGGGAAATGCTTTTTCTAAAATTTGAGTAAAAACTCTAACTTAAGTCAAAACTCAGACCTAAGTTTGTTCCGAGAAACCGGGGCCTGAAGTGTTATCGTTTGACGTTTGATGATTTCAATAAGTTCAAAATGTTGTTATTTTATCAATATTTTGAAATCATAAGGAAGAGAACTTAAGGGTACTCTACCATTAGTTGTAGTCAATATGATACATAGATGGATTACCATTTGTTAAATTGTTCTGATAACGTGATTGTAGGTATCTGGGCAAGAATTAGAAAAATGAGTTTTTAAGCAAAATCATGTGTAAGCCAGGGTTTTTTCTATAATGGTACCTACGCCACTGACCTAGTAATGTTTTCATTAGTTTCTTTGAAATATTGGACCATTGGAGTCTCATGCTCAAGTGAATACTGTGTTTCTTCAGTAAGTTTAGGCATTGTGTTCATCTTGATGAACGGTCCCAGTGTTGACCGTTGACCGCCAGATGCACATGAACAGCGTGACAATGCGTGTCACTCTGTATCGGTGTTCGAGTTTATCTTCATCGTAGATACAGTCATGTGTCATAAATATACATGGCGAAATTTGTGAGGAATAAGGTCATGTTTGAATATGTCCATGAAATGTAAGACGTGTCTTCATTTGCACTTTCAGAATATATCCCAGTTACTCAAACGCATCGTGATGTGAAGTTTAAACAAGAGTCAGTACTGTCCACGCTGACTGGGGGAATGGCAAGAGCGGCAATGGCATCTTCGACCCTCCGTATAGTGAGTAACATGTCATCAGATCACTGTGGTTGGTGACAAACTGGAAACCTTAATATGTTCCCGTCAGTTAAAATGTTCACGCCGACAGGTTAACCAACACCTTGTGCTAGATTCATCCTCTTTCTCTGCTGTAATATACTAGTACGTCAAGTGTTTTGAAGATTGTTACAGTAGCTGATACACAGGTTAACCCACGGTGTAGCATAGTACTGCTATGCCTCCTTGTAGCTTCACAGAATCATGTAAGAGTGAGTGAGTGAGTCGGGATTTACGCCGCTTTTAGGAATAGTCCAGCAATATCACGGCCGGGGGCACCAAAATGGGCTTCACACTGTAACCATGTGGGGAATCGAACCCGGGGCTTCGGCGTAACCAGCGAAGGCTTTAACCTCAAGGCTATCTCACCGACCCCAGTACGAGCAGGGACATTGTTATTTTATTTCATTAAGTTGAGAACTCTAAGTCACGTTTACCAGTGGTTTAAAATAATCACATGATGAGGAGAAATTTCAGCTGAAAGATTTCAGACAACTCCTACTATTCACGTGTGTGTCATGTTCCATGTATATAGTCCACTAATTTGGTTTCTGGTAATAATCTATGTTTATGTCTACCCTGTCCATGTATTATTAAAGGATTCTAGTGTATTAGGGGGAAACCTTGGTGCGGTCAGAGAGAAGGAAATTACACCACGTCTGAGTATTTATAGCCTTGTTCTGCTGGCATGGAAGCACGGTGTGATGACCTTTTCATCAGTAAACGAGCCCGATGATTTGTGCCATTAGGTGTTGGAGAAAGACATCACTGACGGAAGACATTATTCCAGCTTATTGGTACAATTGTCTGTATGTTTTATTCATGGCGAATGGATGACATAAAACTATTGAGAAGGCGTGGATCATTGATGCGTGTAACTCCTACCAATATGTCATCAGTATACAGTTGTACATTACTGAGACGTCACCAACACCGAAAGGTTAATCATACAACATCCTGATCAAACGCTGTTTCCAAAACGTACTATTAATCAGTTACTTTTCAAAGTCCATAGTTAGACAAAAATATTTTGCTAGATTAATAATACTTTTTCAACAGAAATAAAGAAGAAATCTTCATTTCCCTTGATGTTGTTACTTTGTATTCGGTTACAATCTGTCTGTCCGTCTATTAGGAATTATTACAGTCCGTTTGAGTCAGAAACGGACCGATGAATTGCAAATTTTATCATTGTACAAAATTGCCACAGAAATATAAATAGTACACGTTTATCATTTACTTATACCCAACAGCTTTCTGATATTTGAAAATTTTCCGGACTCCACCAAAAAAGTTGTTTAAGAAACTATCATCATTGAAAACGCAAAAGTTGTTATCTGTCGCGGCGGGGTGAAACCGCAGAAACGGAACAGCCACTATCTCGTCGTGCACGGGATACACATGCCTGATGAAAAATGAAGTTGAATGCTGACGTGAAACAGTTGATGATTAAAGTGTACGATTTTTTCCGTGCTGAAGCCGAAAGGGGCAAACCATTTTATGCCATTAATAAATTCCGTAAGCGGGCAGCAAAAGCTTTAGGAGTATCAGCAAGGGTACTGACAAATGTTCTGGAACACAAACATTGTGAGGGTGATGCGAAGCAGGTAGGGGTCGTGTCAAAATCACACAAATTAAAACATTTGGACAACTTTCAAAAGAACCTTGTAAGGCAGTCTATCAACAAGCTCTATTCTGAAAACAAATACATGTCGCTGAAAATTTTAAAAAGCATTTGAAGCAAGAACACAACCTCAGAGTATCAAAGTACTCACTCTGGCGACTCTGACACTCTTTCGGGTATCGTTATAAGAAAATTTCGGGGGAGAATAGGTCAGTACTCTGTGAACGCCCTGATATCGTTCGCTTGAGAAATAATTTTCTCAGGGTTATAAAGTAGAAGCGCGAGGAAGGGTTCGAGCCAGTGTACTTGGACGAGACCTGGGTCAATGCCTCGCACACTACCAGCAGTCAGTGGGTACCCGTGGGGGTGATAAGGGGTCACGTAGAAAGCTGCCTCCAGGGAAAGGAGAGAGACTAATCATTCTCCATGCTGGTTGATCCAGTAAAGGCTGTCTCCCAGGCTGCGACATGGTATTCAGGGCAAAGTCCACAGATAACAGAGACTACCATTCCGAGATGAATGGTGCGGTTTTCCTCGATTGGGTTAAAAGTTGGTACCAGCTATACCAGAGAAGTCTTTTATCGTAATGGACAATGCCCCATACCACAGCGTGCAGGACCCCGACAGTAAAGCCCCGACATCGAACAGTCGAAAAGGTGATATGATATCATGGCTCGACAAATTTCAGATCGCACGGCCTTCAAAGGCAACGAAGCCTCAGCTATATGAGATCATAAAAACCCACAAAGGTGAACCTTTCTACAAAGTTGACAGTTAAATAAAAAGTAAAGGTCACGATATTTTGCGACTTCCACCCTATCACTGTGACCTTATCCCCATTGAAATTATATGGGGTATTGTCAAAGGAGATGTTGCCAGATCAAACACAACTTTTAGATTACGTGACGTAGAGGTTTTGGTTAAGGAATCCCTGTAGGTGGTGCTTAAGAGCTAAAACATGTTAAAACAAACAAACAGAGGTCAAAGTCCAAAAGAATTCAAATCGACGAGTATCATATCGTTACAAATAGCCCTTAAAAACTGACAGACCAGGGAACATTGACTGTTCAGAGAGGAAGCATTGAGCAATACCTAGTCACTCTTGAGTTCGTTGGTTATTCAAATGCCATCTCTTGTATAGTACTGTGACAGCTGAAATCAATAGAAGACTAACCGTTTTGTACCAAGACAAACTGGTTGTCACTTCATCCCACCAAGCCAAGGAAATACGGACATAAATAATGTAATAAAGTCTCGCAATAGGACGTCTACCAGTGTGATCCGTGTAACGAGTTTTTGGACAAATAAACCACCGCCCGTGTGTTGTACCAAATATCTTGTGAACCAACATACCTGATCTGTAGGGCAGAGATGAGGATATCGGCAGTGCTACACAAACACTTGTCTGGGTGAGAGGGGATGGAGCTGATACGGCAGACATCTGGTTTCAACAGGCGGACTAGGAGTGAAGGGTATTTGTGTTTATCGTGCCATGATAGCAGCCGTTACTTTTCCCTACGACATTATTCGAGATTATTGAGGTCGAATACATCCTAATGATGTACTGGGGGCATAGGAGGATATGTTTCATTGTAGTGCCCTAATACATCCATACACTATTTGAGTCAGTGAGTAAGATAAGTTTTACGCCACTTTCAGCCATACTCACGCGATATCACTTCGGGGACATCTGAAATGGGCCTTACAAATTGTACCTATATGGGGAATCGAACCGGGTCTTCTGCGTGACGTTCGAACGCTTTAACCACTAGGCTACCCAACCACCCCTTATACAGTAAGGTCCAAATGAAATATTGGTATTTTGGAGGCTGATTTAACAAGGTTCCATAGTGTGGTCCCAATGAAATTTCTCTTTGACCAATTATCACCTGGCAGTTGACCTACTCAACGTTCTATAGAAAAAGCAAGTTCGGATTAATTAATTAGGAAGAAATGAGCACTAAGCGTTTGGCGAACAGGACTTAAATAATGCATGGTGATACCAAATAAAGTCCCTTAGACAGAACAAGGAAGTTGCAGATTTCGTGAACATACATATATTTGACCTTAGGAGTACAGACTCACGGCAATAAACAGGTACTTGACCTAAACGAGGCACTTCCGGGAACATCGGCTACCCATCGATTACTAGAAATGTGGAGTATAAAGCATAAAACCTTTGACAATACGTTTAGCACAGGAAACATTCTGAGTTTAGCTCAGTAACATCAGAAGTAAGTCAGTATAAGATTAAAAACGCCCCTTAAATACTTCCACCTGACCATCCAGTAACAGCACGACCTGTAACGGCCCAGTAACGCCTGGCGACAGTTCCGGTTGAAATGGCCATGTTTCTTATTCCTGGCCCGAAGACGTCGGAGTAACCAATATCCGCTGACAGGCAGTGCCCCAGGAATAACCAGAACTGAATTATCTGAAATAAAGAAAACACTAGTAGCAAACTATCTAGAAACCCACAACGGGAGATGTAAGTACCAAGAGTTGACATTAAGGTATCAATACAGTTTTGCCACCATATATGTAAAAGTCGTAATTATAGATTAAAAATATTCATAAATAAGAAATGTCTTTTAGCACTAGATAATCCCGTTACTGCGTGAAAATCATATTTGCTAAAACATCGTCAATGCATTAAAAACTATTCTACCCTTACGAGATAACCTATAACAAAACAATGCGTGATAAAAGTACAAAGTACAATCTATAGGCAATTAACTCCCACTTGAAGACCTAATGAGTGCCTTGATGTCGAGCTGTCCCGAAGGAGGTTGAGCTGTTTCGACCGTCGAACAGTGATAAGCTTAACGACCCGGTGACAACATGCAGTGTACAACTAAAGCTAGAACACCCTATGTCTAATCATTTACTGGATGCCCATGTCTGTTTATGATGTAACGTTGCTACACACTTTTATTACCTGGCATATATGCGAGTACTGTATACTGATGTAAAAAACAATGTTCAAACACAGGAAGACCCAATCTTTGTTACCCTTAACATAAAGCCATTTCAATTCCATTTGTAACCACACGGGTATTATTCATATCGCTTACTCGTCCGTCATTACTTGGAAGTCACAAATAACTCCTGTTGAAGTCAATACACTGATATATTACAACCAGAAATTATTGAGAATTTAAAGATTGAAAATTTTGTATTTTTTTCACTTATTACTCACGTATTAAATGTGAATATTAGCAGAACATAACTCCAGATTCAAAGACAGGTGAACAGTTAGTATTTTGTCAAGTCACCATGGGCAGCAATGCAGGCTTCAATGCGGCGGGGCATACTACTGTTCAAAGAAGTCAAAGTCGTGGTCCATGCTGTCCCAATATCGGACCACCTCTTCTTTCATTTCAGCAATATTTGTCAGATTTTTCTTATTGACACTTTCCTTTATAAGTCCCCAAACATTTTCTATTGGATTTAGGTCAGGGCTATAGCTTGGCCAATCTAATAATGTCATATTTTGGGTCCGAAACCAGGTCTGTGAATGCTTTGAACGATGTTTTGGGTCGTTGTCCTGCTGGAAAATCCAAAAATTTCCATAGAACACGTGAGCAGATGGAAGTAAATGTCCCTCGAGAATATATGTGTACCGCTTACTGTTCATATTCCCTTCAAAAACAGAGGGGCGTTGCCCCTAACACAGATATGCCACCCCACACGTTAAATTTCGGACTGTACTTTGGGCGCTGATACAAAGGTTTTCCAGAATTTCAGTGTACAAAAAAATGTATTAGGAAACAGCCACACAGAACTTTCATCTGAGAAAATCACATTGTCCCAGTAAAAATGTCTATGCTGTAAGCACCAGTTCAACCTTCGCTCCTTTTGTTCAGGTTTCATGATCGGTGATGGAATTCCTCGACTTTTTCTGCCAACCCATTGCATGCAGCTCAGTTCTAATTGTCTCCTTACAGACAGCCACAGTTTCTCCATCAATCATATCCAGCCTTAAGGTTTCTAAACTCCTTCGTTTGTTTTTAGAAACAAGAATACCAAGCCGCCTCTTGTCACCGACAGTCAATTTTCTGGGCCTACCTGCGCCTCCCTGGTGCTCAATGCCATATCCATTTGCAATATTTTTCAAAATACGATAAACAAGTGGACAAAGGGATGCCTGCTCTACTTAAAATCACTTTAGCTGATCTGATGTCCTTGTTATAATACTCTAAAATCAACCTCTTCTCTAAATCATCCATACTGAAGATCACTGAAAATGTCGTCTGCTAGCAAGTAAACAAAGGGGGATAACTCTGCACAAACTAATGAAAAATTATTAACGGAGTTGTCTCTCTTGAATGAAACCAAGCACTTGATAGCTGGTCGAGGTTGTATATACTAGAAATCCAATTAAACATATTCCTAAAATTCTCAATACTTTCTGGTCATACTATATTCAGTGTCACAGGCCATCAAGGTAATATTGCACATTGTGATTTCTTTATAGGCGCAAAATTAAATATTGTACAGAGACAATACTATAGGTTACATTCTGGTAAATACACGTGTGGTCCTTGCACAAGATATGTCGAAATATCTAGGTAGTTTCATTCTTCATTTGCAATGGAGACTGACAGGTGACTGTGTGTTGATTTCACATGTTATTACGAAACGTCTTGACAGTTGTACTTCTATTATCGAAACTTGCTTTATTAGTTTGACATATTACAAGGGGCGATGTATTGTATACCTTCATGTGCATGATGCCACGTACACAAGTGACGATGTATTGTTTACCTTCATGTCCAGTGTTTGACGTATCACAAGTGACCATACATTGTTTACCTTCTTGTGCAGCATGTGACATACAAGGTACTATATATGGTTTACCTTCAAATGCAGAATGTCACATATCACAAGTGAAGATACATTGTTTACCCTCATGTGCAGCATGTCACGTACCACAAAGGGACGATGTATTGTATACCTTCAAGTGCAGCATGTGGCATACAAAGGTACTATATATTGTTTACCTTCAATTGCAGCATGTCACGTATCACAAGTGAAGATACATTGTTTACCCTCATGTATTGCAGCATGTCACGTTACCACAAGTGAAGATACATTGTTTACCTTTATGTGCAGCATGTCACGTATCACAAGTGAAGATACATTCATGTGCAGCGGCATGTCACGTATCACAAGTGACGATGTATTGTTTACCTTCATGTGCAGCATGTCACGTACCACAAGTGAAGATACACTGTTTACCTTCATGTGCAGCATGTCACGTACCACAAGTGACGATGTACTGTTTACATTCATGTGCAGCATGTCACGTACCACAAGTGAAGATACACTGTTTACCTTCATGTTGCGGCATGTCATGTACCACAAGTGACGATGTATTGTTTACATTCATGTGCAGCATGTCACGTACCACAAGTGAAGATAAACTGTTTACCTTCAAGTGCAGCATGCAACGTACCACAAGTGACGATACACTGTTTACCTTCATGTACAGCATGTCACATACCACAAGTGACGATGTATTGTTTACCTTCATGTGCAGCATGTCACGTACCACAAGTGAAGATACATTGTTTACCTTCATGTGCAGCATGCCACGTACCACAAGTGAAGATACATTGTTTACCTTCATGTGCAGCATGTCACGTACCACAAGTGACGATGTATTGTTTACCTTCATGTGCAGCATTTTACGTACCACAAGTGACGATGTATTGTTTACCTTTATGTGCAGCATGTCATGTACCACAAGTGAAGATAAACTGTTTACCTTCAAGTGCAGCATACAACGTACCACAAGTGACGATACACTGTTTACCTTCGTATTGCAGCATGTCACGTACCACAAGTGACGATGTATTGTTTACCTTCATGTGCACGCATGTCACGTACCACAGCATGTCACGTGAAGATACACTGTTTACCTTCATGTGCAGCGTGCCACGTACCACAAGTGACGATACATTGTTTACCTTTATGTGCGGCATGTCATGTACCACAAGTGACGATGTATTGTTTACCTTCATGTGCAGCATGCCACGTACCACAAGTGACGATGTATTATTTACCTTCATGTTGCAGCATGTCATGTACCACAAGTGACGATGTATTATTTACCTTCATGTGCAGCATGCCACGTTACCACAAGTGACGATGTATTATTTACCTTCATATGCGGCATGCCACGTACCACAAGTGACGATGCATTGTTTACCTTCATGTGCAGCATGTCATGTACCACAAGTGACGATGTATTGTTTACCTTCATGTGCAGCATGTCACGTACCACAAGTGAAGATACATTGTTTACCTTCATGTGCAGCATGTCACGTACCACAAGTGAAGATACATTGTTTACCTTCATGTGCAGCATGTCACGTACCACAAGTGAAGATACATTGTTTACCTTCATGTGCAGCATGTCATGTACCACAAGTGACGATGTATTGTTTACCTTCATGTGCAGCATGTCACGTACCACAAGTGAAGATACATTGTTTACCTTCATGTGCAGCATGTCACGTACCACAAGTGAAGATACACTGTTTACCTTCATGTGCGGCATGTCACGCACCACAAGTGAAGATACACTGTTTACCTTCATGTACGGCGTACGTCACGTACCACAAGTGAAGATGTATTGTTTACCTTCATGTGCAGCATGTCACGTACCACAAGTGAAGATACATTGTTTACCTTCATGTGCAGCATGTCACGTACCACAAGTGAAGATACATTGTTTACCTTCATGTGCAGCATGTCATGTACCACAAGTGAAGACACAAGTGACGATGTATTGTTTACCTTCATGTGCAGCATGTCACGTACCACAAGTGACGATGTATTGTTTACATTCATGTGCAGTGCTTGGCGTACCCCTGGGATCTGACCTAACATGGGAATGTCCTCGGAATGATGGTATAGCAGTAGTTATCACAAAGACCTGATTTTAATATGATTACGTTGGGACGTATCACTAGTCATGGTTCCGGGCAAACTATATTTTCACAAATAACTGACTATTTGTATCATAACTACTGGGCCACTAGATATTGCAGTCGAGAGTCAATGCCAGTGATATGTCGCAACAATGCTGGTCATTAGGATCATGACCTGGAGACGTATTGTCTTTGGAGCAACTGAGTAAACCAGGAGTGTGTCCAGACATTGTTACCGGACATAGAATACATAGAGAATCTCACCCAAAGTGTCTTCTGATATCAATTATATCAACACGAGTTGATAAAGTTACAAATATCCGAGGCTTGCCGAGGATATTTTTACTATCAACGAGTGTTGATATATTGATATCAGAAGACACGAGGGTGTGAGATTCTATTATCATCAAAATCACTCTTCATTAATTTTCAATGAAAAATGTACATCTCTGGACAAGGTACTGCCATTAGACTTGCAGTGCAGCGATGTCATAGCATTGTGACGTCATCAAGTACGCTGACGTCATAGCATCAGGGCATTGTACAAAGTACTGTCAAAACGGATATCTCCTAGGAGATATCGTTTGATCTAAAAGCGATATCTCCTGTGGAACACAGTTTTGGATGATAAACGTCACAAAAGCTGGTTAGCAAACTGATGTGTCAAAAGAGAGACCGCTTCGGTGAGCAAATGTTAGTAAGCGTGAATGGCAATCTATGCCCCTTTATTTACATTTTGCCTGGCTGGTCATATACAAAAGAAACCTGACTGTTGAGTAAAGAAACTGTTCAAGAAACTTCAAGAGCTAGAAATATTGCATTATTTACTTATCTCAAACATTGAGCTTTCACATGGCGCCACAATACTGGAACAGCTGAAGGTCACTATACGAATATTCATTAAAGCACGCCTTTTACGTTTGGATACACGAAAAGTCATCGATCTATTTGCGCTGTTATAAAGAGGTCTAGAATAATGTTCTGTTTTTTTTTCCAAAAGATAGCATCACTTTTATATGAATAAAGACCCATCGTGTACATGAAGCGTTCGGCCAGGCTTAATAATGTCACCTCAGATCCACACATTCTATGTACTGTAAAACTAACAATGCCATTGCGACTTCGAAATAAATCTACAGCAGGTCATTCTGGACACAGGAATAAATCAAAAAGAAACAGCGTACTAAATCAGTCAGGCGTTCTTGAAAGTGCAATTTTTCACAAAGTTCAAAGCATTTGTGATATCTCATTTCAACAGAGAGGAGAAGCCGCAATCTACTTAAAGGATTAACAATCCTTTATTTCTTGAAGGTGTTTCCATCATTAGCCCTGAGATGCAATCGATTATCCTGCGATGTTATTATAAGCATTAATAGGAACAATCAGTCGTGTCTTTATGGTAATAATGCCGCTTTGATATACGATATTCTAACTATTTGGTGACTGAGAACTGTGAGAATGAGATATTCCATTTTAGTTAACTTGGTTTTCCTACAAATGCACACCATGTTCACTTCTGAGGATCACGGATAAAGAAAATTCTTATGAAAATCCTATGACGTTAGCAAATTCAACCCCGTTATTAGCATCGGCAATTAAGAAACTCGCACCTTCTTAGGAAGATACCAGCTTCACTATCGCTTTTCCCTTCATTAAAGGCGTACACGAATCATCACGTCACAGTAGAGATGTGTTTCTAGATGGTTATGTATTGAGAATTTAAATTGTAGGCTGCAGTTTGTGTAATGAGTGAAAGGTGAGTTTTGTTTTACTCATCTTTTTACCAATATTCGTGAAATATCATTTCAGGGACACCAGGAAAAGGCTTCACACATTGCGATATCTCATGTGGAATCAGACCAGGTTTTCAGCGTGACGAGCAAACGTTTTCACCACTTGGCTACTCCACCGCCCCGTTTGTGTAATTACACCAAGGCCAACTGATATAAAGATGACGCTTCACAAACACACACGCACTTGGAGGCCGGACTGGATGCGTTTTAGCCAGGGGAGTAGTATATACAATGGGGGTTCTGGATCACTTTCAACCAAAGCCTCTGCAAAGCCTTATTTGGTAAATAAAGGCTTTTGTCGAGCATAGCTCTTGCTACCATTTCCCCTACTATGAAAAGTTTGGGCCGATAGCGGTTCTGGATCACTTTCAACCAAAGCCTCTGCAAAGCCTTATTTCACAAGTAAGGCTTTGGTAAAGGGACACCGTTCTAGCTCTTGCTGCCATTACCCCCTACTACAAAGTAGTTGGGGGATGTCCGAGCCCATTCGATCGAATCGTTTTCCAGAGGTTGCCATCTCCCTCAAGCGTGAATAGCAATCTATGCCCCTTTATTTACATTTTGCCTGGCTAGTCACTTATACAAAAGAAACCTGACTGTTGAGAAAAACTGTTCAAGAAACTTCAAAGCTAGAAATATTGCATTATTTACTTATCTCAAACATTCAGCTTTAACATGGCGCCACAATGCTGAACAGCTGAAAGGTCACCATACAGATATTCATTAAAACGCCTTTTACGTTTGGATACACGAAAAAGTCATCTCTATTTGCTGTTATAAAAGGTCTAGAATAATGTTCTGTTTTTTCCAAAGATAGCATCACTTTTATATGAATAAAGCAGTCATGTGATCATCGTGTACATGAAGCGTTGTGCCAGCAATAATGTCACCTCCAGATCACACATTCTACGTACTGTAAAACTAACAATGCCATTGCGACTTCGAAATAAATCTACAGCAGGTCATTCTGGACACAGGAATAAATCAAAAGAAAACAGCGTACTAAATCAGTCAGGCGTTCTTGAAAGTGCAATTTTCACAAAGTTCAAAGCATTTGTGATATCTCATTTCAACAGAGAGGAGAAGGCGCGTAATCTGCCCAAAGGATTAACAATCCTTTATTTCTTGAAGGTGTTTCCATCATTAGCCCTGAGATGCAATCGATTATCCTGCGATGTTATTATAAGCATTAATAGGAACAATCAGTCGTGTCTTTATGGTAATAATGCCGCTTTGATATACGATATTCTAACTATTTGGTGACTGAGAACTGTGAGAATGAGATATTCCATTTTAGTTAACTTGGTTTTCCTACAAATACTGCACCATGTTCTCCGAGATCACGGATAAAAAGAGAAATTCCTTATGAAAATCCTATGACATTAGAATTTCAACCCCGTTGTAGCATCGGCAATTAAGAAACTCGCACCAGTAGTATATACAATGGGGGTTCTGGATCACTTTCAACAAAAGCCTCTGCAAAGCCTTATTTGGTAAATAAGGCTTTTGTCGGGCCCTTAGCTCTTGCTACCATTTCCCCTACTATGAAAAAGTTTGGGCCGATAGCGGTTCTGGATCACTTTCAACCAAAGCCTCTGCAAAGCCTTATTTCACAAGTAAGGCTTTGGTCGGACCCTTAGCTCTTGCTGCCATTACCCCTACTACAAAAGTTGGGGGACCTCCTAGCCGCGCTACCGGGGCATGGCTGGAGTAATGGGACACCGCTATGCTGGAGGTAACACTGTGCCGTACGGTACGATCAATAATTCCGCTCTTACAAACCCCCTACCTGGCCCATCCCTCAAGTAGTACAAGTTAGGCTCGTCTGCTTTGATGTCCACTTTATCTATGTTGTAAGTTTTGACTGACCATATAGGATCGGTGGCTCGCTTACGGCTATCACCCTCGTGTTCCCCCGGCTGGTATAGATACCTCACTAGGGTCCTATCTGGTATCTGTTTCTCCTTCCCACGCAATGGAGCAGCCGGCTCTGCAACTATTGATTTTAGTTTGATAGCGTCTGCCGGTTTCTTATCAGTGAGCCGGGTGACTTCATGGTTGATTGCCGACACCACCTTGGGTAACCTCACGACCCATTCAGTCGATCGTTTTCCCGGGGTTGCCATCTCCCTCGCATACTGATGTCCAAATAAGCGCTCAGCCAAAGTCCTATTAAATCTCTCAACTATGGCTTGGCTGCGATGGGCTCCAGCCGTGCCACGCCTGACCTTTGTATCGTGTTTGGCTAGCAGTTGTGACACGTCACCCATGAACTCCCGTCCGGGGTCAACTTGCAGCTCTGTTGGCCACGTCAGCGGACTGCGTTTGTATATGCGTTCGAATCCTCTGGCTACCTGGGCCGAATCTTTCGCGGTCAAGGGCTCGGCTTCCTTGTAGCGACTGGCTACGTCCACTACGGTTAAGGCATACTTGTACCTCTTGTCGTGGGGTAGGAACAGTAGGTCTGCCTGGTGAACGCTATTAGGTATGTTAATACCGAACCTCCTTCTAGGCACGTAGCGTGGTGCCGGTAAATAGATCTGCCACAGGGCTTGTTTTTCAAGCCACGCTTTGGCCTCCTCCGGGGGTACTCGCGCCATTTTAGCCAGCTTATCTACAGCGCTAGCTCCTTTCCAGTACCCACGCGGGCTGTAGTAAATAGCCTCAAACTTTCTTTGGTTCCGTGACATGTTCAATTTTCTCATGTCCATACGCGTACGTGTTTATCCCATCAATAGCTATCCAACGTTTAGTGTCCATAGGTGACAGGGACGTCTTGTTTATAGTCAGTCCGTATATCTTATGACCATCACTTCTAAGTGTGTTCATTTTATGCCTAAAGGTACGGGTCTTGAACAGGGCTTCCTTGAATCTGGCGTGTTTGATGTGTTGTTTCACCACATACTTCTTAACACCCTTAGCCTTCCGGATTTCACCATTGTCGGCCTTCAGTATGGAGTACATCTTAGGCCTCAACCCTATGTACTCGGCTATGGGCGTGCCAGCACACTCATCCTTCATCTTACCTAGGACCTTTTTATTTACCGTACTGTGTATGGCATGGGCCTTAGGGTAATCGCTGGTGTCATACAAATCGAGGTGTTTTTTCATGTCAACGTACACGTCCTCGGTTCGAATCTCCATCAGCAGGGAATCCGTGTCAGTGTACAGCACTTCACACCTGTCGTCGTACTGTTTCTTAAGCTCGTTGTAGTAAAAGTCGTACATCAGGTGTTTGATAAATCGAGGATGCTCATCCCCACGTAAACAGGCCGGTTGAATTTTATGTGGCTTTTCTTCATGTGTAGGGCAACTAGGTCATCGGTGAATATTTTGCTACGGTTGAATGCCGGACTGGCTATCAGTCTCCTGAGCTTGTCTTCCTCATTCGACCGAACCAGCTTCACGGTCACGCTGCTTTCCTCAGGTTCTCCATAGTCTTACCAAACACCGAAGTTGTTCATGAGCTTATAGAGATTTTTCTCAAAGTCACTGGTGGCAAGCTTTCGGAGGTCTGTGTTCATTCTGATGTAAGGCTCCATCCAGGGGCTCTGGGTGAACACGAGCACCCTGTGTATTTTGGTCAGCCTCATACCCAACGACAGGTACAGCTGTAGGTTGCGATAGTGAACGATGTACTTGGTCTTATTCATTAAGTTGGGCACGAGTTTTTCAACGTCTCGTCACACGCCCACCTAACAAGTTATGTTGGTACTCAGACATCCAGTTCGGGTTAACCCTCATACGTTCGGGGCCAGGGGGTAGCTGTTGTGTGATGTGTGTAATGCCTTGGGGTATTCCAAGTCAACCTCGAGGATATAACCTTTATTCGAATCTGGTGCGATGCTCATAACATCGACCTCCTTTGACGCCCATTCGAACCCCCCTGTGGGTAGATACTGGCTCATGGCCCAGCCGTACAGGTTGTTGGCGTCGAGGTAGAGAATGTGATTGGTTGGCTTGCTAGGGTCGTAGCCCTTCAACGTATTGATTATTTGCTTTCGCGTATCGTTTGGTTGCCATGGAGATCCCACCTCGCAAGCCTTTCTCAATGAATAGGTGCATGTCATAATCTGTAAGCAATTCCAACTTAACTCCGGTCTTTTTAAGCAAGGCATCCCACGACAGACCTGGGCTGGTGTAATACCATGCGGGGTCGAGTTTATACTGCTTGAAACACGTCCGCCTAAACGTCTCAAACACGTCGGCTAACAGCAGTACATCTGTCCTCAAGTACAGGTCGTGATAATCCCCCAGGTTCTTACAACCTAGTTTATTCCATACGTTAATCGCGTGCGAGTAATCGTCTTGGGATATTTCCGAGTCTGTCAGATTGCTGTAAAATTCTCTGATGGGGGGTAGTCTGGTCTCGGCGAACTTGACCCAACTATCCATGTACTCATAGGGGTACACACCCTTCCTCATAAGCAGGGGTCTAGTCTCGGCGTCTGTGTATCGGTCGGTGATAGGGAAGGTATCGTTGGCCTTGACCAGACTGTCTAATGAAGACAAGAGAAATTGTACTGAATCTATGAACCTAAGGCCGTTTAAGCTGAAGGAGATGTATCTCTCCATGTTGTTGGGGATGCACGTTATATTACCATCGATTTTCGCGATGGCCTGCATGATCAAATGAGAGTCGTACCCTCTCAAGTTGTGAAAGACAACGGGGATGTTTATTGTCTTAGGGTTGATTCTAAGCTTGAGGTTACACGTGCTGTGAGCGGCGCCTCTATACTTACCGGTTACGTGGCAGTGATCTCTCACCGAATCACCATTCAGTGGTGAGTCACACACGTGACAGTTAGTGCTACAGGCGTGAGCTAGCCTGTCGGCTCGGGTCATACGCATTGGAGCGACTCTATACAGTGCGTTCCTAATAATTTTTTTCTTCCTCCTGCAAACACTTTAGAAACCTTTCAGCCGCGTCAGGGCCCCTATACACTACGGGAGCTTTCGTTTCCCCATCACAACGGACGACAATGTATCCAAACCCACAGGCTTCATGCTCTTGTGTTTTGTGGGTGAAGCTCTCACCTGTGGGTAGAGCATTGGGAGTATCAACAACTGGTTTAACCAAGGCTTCAAAGTCGGCGTATATGATATAAGGCACAGACATTTGGTTCTTGTGGTTACCGAATTTTAGGATATTATCACCTTCCTTAGGCATGTCGACTCGTATAGCCGTCTGCCCCACACCTTGACAATCCTCCCGGTGGGATTCTAATAAATCAGCTCGTGTGAAGCCATGTAGGCACCGTTCGCAGAAGTGGGTCTTTTCTCTGTGTGCCGATTGGTCATACAACAGCCTGCTAAAGTGTTTTATCCAAGCGTAGTGGTACTTGTCACCTCGCTGGATCATGAATATATTGATAACACGAGGGGGGTTCCCCCCCCTTGGGGTTTCCCCAACAGTTGGGGTCCCCCCAACACTGGGCTGACCCTGTGCACTATTGTTGTGTTACCTTCGTGCCCAAAGACATTTATAGCTAGATTATTCTGTTTTTCTATTTTAGTTATCTGGGATATGGGGGTGGGTTCATCTATACCATCCCAGTTGAGCCCATCGTCTTGGGGATAACTAGAAGGCCTGTTCGAATTAGTGTCAGCTGGAAACAAGGCTGACCTGATAGCTAACCTCAAGCAATCGTCTCCTCTATTCCTGACGTTGACTATGGCATGTTTTTTCCTATAGTAGGGAGGCAAGTCTAGGTATGACCCGCCTCTGAACGGCACGTAGTTAGCTATGTCTAGATAGACATTATCGATTTTATCTACAGTCCACCCGGGACCCCAAGTGTGTGTAGCGTTCTAGGTATTCTCTTATCTGCTGAAAACTAGTATCGATTGATGCGTCAATGGTCTCTATATGGGTCACGACCTCTTGTTTACCCCGGAAGTAAGGCTGAACGTACTCAGTGACCCCAGTGGGGGTTCCCCCCACGCCCCCTACCTGCTTATCGAGTGACATTTTAACTGTGATTTGAAATTTGATACTTCCTAGACTGGCTAGTTCCTGGTTGACCTTATCAGCTATCAGAGGCTTGAGGTCTGTAATGTCTATGTTCCTATCAACATGCATGCGCCAACCTCTCAAATAGTTGCCTACAGCACGCTCAGTGTGGGTACGAACTGTAGGTCGACAGCTCTATTCTGCCGTAATAGTTCTACAAGCTGTGGCTTTCTCTATTCGGGAATATCCCCCTAACCCCAAATCACGTGCCTGAACTTTCAGTTGTTTTACAGTGGGAGGTTTTGCTACGGGGGCATGTGATAACAATGCGATTAACCCGGCTCTCCCCAGGTTTGAATAGCCCGTGAATCCAAGCTGTTTTGCTTGAGCTTTTAATTGTTTTACCGTAGGAGGGGCTTCTAAACCTAGTAATTTCAACAATGCTGGTTTTCGCATGCGAGAATACCCGATCACACCACGGCTTCTGGCGATATTCTTAAGCTCGCGTATAGTATTCATAATTGCGTACACACCTAGGGGAATTAATGTCTAATTGGACCACAGTAAAGGGAGGTAACTCATAAAAAATATAGTGAGGCTGTTTCAATCCAGTACTCACACTGTTGGATATAATACTCCTTGAAGTTTTGTAGGTATTCCTGTATACTTGTAAAACAATTTATCTGATGTTGAGTCGTGATGTCCCCCTCACATGTGAAGGGACGAGTATACTTAACACCCTCTTTAATCCATACCACTTCCAATATTACCTGAAATCTGAAGCGTCCCCATAAGTTCAGTTTCTCTTTGAGTATGTTCTTAACCAGAGATTCGAGCTCAATTTCCACAAACATAGCTATACGTAGGTGTGTATAATCTCTAATTGGGGACATAGTCAAAGGGAGGTAACTCCTCAAGCCTTATTTCCACAAACATAGCTAATTGGGACACTGTAGCCTTACACTGCTATCTTGAGAAGTCGCCTACGTTCTTTTATGTAGGTCTTTTTATTCTCGTAGATGAGGTGATGTCTGACTACGTTCGCCCCGTGAGCTTTACATAGACAGTAGTGCCCTTTGACCCCTATACCACACACAGAACACACGTAGTTAGGGCTTCCCATGTGGAAACAACAGTACCCCTGAGTCCTGCATTTCCTACCACAGGCCTCGGTCTTCCCCATAAGTATGTATTCGCATCGGTATGGAGCAGGTCTCATGTTTAGCATACTTATATGGGTATTTAGTCTAATTGTTTCGCAACCAATGCAGTCGCTGCTATACCCAGCGCTATGAAGCCCAGTTCACGGTCCATTTGCCCCTTGGATGGTGTGTAGTACTGAGCGAGTGTGGGTTTATTGAGTGGTTGCAACCGTTTACCAGTTAATAAGTAGTATTCTTTCGCTGCGTCGTCAACATCGTGGAATGTTTGAACGGCATGGTTTTCACGCCTGAGTTGTTCGTTAATGTAATCGATCCTCTGGAGGCGTTTTTTAGCGTACTCGGATTGGGCAGCCTGTAATTTCTCAATAGCGAGATTATGGCGCTTTCTTCTTCCTGTATTTCAGCCGCGTGTGACTCTCGTAGTTTCGAGAAGAGGAAATTACTCCCGGAAAATGCCAGGGCATTCACTAACGCCCCACCGACCATCATAGCTATCGTGGCCATCCTATATTTACTTCATAATATTTTTCAGGTAGTATCCCTTGTTTTACTAGGATGTCTTTGTAGCCATCGCCATACCAAGGTTCATTATGAGCATACCCATATCCTGCAGGTTGAAATCTAGCTTGATAGTTGGTTGTTTAAGCACCATTTTGGTCAACCGAGCGTATCCTACGGCTAGACTGGCGACCACTGTGGCGTGGTATGCGTCGTTGACGAACGTTTTCCCTCAGACATTATGTATATGATATAAAATATTAAATTATAACATGATATGCGGGTCGACCTCTAATTGGGGAGAGGGTCACCGTCTCCTTGGGACCCTCACTGGGATTCCTGTGTGGGTTTCCTTCCTGTGTCGTTTATATAACCACGAGATAGCCACGGCAGCAGTTACGCATACAACCAACAAGAGACGCCCGGGTGAGTCACCCTGATAATTTTATGTTGGTTACACCACCGTTTTTACCGGCAGCTACTCTCTTAGGATTCTTCTGCCTGGTTACTGTGGGAGGGTCACCTCCTGGGGTTTCCGCCAGTTGTGGGTCTCCTCCCTGTTGGGGTTTCTCCAACGTGGGGTTTCCTCCAGGTGTGGTGTCTCCTGTGCATCCATCTATACTATTATTATTATTTTTCCTCTCAAATTGGCAATGCTTTGCCGTAAATCGCCGCCGTCACCGGGGCTAACAACATACCATATTTGTGGTACAGCTCGCAGCTAATAGAGCTCAAGGCGTGCTCGATAAAAGGGTCTTTCTCGAGGTCTTCCCACAGGTAAAGTCGGCGCTCCGCGGGGGAATGGGAAGGAAGTATGCCGCAATACCAGTGTATATCTGGGTCATAGCCGATCCTATTGTCTTTGTCATTTCTGCTCCGAGCCGGGACTCGTATCTAGCGTACAGCTTATCGATTTCTTCGGCTGACATTTTGTGAATTTTATCTGGAGTGTACTCCCCAAAGTAATGTTTGGCTTTGCCGCCAACAGCCAACGCCACCAGTTTCTCTCGCTTGTCATCATCCACCTGTGGTGATTGGGGTACCAACAATTGTTCGAGCAATTCCTCACACTCCATCTTATAATGTAACAAGTAAGTTTTAGTTTTAACAATATAATACCCGATGCAGGCAAAACACAGGGAAATGAAGGTTAAGTTGCACACGACGAACACTTCAAATACCATAGCTATAACTAAATGCTAAGCATTATACTAAGCATTGCTAAGCATTTGCTAAGCATTGCTAAGCTTTGCTTAGCTTTGCTAAGCTAAAACACCCTATATGCTACTGGTTGGTCGGTCTTGAGCACGAGCTTAGCATGTTTAGTTTCAGCGAGCTGTTTCTTCACCCGTTCCCGTTCTAATTTGCTCATCACATCGTTCTCTCTCAAACACTCCTCGAACGAATCCCTGTCCTTGCAGTGAAATAAGGCCACCCATCGCGTCTGCTCCCTGAGGTCTTTCAACACCGAGTTGAACTTCTGCGTTAGTACCCAGACGCTGTGATTTGCGTGTCGGCCGGAGAAGGCCAGGTACGATAGCATGTCTCTCTTTTTTTGTTATCTCACGATTAGCGCTGCAGTCGTCCAGTATGAACAGTGTAGACTCCCCTTTAAATTTCTCGTGAAGAGCTTTCAACCAGTCCTGTAGGCGTGTTCCCGGGTCGACTTTGTGTACGTCCGGGTCCGTCATCACCCAAGGTCTTTCCGTGTACGTTTTATTCATGCTCAGAGTAGGGCACATGATAACGATGTTATCAAACACATCCCTGTAGTACCCCTCCAACATATCCAACACGAAAACGGTCTTCCCATTGCCAGTCTGTCTGCCCGCACACTATGGCGCAGTGTGGGTCGCGGGGTAGCAATAGCTTGCTGGCAGGCAGTGATGGCTTGCCGGCAGGCAAATCAGTAGATGGCCTGCACGAATCTCCCATTGTCTATATTAAGTTGCGCCATTCCATAATAACGCATAGATATAATTTCAACTTACCAGCGGGTTGAGCCTTCTTGGTAATCTGGATAGTAATCCCTCGCTGCCATTGTCTATGCGCGCGGCCGCTACCGTGTAGTTTATCGTCATCCGTGGATCGCATGTCCAACCATAGGGCGTACTTGGTGGTCAGGTATTCACCGATCTTCACGGAGGATAGGTCCAGGTCTTTGGTTATGTGGTGTTGTTTGGCTGGTAGCTTTTTTATCTCATCCCACTGCTGGTATGGCCTCATACCATGACTGAACAGCTGGTTGGGCACGCCCTCGATGGTCACTTCCACCTTTTCAATCTCGGGTTGAAAACTTCGCTGTCCCTCCGAACGCTCATAATCCTCCACGGGACGACCAGGATGCCTTTCATCGATCGCGCCGGCACGTTCAGGTTGATATTCCACACAGTGTCGCTCTTATCTCGCACGACTGATCTATGCCTCAGTATGCGATCGTACAGGATGGCCATCTTCCCAGAGTACTGGCTTCGAACCTGCCTGGCCAGCTCTGGGCTAGTGACCATGTCGAACTCCAGAGAGATGTTGTCTATGGCGTAACTGGCCTCATCACCGTTCGGCGTACGCACTACTTTGCTGTAGTCGTTAAACGTTAGCTCGTATTCAAGCCTATCACCCAGCTCGGCCTGGTAAAACGGCGCTGGTCCCGTGAGCAACTCGAAGTCGAGCGGCACGCAGAACCGGTTCCCGTACGCTTGAGCGATGGCCTTTTCACCGTCCGTGATCTTGTCTAGCTGGTCTTGCGTGAAGGCATACCCTATGCGCGACCGGGTTGATTTGCTGATACCCTGGTACACGTCATTGACACGTTCTCCCTCGCTTTTCCAGAGATCCCCGTAGCAGTGAAACACGTCGCTGTCGCCGATGCTCAGCACCTCGCTACCGCTGATCTTGATGGTGGTTTTCTTGATGATGGCTCGACCTACGCTCCGCACTAGCTCACGTTTGTCGCTGGTGGAGGTCAACGTGAGGTTGAACGCAAGTCGAACCGCGCCTGGTACAATGAGGTCATTCTCACCAAGGTTTGGAAATCTAACCAGCAGAGTTTGATTCTGGTCTATCTTGCTGGGATTGTTGGTGATGGTCACCGACTGGCGCACGGCTCTGGCACCTAGAGGCTCTCTTTGATCTTCTGAAAGGATCTAGTTTTCTACCGTACATTGTTATATAAATGAAATATATTTTAATACTAAATAATGGCAGAGTACATACCTATGGATGATATGTGGGATGATAGTGCCCAGGCATTCGATGAGCAGGAGACTTCATTCACTACCCCTTAAGTACTGAACTTATACAGCCAGCTGTCAACGATTATTACAACGCAGTTGAAAATAGAGACAACATCAAGCCGCTTGGGAAGGGACTATTCCAAGTTTACAGTCGATAATAAGGGCACGCTGCGATTGAAGGCTTACCCGGGATCGATCTCATGAATAAGCGCACGAGAGAGCCGTCGCTTTGCTTTGTCAACACTCACCAGTCGCCATGGGGGTCAGCTGATCCGTGATGAACTAGGCTTCATAGATTACGGCGGCGCTACGCCAAAGCTTCCCCAAAGGCCGTCCCAAGATCTGCAAGCAGCCAGGGCCAATACTGGGGATGCTAAAGAAACGTCGGACAGTATCGAAAACTATTGACCACGCACCATGACAAACCCTTGCCGGGTCTCGAATTTCCCCTGAGGGAACTGCGCGAGGCCTAGACGAAGCCTTGAAACATGTACGCGGAGAACTCGTGAACAACATGGGGAAACTTAATGAAATCGATGAGCACATCGCTCTCGCGAGAAAATAAAACTCACCGGAGCGGATGGTGATATGAAACGTCGTATCGAGGAGAGAATAAAAAACTTGGAAGACGAGAGACGGACTCGGTTGGAATCCGCTTCCTCTAACCGGGAAGCCCTCCGATCACAGATCAGTAGAGTACGGGAAACCATCGATCGAGTCCTAAATGAAGACACCACGCTAGCTGACAGGATTCGGATCCTGTTCCGAGAGCAAGGCATCACCATCGCCAGCATTCTGACTGCATTGGGCTTCATCATATCAACCCTGGTGGTGTCACTGAGTGGGGGGCCCACACCCCCAAGTGGCGGCACACCACCAAGTGGTGGGGATGTTAAAGACTGGATTAAAAAACTCGGGGAGGCCCTGGCTAAACTGGCTGGTAAGGCTGCCGAAGCCCTGCCCGGCATCCTGGGTAGCATCGTCTCGTGGTTGTTGGGTGCTCTGGCTAAAACTGCCACGTGGCTTAGTCAAAACCTGTGGGCAGCCATCGTCGCCGTGGCGGGTCTGGTGTACGTAGCGGCTAAGAAATTTTTAACCAAATAAGCCCCAAAGCTACCCCACCAACCACCAGGGCTGTTTTACGATCGATGTGCTGCTGATTGGATTGTGGGGCCACCCCCAGAGGGGGCGTTGGTTGAACCCTAGGCTCCGGGGGTGGCGCCACTATACCCGTTTCACCGGTCGTGGGTGGTGGGACGTGGGGGACGTTGACATCGAGGTTGACGCCCAACTTTTGGTCCGCCGTGGCTACAACTATTTCGTTGTTGTAGCCCACCACTTTTTTTACTCTCAGTTGCATATCACTCGGAGCCATGTACAACCCCACGTCGAACACGTAGTCGACTTTCGACCTGGCATATTCCAACACGTCTTGGTAGCGTTTGATGGCACTCGGGAGATCAACTGGAGCATTGATAGCATCCTCAACGCTTGGCAACGAACTGTTTCTGAGCGTCGTAAGCAGTCCCCTTACCGATAATACTGGAACGCGTTTGCGTCTGCGCACCCAACACCGCCCACACGTACGTTCGAATCGAGTCGTTTAAGCGTTCAGTGCCGCACGAGTAAACCCTTTCGACGTGTCCAACATAAACTTTTTCCAGTCATCCGCTGCCCTCCCCTGATCAAACCTCCAGACTCTGTACTCCTTGTTGGCATTGAAAGCCATGTAACGGTCATCCCACTCGTTGGTTGTGAAGAGATGATACGACTTGTATCCCCAATCTTTCACCAGCAGTTTGCTGGCTTCCACAAGGGCATTTGGTGAACGATGGGGATACCCAACCCGTGGTTCGCCCCCGCAAACGCCAATCCGTCTTCGGGTTTAGTTCGAATTCGTTGCAAATACGTTCGTAGGCTCGCCTATCGTACTTGTTGTTTAATGGGTTCCATGCATTGTCCTGTGGGAGCGGGACGCTGATTTCTTTAAGGATACGCCTGACCTGGTAGTACACGTGGAACTTGAACACAGACTGACTCAGCGTCCCCGCCGAAAGTGTCGGTCAATGTCACACCACACCCCGTTGTAGCGCACCACACGGCGAAGTTGAGTTGATTCTGCCAGAACTGCATCGGGTTGTTGAACCAAGCATGAACTACCTTAGCGTTAGTCACCGAAAATTTATACAGGCTGAACACATCTAAAAGCTGGGCGTTGAAATACATCCCATCAGCAACCGCGATCTTCATGGGTGAGAAATCTATGTCCAGTTTAGGGTAAAACACACCAGGGGAGTAAGACACTCCTTGCGAGGATGCTCCTCCTTGGGAATACATTTTAAAACTATTATATAATGAGCATATATACTCTAACATGTACATAACACTTCCAGGAATAACGAGCGGTGAGGCCGTTCAGCTGACGACGCGATCGATAATACGTCCGTCAACTCGAAGTCGCGACTCTGCGATATCACCTACCTACCGCAATGGACTAACATCAACGCCAGCAACAATAAGCTGTTCGTTAGTGGAACTCGCAGCCAGATAACTGACGGCTACTACAGCGCAGTGCTCGCTAAGCCGATGAGGTCTTCAAACCCCTGGGAGCCGAACTCAAGATGAACGACTCAAACGGCACAGTGGTGTTAATCAACAACGGAAGAAACTCCTTGAGGCTCGGCCGCCATTGGCGAAGACACTCGGTATGTCACCTGACGAGATAAAACCAACAACAACCGTCACAGGCACGAAGTTACCCGACCTAGTACCGTACCGAGAGCTGTACATTCATCTAGGTCAGGTGAGCACAACGTACAACATTCAAGGGGGTCACCCTTCCACTATACTGAGAGCCGTGCCGGTGAAAACGGAGAAATACAACGACGGTAGAACCGAGTCGTTTTCACCGCGGCAGTATAAGAGGTTGACTCAGGGCAACATACCTGAGCTGATAATATCGGTGTTAGATATAAATCATAATCCCGTGAATATAGGATACCTCAGCTTAACGCTTCACATAAAATGACCAGCGCACAAGGGCCCGGGTGAAAAATGCGTCAATGTGGGGATCTCCGACCTCGGGACACACGCGGCTTTCGACGCCCCGGAGTAGATGGTAAATTGTACGCCTTGCAACTGAAAAACAACATTTACAAACGCGTTGAAGTCCCCTCCGGTGGAGCCCTAGGTGATATAGTAGATACCTCAAGAGCGGTAGTCAACACTAAGTACACCCTAGTCACCACCGGTAATGATAATTGGATAATATACCCATCGTTCGGGGCAAACTGTTCGACTTAGACGATGTTGAGAGCACTACCGTCGCCCGAAACAAGCCATATATGCTCGTCTTCACCGAAGATGACAAGTGGGTGTTGATACCAGATAAAGACGACTGGTTTCTCAATATTAGGCTCGGCTCCCCCCTACGTGTTCACGGATAACAAAGACAACCACCTAAACAAAGTCGTTAACAACGGAACCCTGCTCGTGGCTTACGTCCCGACTCAGAGACGTAGCGTAGTCATCAGCCCAGTCGCCAGTATGGCAGCCCACATGCTATCGAGTAAAGCGGGCATGCAAAACGTGACATTGCAGTTGGTGTCTGAATTTGAAGGCGTGGTCAGGATACTAGAGAGTCTACCGGCGAACTCAACACTGATCATCAAAGTCTACCTAGGGGAACCATCGGGGAATGATGTCGAGATCGTGAAGGGGATCAAACTTGGGTGGGTGAAACGACACCAGTATCACGTTTGCACAGTTTACGTGCGGGTGGGTGTCGGCTCCAACACCAGTCTGCAGGGTGTCACCGTGATCGTGGAAAACACTATATCACTAACCAAGATCTTCCTACCTGACAACATACACTTCATGGGGGTGAAGTTAACCCCTGAACTATTATCAGAAAACCAGTTGGAAATTATATCGTAATAGTATTATAGCAATGACCAGTCATCGGCCCAACACCACGCTTAACGACCTAGGGGACACGGAGGGATTCGATCAGCCTGGTGAGGAAGACACCTCGTACGTCCTACACTTGAAAGACAATGTGTATAGGCGGGCAGCAATAGCCGATCATCTACCCAAACTCACACTCAAGGACCTAGAGGGATTCGATCAGCCTGAGGAAGACACCTTATACATCCTACACTTCAAAGACAAAGTGTATAGGCAGATACCGTTATCAGATTTTAAAGAACCCGAATGGCTAATCAACTTAACCCTCACCTCACCTTATATCACATACAATGAACATAATTATATCTCTGAAGTTAAGAATAGCGGTACCCAGCCCGGGTGTTTCATTCCGGCCCCTAATACAAAGATTTCACTAAGCTTGAACCCCAATAAGTTATATTCATCCCTCGGGGGTGAGTTAAGGTATGACTGCCGCGGGTACACAAGGATTACATCTATAGCACCAGGCTCCACACTCATCATGGACGTCTTAATACAGAATATTGCTCCTGCAGAACAACAACTTTTACCCGGGGTGACTGTACGCTGGAGTTCCCAGGCCAGGTTGAAACGTTTCCGTATCGTCATACAACCGGACCCCTCAACGGGTCGTATAATCTCCTTAATAATCCCCTACTATGGGTGGATAATAAGCCGCCACTTTGAGGAGTTTCATGTGAAAACAACGTCACCTATTGCACTCTCACCTATTTTCCTACATGAGCATTTGCGCCTTATAAGTCTCAAGTACGTTAAGCGAAGATTAAATGAAACCCAATTAAAATATCTTTTGAAATATATATTATAGGATGGGGCTATACCCAGTCGTAGAGGACGTAGCGAAGACCCTGGAAACCGTAGACGGGTTCCGCTTGAGGCAGTTATGTGATGTGAAACGCCAACTAGAACAAGACCGCGACACACGTAAAGCACTATGTAAAAAGTACCATAGAGCTTTCAATATCGTGGACGGGGCTGACGCTGCCCTTATGGCAACCAGCATGGGGCTGGGAGCGGCAGGTGTTGGGTTGTTAGCTACCATCGTGGCTGCACCTATAGTACTAGGTATTGAAATAACAGCTGGGGTGGCAGGGGGTGTTAGGGTTGGTGCTTAAGTTGGCATCACGTAGACTGCATCGTAAGGCATTGAAACACGACGAGATCAGAGTTCTGGCTGAAGCAAAGCTGAACACAGTAAGTGAGCGTATTTCCACTGCACTCACTGACAGTAAGATCTCAGAGGAGGAGTTTAGTTCAATCCTCTCTGAACTCACAAAATATAACAAAATGAAACAAGATATTCGGTCCAAGTCTCGTAAGTCTACTATCAGCGAGGACGAGAAAAAAAAGTACATAGAACAAGGGGTGAAAAAAGCCCGGCAAGCCTTTATTACAAACACCAAAGAGATCATAGGCGATTCACATTAAACTGTTTCATCGAGGTAAACATGGCATAGTGCCATAGCGGCCAGCCCAGTATTGGATGGGGCAATACCCGTTACTTCCCCCATGCCCCCGGTAGCGCGGCTAGGAGGTCCCCCAACTTTTGTAGTAGGGGTAATGGCAGCAAGAGCTAAGGGTCCGACCAAAGCCTTACTTGTGAAATAAGGCTTTGCAGAGGCTTTGGTTGAAAGTGATCCAGAACCGCTATCGGCCCAAACTTTTTCATAGTAGGGGAAATGGTAGCAAGAGCTAAGGGCCCGACAAAAGCCTTATTTACCAAATAAGGCTTTGCAGAGGCTTTGGTTGAAAGTGATCCAGAACCCCATTGTATATACTACTACGGGTGTTCGCCAAGAGGGTTAGAATGTGCTGCCCTACCAGTAGCAAACGCCATTGATTTTTTATTTAAACATATTTTATTCAGTGAAGAAAGGGATTAGGAACAAGTTATCCAACTTAGGTAACCATCTCTCCCGAGTATTTACAACATGATAGATATACAACAACATACATGTAATGTAGAAAGACTTGTTATCTGGTCTATAAACTGTACAGAGTATAAGTGTCTTTTGTGGAAGAAAAAACTTTAACCACATTTATTCGTCATATAAATTTTCCAGATGGATAATTCTTTTGAAAGTTAATTTCTTGGTCACATAAAACATTACTCCACCTCCAAAACAATTTGTCTTTACGAATTGGCAAATGATAGTTGTTCCACTCAAGATTAACATCATCAGCATGTTGATAGAAACGTGTTTCAGTAAAACATATGATATCAAAGTCTGACAAATACTATTTTAAAACTTTCTGCTTATTTCTAACAATCTAGTGTTTAAATGAAAAATGGAAATATTGGAGCACACGCCATTCACAAAATATGCTTGGAAATGGAAGTAATGTTTTCCTGACGCTACACGACAGTACTCCAATGTTTCCGAAGCATAGCTACTTGATCTTAACCATGAATCAAATCATCGAGTAATCCAACCTTAACAATTTCATAAAATACGCTACACAATCAATAAATACAACCGTTACGTTTTTCTTTTCCATCTTTTCACATTCTTTTGCCAGCCCGCTCGCTTCCTGTATGAATATTAAGACGAGAAACACATTTAAATACGGATGGCGTAATCAGTGGGCATCGTGAGTGTAGCAGGAATCAAGATTTGGAGTAGGCCATTTTAAGCAAGGTATCATTGTCCCAGGCCATTAAGTCATACTTGACCATGAGTACAGATGCAACAATTGGTCGTTGGTGTCATTGGATATAATTTGCCCATTACTCTTGTGTAAATGTGTTCTATGCTATTAAAAAGTAAGGGATACAGTGTAATAGCACTAGGGAATTGCATTAGGCCCTTTACAATAGTCGCAACGTCATCTTCGACAGGTGAGAAGTCTGGACCGAGAGCTTGACACATTATGAGAAGGTTATGATCTCCTGTTGGAGGTACTCAGAAAGAATACGTGAACAGTTTACCAGCAAATGGTGTCAGGATGTCGTTAAGGCAGTACTACCTCGTGACGCCTCCGTAAAGAACATGTAAAGGTGTCCTGACAGACACAGTGATCCAACTCCACACCATTACTGAGCTACACCCAAAACGATCGTTTTGACTAACGTTAACGGCATGAACACGCTCATTTCGTTTGTTGTTCCTGTCAAAGAAGTTTCAATTAAACCTTGATACATCCGAAAACATACCGTTTGCCCAACGATGATTGGTCCAGCGCTGTCGCTCTTGACACCAACGACGTCTTGGTCGACCCGATCTGGTTCCCAAATTATACCATCCAAAAATGGAATGTCATTTACTATTTTAATAGTATATATTATGTTAAATTAAGCATGTCATCACCTATGTCCTCCTTCTTGGGTATTGATTCTACCTCACCTGTTTCCACCCTAAACCAAATTATATGTGATCTGTTCACTTACCTGCAATTAGCGTTATTAGCGTGACATGTTAAATAGTCCGCTCTGTTAACATGATTGTTCGTTGTTATATAGTACTAGAGCGACTTAAACCCCGTGTCACCTTTGCCACCGGTTCCTTCAATGCGGTTGGAATAATGAGGAGGTCACATATCAACAGTACACAACACGGGAAAGGAAAATGAAGTTACTTATGTAAAATAGCTATAATTTGTTGTTACTACAATTGTACATCATCCAAATCCAACGCGCGTGTATTTTGTCGTTTGTGAAAGCTATTTCAATGTCAATTGTATTGACATTAACCCATTTTATGTTGTTTGCGAGGTGAAATGATGAATGCCATTGGTTAACTGCCTTGCAATATATTTTACCTGAATTTCCTTTTTAACTATCTTCGTTGTGTTGCTCAAGAAGAGGTTATTTGTTTCAGTTATTTATTGTGTGTTTGTTTCAGTCCAAATATACAATCTCCATCTGTGTTTGGTTCAAGGCCTTTTCGAAGAGCGTTCCAGTTTTACCAAAGCATATTATTAGCTTGATGATGAAGAAACACACTGAGTGACGTAACGACTCTGGTGCCAAAGAAACCAAGAGGAAAGCTTCTTAAGGGACTCAAATGTGCACAAGGAACCACGGCACTCTTCATAACAGGAATGTGTGAAGTCCTAGCTTTTTCTGGTTGCAAGGCAGATACGGTACACGGTGCCAGGTGCCTTGGCCCTGACCACATTAACGGTATCAGTGAACATGATAAAACAACACGGAAAATAATATTTACAGTAATGGAATAGAAATTGGTGTGTTAGCGAAACGGAATGATCAATTTCCAGTGTTGACATTTCGTCGCAACTCAATTTACTGAGATGGTGATTTTATGTATCTTCATTCTAACCACACGCACGTCATTTCCGCTGCTGGCCGTATCCCCGGTCCAATGCATCATCTTACCAAAGGGTTATTATCACGCAAATGCATATTTCTTGTTTCATGTTCCCGAAGCGATATCCTCTAAATATCCATAGCTACATAAGATGGACAAATACAAAAATACACAACTGACTGCACAGTATTTGTGCCCGATTTGAAATAATCAAAATTATATGTGTGTTTTTTTTATTATTCTGTATTCAGCATTATACGAGAGAAATCACGGCATCCGTAAACATTTACCAGAAATAATGCAACCATCAAAAGTATTTTTCAAAGAAAAATTAGTTTGCCATCAGGGCTGACAGATTCACAAATTCGGCTGATCCGGATTGGAAGATTCCACATATCGTGATCCATTGGTACAACGCAAAACAAGACCACGAAAGGAGAAGAATCCATGCAAGAATGGATATGGCTTGTAAAGCATTGTTTTGTAAAGAATATAATTAGATGTGCAACCATTGTTATTTGATGAAAGAGTACGAAGTGCGAAGTGCGTCTTTACTGAGTCCCAATGGAATATTGTTGGTGAAATCCCCTATATTTGTTAGATGGTTGTTTAACGCCGCACCATGTTCCAGCGTCTATAATACACGAATCTGGTCCGGCAATCCACTCTCATCTACGCAACTGGGATATGATGACATGCATCCACCTAGTCTGCGAACTGACCACCCTATCCTGTCAGTCACCTCTTCCGACATGCATGGGAAAACATGTCCTGTACTGATCCTGACTTAATCCGGATATGATATTTAGCAAAACGTGTATCTTGTCTAGGGTGTAAATTCTTTTTCCAAAACGATTCTGACAGGAAGGAAAATTGTCAGCTGATTAGCCGAACTGTTTAGCAGAGATATCGATGGTGCGAGTGACCAACTGTAGGTCCGAGATTCAAATGGTTCGATTTGACTGTATATTATATATTGCTGTTGTTCTGTGCACTAAAACATGTCCAATGATTATGTTCTTAAAAACAGTGTTTCTTCAAGATTGGTCACGCACAGTGATGACGTATTTTACTAGTTTCACAAGACACTACGACTCCTCGTACAATTCCTACCATTCCTCCTCGTATCTCGCTGTTTACAATGTTGACAGTTAATATAAAATAAATATATGATATGATCATAAGTATTGTAGCCTTGTTCATAACAACTATAGTTTGACCAGAAATTATTGAGAATTTTAGGAATATGTTTAATTGAATTTCTAGTATAAACAACCTTGACCAGCTATCAAGTGTTTGGATTCATTCAAGAGAGACAACTCCGTTAATCATTTTTCATTAGTTTTTGAAGAGGTATCCACCTTTGTTTACTTGCTAGCAGACGACAGTTTCAGTGATCCTCAGTATGAATGATTTAGAGAAGAGGAGTTGATTTTAGAGTATTATAACAAGGACATCAGATCAGCTAAAGTGGTTTCTAGTAGAACAGGCATCCCTTTGTCCACTTGTTTATCGTATTTTGAAAAATATTGCAAATGGATATGGCACTGAGCACCAGGGAGGCGCAGGGAGGCGCAGAAAATTGACTGTCGGTGACAGGAGGCGGCTTGGTATTCTTGTTTCTAAAAACAAACGAAGGAGTTTAGAAAACTTAAGGCTGGATATGATTGATAGAGGAACTGTGGCTGTCTGTAAGGAGACAATTAGAACTGAGCTGCATGCAATGGGTTGGCAGAAAAGTCGAGGAATTCCATCACCGATCATGAAACCTGAACAAAAAGGAGCAAAGGTTGAACTGGTGCTTACAGCATAGAAATTTTAACTGGGACAATGTGATTTTCTCAGATGAAAGTTCTGTGTGGCTGTTTCCTAATACACTGAAATTCTGGACCAAACAAACTGAAAAACCTTTGTATCAGCGCCCAAAGTACAGTCCGAAATTTAACGTGTAGGGCGGCATAACTGTGTTAGGGGCAACGCCCCTCTGTGTATTTGAAGGGAATATGAACAATGAGCGGTACACAGATATTCGCGAAGGACATTTACTTCCATCTGCTCACGTGTTCTATGGGAATTGTTGGATTTTCCAGCAGGACAACGACCCAAAACATCGTTCAAATCATTCACAGGCCTGGTTCCGGACCCAAAATATGACATTATTAGATTGGCCAAGCTATAGCCCTGACCTAAATCCAATAGAAAATGTTTGGGGACCTGTGAAGGAAAGTGTCAATAAGAATAATCTGACAAATATTGCTGAAATGAAAGAAGAGGTGGTCCGATATTGGGACAGCATGGACCACGACTTTCTAACTTCTTTGATCAGTAGTATGCCCCGCGGCATTGAAGCCTGCATTGCTGCCCATGGTGACTTGACAAAATACTAACTGTTCACCTGTCTTTGAATCTGGAGTAATGTTGTACTAATATTCACATTTAATACGTGAGTAATGAGTGAAAAAAAATAGAAAATTTACAATCTTTAAATTCTCAATAATTTCTGGTTGTAATCAATGTATTGTCTTCAACAGTTGTGACTTCCAAATAATGATTATGATAATACCCGTGTGGTAACAAAGATGGAATTGACTGGAATCAAAAGGTTGAAATTTATGGTGAAAAAATAAAAATTGGAACTTTAAATGGAATATTGCCTAAGAAAGCGTGTACGACTGAGAATAATCAGCTTGAACCGAAACATATTCCATCGTGATATTAGTTATGAAAATAACATGAATGAATCACTGAAAATCAGTTACGACAGTAACTGTTTCACGTAAGTATATCTTGCCTAACGCCGTACCCAGTAGTACTCCTGCCATACGACGGTTAGTGTTTCACGTAAGTGTATCTTGCCTAACGCCGTACCCAGTAGTACTCCTGCCATACGACGGTTAGTGTTTCACGTAAGTGTATCTTGTCTAACGCCGTACCCAGTAGTACTCCTGCCATACGGTACGGTAAGTGTTTCACGTAAGTGTATCTTGCCTAACGTCGTACCCAGTAGTACTCCTGCCATACGACGGTTAGTGTTTCACGTAAGTGTATCTTGTCTAACGCCGTACCCAGTAGTACTCCTGCCATACGACGGTAAGTGTTTCACGTAAGTGTATCTTGCCTAACGCCGTACCCAGTAGTACTCCTGCCATACGACGGTAAGTGTTTCACGTAAGTGTATCTTGTCTAACGCGGTACCCATTAGTACTCCTGCCATACGACGGTAAGTGTTTCACGTAAGTGTATCTTGCCTAAACGTAGTACGTACCCAGTAGTACTCCTGCCAGTAGTACGCCATACGACGGTAAGTGTTTCACGTAAGTGTATCTTGCCTAACGCCGTACCCAGTAGTACTCCTGCCATACGACGGTAAGTGTTTCACGTAAGTGTATCTTGCCTAACGCCGTACCCAGTAGTACTCCTGCCATACGACGGTAAGTGTTTCACGTAAGTGTATCTTGCCTAACGCCGTACCCAGTAGTACTCCTGCCATACGACGGTAAGTGTTTGACGTAAGTGTATCTTGCCTAACGCAGTACCGAGTAGTACTCCTGCCATACGACGGTAAGTGTTTCACGTAAGTGTATCTTGCCTAACGCCGTACCCAGTAGTACTCCTGCCATACGACGGTAAGTGTTTCACGTAAGTGTATCTTGCCTAACGCCGTACCCAGTAGTACTCCTGCCATACGACGGTAAGTGTTTCACGTAAGTGTATCTTGCCTAACGCCGTACCCAGTAGCACTCCTGCCATACGACGGCGGAATGCGAGTAATGGAGTCTTGTTTAGACAATTAAGTGGCCAGTGTAATGGGCAATCAACGACGTTGGTTGTGGTCAAAACGCCACCCTGTCAACCAAGGCTACCTCATCCATTAGAGTAACACAATTTCAATAAACCATACTGTAAGGCCGAACTCAGAGGTGTTTTACTGGATTAAAGAAACAAATTGTCTACACTTCTTCAGCATCAGTCATCAATCTGAATTATAATCGCTGCTCCGACGACTGGGCAAAATAGGAACATTTGCTATTTCTTCGCACACCATGCCCCTAACGTTTGATTTTAAGCATCACCATCGACTTCTCAATCTGTGGATACCAATATGACACAATTATATACCCAAAGTATGATCTCAGAATAGTTATCACTCGAATTATTTTATTGGTCGAAATCGATTAAACGGAAGCTCCTTGCGTATTACTGCCTTAAGAATAACCAATGGTATATTGTTTAGTATAGTAGTTCAAACTTTAAAACACGTTGAGCAGGATGTGTGTAAGTCAACACCAGCGAACACTAAGTCTCCCTTATTTGCTGACAATGATTCCACTTAGCGTTAAAGGCTAAATAACGGTGACAATCATGTGAATGGATCATTCAGACAAGCAAACATAGGATAGTTGGGAAATGTTTACAAAAGAATAAGCATGTTCTGTTCTACCGGCACTGATCTGTACACAATCGAATTTTGCTCCAAGCTTTAGGTAATGGACAATCCAGAGACGTGATAGCACTTGGACTGATTTTATTGAAGCCTAGAGCATACTTTAAAATGTTTTTATACCCTGTGGTGTGTACGTAGAAAGCGGTCTCCAGATTCCAGTCTTTGTGTTACTGATATTCGGATATCAGCTTTCTCGATATATCATTGTCCTTAGTTTTATGCGTGACTAGTTTGTGGCCAGTTATTATATTTTGTCATAATCTATCCTGAGCTTCATTTCCGATCATCTTCGTGGGAAATGGACCTGATGAAGTGGAAAGAACGAAATTGTTTAATACTGAAGAAATGATATCTCATTACTTGTCAGTGTGTTTTCTAAAGAATAAATCACGCGAACAAATCTTCAGATCCCTCCGGCTAGAAGATAAAACTGACATGACACATAAGTGGCGGGGCTGTTGATCATGTCTCACTGGAACATGATACAAACATGATGACGATGTAAGGAGATTTATTGCCTGCCAGATGAGCCCCATCGATAGATTTAATCGGTTAAGTATGGATACTATGGTTCAAAGCAGTCTTCGTTCATACAGTCTCTTCCTGTCGTTGATGTGTTCCCTCAGCGCACATCGATATATCAATTACTCTCCTCCGTCCGCATTTTATGTTTAAAAACATTTATTATTTTCTCCGTGTTGTGTTTTAACAGTCGCTTGCCTGTTATTATCACCCAATACGACCTTCTAATCAGTATTAGATGTCGTTTCATTTTGCCAAAGCCAAGGCAATGTGTTCCTACGAAGAGCCCCGGCCATATGTGTCGTTCTCGAAACGTTCCTAGCCCTACGAACTTCTTAAACCCATTCTTAACACATTGGCTACGATCAAAGTTATGAATTCTCAGGGCTATAAACGTTTCGAGAACAAGAGCCCTGTACCTCTGCTACGTCGCCTACCTCTGTGTCGACGGCGTAGACACCGTCCCCAACAACACGTGTGAGTAGTGAGATGAGAGCAGAGCGTTATACACACTCATGTTCCTGTGAACAGTATTTATCTTTATTGTTATTCGTGCCTAACCGAAACGTGCACGTGACATGTATAGTTCTGCATGAGAGATTAGAGCATTTTGTTAAAACCTAGCCATTGTTTTGTGGCTGCGAGCGTGGTAGTGGGACGTGATATCTTGGAGATAAGTAAAATATATCATACATGAGGCTTATAGGGTAGTGACTGGGAGGATTTCTGATTCCTACTGTATGAACATCTCAATGGTCATGTTCAATTCAATTCTTGATTACAGAAGTGCAGGCCACCGGCCCATAATTGCATGTCCACATGGTAAATCATGAAAATTCTTCACTTATATTAATATGAACCAAGTCGATTTGCCGGAGGATGGTAATTATATGCTCTCGATTGTTCACTAGCTTAGTAGTCAAACACAGTAAAACTGCTACACCCCACCCCCTAACTTTCATCTTTTACCTCGATTACACACCTGAAGACGTCACCATTGCTCTTTTGTACTGGATTCCGAGATCCTTAAAACATCCGTACAAAGAGAGAGATATTGGTGGGTCCTGCAAATGTACAACTACCTCCCTGTCTCAGACATTAACCATACTATTAGCCTGTTGACAGATGCTGGGTAACATCAGGGACACGACTTTCAAAGAATGTAAAAAAGTAGCATATATTCTCGAAGGGTTTTAGGTGACATATTTATGGGCATTTGCATGTTTATGACGGGGCCGCAGGATACGCTCACTTTACCGCCAACAACCGGTATCATTACTATTTTCGAAAGTGAATCATAAAGACATGTTCCGTGATATAGTCGGAGTTGGACTATCGACTCTTGTTTTAGTAGAGATTTCTTATCGATATGGTAAGGGTTTTGTTGTTTTTATTATACCGTTAATGCTTGATACCAAACGTGACATTTATACACGAAATGAAATGGTACAGACATGCCATGAACTAGTTACTCAGATCCATGCCGGTAAGGACAATGTTTATAGGTGAAGAGGAAAACAGGACCTACCAGGCGCGTCTAGGCCTGTCATTGTTATCTTGGTTGGGACAAAACCGAAAGTCTCACTCTGTCTGTTTTCACAGTATCGTTTACAGCTGACGACAGTTATATTCGATACTTGCGTACTAATTGTGGGTCATTAAAACTTGTGATTGGCAGCACAAAACCAATCAATAACAGCGGGTCATATTGCCAGTCGAAAGGTCTCAATAACATATATAAGTGAACCCGAATTTCTGGGTTAATCTAATTCACACGACTGATATTCCACTAAAGGTATCACTTATATATCAATGTTAGTCCATGGACACCAACGGAGAGTAACCTGTTCCTGGATCACTCATATCTCAAGCAGGTGTCACACACAAATGCTAATATACTTGTTGGTTTAGGCTTTGTTCATTCCTTGATATTTTCATGTTACTCGTCTCGCCGTGGGATTTATTTTTTATTGCTCATTCAGGGCTTAGAAACTTATAGAATAAATAGAATAGCTGATTCAAGGGATAAGGGTTGGTTCTTTCACTGTTATTTTCATTTTGCCAATGTTACTCACTTTGCATATTGTTTAATTCTCTGTTGTTTCAAGGTTTAGTATAAGCGGATAATTCAAGATGCCAGATATGAACTTTCAGGAAGCAAACAACTCGGTAAATTGATCTGGCAGCAAGTTACTAACCCACAAATAATTGGTGAGATATATTGGTCTGAAGTGCTGCAGAAAGTTGTCATATTTATATGAATGTTACAGAAGTCATGTCCAATAAAGACGCATCGTGGATTGGAAAAATATAACATGCTTGCCCAGAACTGAACATGTTACAAAATTTCCAATCTAAAGTCTGGAGACTAATTGATCAATACGTCTTAGCAAAAACAGGATCTCTCTCAGAGAAGGTTAATGGCATACAATGAGCTAAACAAACCAATTTGGACAAGAAAATGATTGATCATTGTATGTCTGAAGCATTTTGACCATCCGCAAAGATGACAACATTATTTTTCTGTTTCAGTAAAATTGAATAAGAAACCTTATACATGTACGTTGATTTGAGACGATAATTATGGTATGCAAAAGTGTACTTTGGTAAAACATGCTTGAATTTCTATACTTCCAGAAACGAGGGCGGTGGGGTAGCCTATTGGTTAAGCGTTCGCTCGTCACGCTGAAAACCTGGGTTCGATTCCCCACATAGGTACAATGTGTGAAGCCCATTTCTGGTGTCACTCGCCGTGATATTGCTGGAATATTGCTGAAAGCGGCGTAAATCACTAAGTCACTCCAGAAACGTCTCCTTTAGGACATTTCAGAGTCGGACGCCGAAACGTAGTAACGGAATACAGACGACACCTCAGTCGCAAATAATCACTAGCAAAAAATCAGCAAAGCGAGATACGATGCTACTGGTGGGCACGTCTAAGTGGATCTGAATGTACCATTTACTAACACATTCAGATTCTTTATTTTCCTTTGTCTTTACAGACAATCAGTAGTGCTTACAAACACGAGCGTTGGTACGGGTGGATGACTGGACATTGATTATAATGGAGAATGTACAGAAAATTACCTATTATTTAGCATCGTTTTCATTTCTAAGACAACAGGCTTTATACAAATATTTATCTCAATTACATAACTGTTTTACATTTCTGACACTTAAAAGTTGAATAAGTTTATGCATTGATGGACATCTGAAGTAATATGGTTTATATATAATTTTCTATAATTAATATAATATGGACATACTAATATAAAATGGAACTCGTCTTCAATGTCGTCTTCAGAAAAAACACATTTTCTTTCTGTTATTTGAACATTACTGTATCTGCCAGTTTCTATTGCTAAATTATGAGAGCTTAGTCGGAATTTAGATAAATATTTCCTAAAGAGGTGCGGGAAAGCTTTACATAGGTAATATTGCAGTGTACAATTATCAATAATATTTCTATAAATTACACATTTTGATGAATTAGATAAATTGCTAAAAAATTACTAACAGACATAGTACCGTATCGTCCAGTTAATGAATTGCTTTGGTGTGTTACAGAGATGTCATGTTAAACAAGCCGTGCCCGATCATCGATTGGAAACATACTGTACATTGCCTCAAACTGATCATGTTACTTAATGTCTAATATACATGTCTGAAGAATAGTTGATAAATACGTCTTCTCGAAAACAGAATTTAACAAAGAAAACATCAATGTATTGATAATTGTAATCGTGAATCAAGCTGTCAAAATTATATCTGACCCAACTCACAATCAGGCCGCCGCTACAACGTTTCAATTGTGAAAACTAAGAGAGCCCGTACATCCTTTATTCCAAGTACCATATCTCTCTTAAACAAATGTGAAGATACCTAAACCAATGAATTTATGTAAATATGTTTTGTATCTCTCTGATGTGTCAGTAGTTCTGCTGATGTAATACAAATTCCTGGAAAGTCATTCTATTCTATTCTATTCTATTCTATTCTATTCTATTCTATTCTATTCTATTCTATTCTATTCTATTCTATTCTATTCTAACATACTCGTACAATAAGCTAAAGAATTGCTTTGTTGTTCCAAATTGGACAAGAAAATGATTGATCATTGTGTGTCTGAAGCATTTTTTTGTTTCAGTGAAATTGAATAAAAACTCATACCTGAATTAAGATGAATATTAGAAGTATGTAAATGCGTCCTATTTGGAAACATGCTTCATTACGGCTAAGTATTGATTGAAAATCACAAGCACAGTATCTGAACATGTTACTTAGTGTCTAATATACAAGTCTGAAAACTAATTGATCAATACGTCTTCTCGAAAACAGGATCTCTCTCAGACGTGGAAACATCAATGTATTGATAACATACAATGGGCTAAAGGATTGCTTTGTTGTTCAAACAAACCAATTTGTACAAGAACATGTTTGATCATTGTATGTCTGACACATTTTGACCCTCTTGGCTGGGATGCCAACATATTTCTGTTTCAGTGAAACTGAGTAGGAAACCTCATATATGAACTGAGACGATAATTAGAACTGTGTAAATGTTTACTATGGGCAAACATGCTTGAATACGGCTAGGTGATACGATGGAAAATCTCCACCGCAGAGTCCGTCAATTAGATGAACAAGACGATGTGACAAGTTTTCCTTTTCGACTTCAGTTATAGTGAGCAGTTATGTATACCGGTGTCAATGTTTCAACTAAATTGTCAATCACACCTTCCGTTTAACAAGGTACATGCCACTTGCATAGTTTCAAGCCTGTCCATAAATTGTACAGAATTATATTAAGGAGAACACACAAAAAATCATTTAAACATGAATCGTCCTTTGGAAGCGTTGACATAGCTGAACAGGAAATTTGGTGATATGAAAAAGTCAATATCGATGGCATTACATTATTCCATTTTCATTTTCCACCATACAAGTAACGCGTCTTGGTAATCAATGATGCTTTGTTCACTCGAGCCCTCTGTATCCTGTCTACTCTGTGTACAAGCCTTCAAAGATGTATTTCCTTCAAAATTAAGTGGGTAAAGAATGAAGACGATGACAAGGACATGCTATCAAAGGATCAATTTTGGCATAAATACGACATGCATGAATTTTCAGTATTGACAAAAGAACGTATTTCTGATCATGACTACACAAAGATGAAACGAGAAAACACATGACTTTGTTCGCTGTGCATTATGTCAAGATTGTTGTTTGGGTAAGAATGATGAAACGGTTTTTTCTTTCCGAAAATACCGTATTGAAATTGAACTGTTAGAAATTTAATATACCAATAATGTGCAAATACCTTGATTCCTACAGTCAGTACTGCGAAGTTCCATCATATATGCCGTCCATATATATGGGATCATTAGTGGCTAAAGGACGATCAGAGGCAAATGTCTATAATTACATGTCTATAATTGCTTATTTCGCATTGAATTATCTGAAAATGTGTTAGTTAGTGAGACGGAATTAGGCATCGTCCTGTAAGGGCTTATTGGACATATGTAACGTATGGGTGCCCGTGTGTTGCTTGCGCATTTAGGGATTAATGCCAGTTTTATCATGCTATCACACTCATAAACCACACATCATTTCAACATTGATACCCTCATATACCATGCCACAGTTTAATATTGATACCCAACTCAGACACAGTACAGTGGATCCGGGTCGTCCAGTCGTTGATCATCTTCTTCATGCTAAGCGCCTGTCAGGGTAACAAGAGGTACCATCATTTACCGTATTGTGGTATGCACGCAGCTTGGGATCAAAGCATTCAGACATTCTATGCTCAAGACCACAAGGCAGAACACCTGGACGGTCACAAATATGTAAAGATATTCGAAATAATCCATACATTATGTGTCTAAAAAGACCATCATAATACTATCCAATACCTGCCAGACACTTCACACTATTATTACATAAGCCCATCTGAACAACACATGCGGCATTTTGCACACTGTAAATACAAAAGATGTTTTGCTGAATCACCGATAATCATGATCGGAGTCTTACTTTACAGTGTTAGTAATGTACATAAACAACACTGAAACATTGTCATGGACTATATTTACCCGTGCAACCTTCTACATTTTAACTTTTGATTCCGCACTTACGTTTGCACAGGCCATCAATGACATCGCTCAAATAATGCTTGCTGATGCCCCAAACAGTGTGAAAGATGTGCAGCCACAGAGGAAATAAACTGTATGGAATGAGCGGTAATAGATACGTTGTACCAAACTTGAAGATACTAGTCCATATTCTGTTCACTCAACGTGTGACATCATGATCGTGAATTGACTGAAAGGTGTGCCACATTGTAGTTACTGTGGGCATCTTCTCTACAATCTTTCCTTCGTTATAGAGATCTATATTTCCTGCCCCATTATCTTAATGTTTCAATTTGATGTCTGATAAGGTTTGCTAAAAAGGGGAAACACTTGAAGTCAAATGTTAGCTGTTTAATGGCCTCTGTATAATTTTAATGATTAATTGCTATACATGCGCGCTGTAGCAAAAGAAACTAACATGATGAAATGACGGCCTCGTGAGATTCCGAATCCCTAGCCTGCATATGAGCAATACATCACATTGACAAGGGAGTTGATGGTGCTTGTGATAAGCGAACTGAATTACGTCCACCATTAAGACTCATCTAGATGAGAAAACTGCTGCAGTGGCTCCTGAAGCGTCTGTGTAATCAGTATCCTGTCTGCGATAAAACATGTCTGGCAATTCTTCGTGAGGGGAAATTGTATTACCTTTCAGTAGACGTTTTGTATATATTGCCTCATTAAATACGTTGCAATTCTGTCATAAGCATCTGTAGAAAATACACATCACAAGGATCTGTTTCGAATAGTTCTCGGAAACCTTAATAAATAGCGATCCATCTTAATAGACAGTGATGCATCTGGTAATCAGCACACACATGTACACATGGGCACAAACAACATGATAGTATCCACCTGTACTCAATAGTGATGGTCATTAACAGTAGGCATATCGCCATACACAGCAGAGACATGAACATACCAAACAGACATGTGGCCATACACAGTAGAGACATGAACATACCAAACAGACATGTGGCCATACACAGTAGAGACATGAACATACCAAACAGACATGTGGCCACACACAGTAGGCATATCACCATACACAGCAGGGCCGTGAACGTACAAAACAGACATGTGGATACACACAGTAGGCGTATCGCCATACACAGCAGGACATGCCGTGAACGTACACAGCAGATATCACCATACACGGTACAGACATGGGATACACATATCGCCATACACAGTAGGCATATCGCCATGTGGCCCACACAGCAGGCATTTCGCCATTGAACATGTACATGCCAAACAGACATGTGGAACATGGATACACACAGTAGGCATATCGCCATACACAGCAGGGCCGTGAACGTACAAAACAGACATGTGGATACACACAGTAGGCACATATCGCCACACACAGCAGGGGCATATCGAACGTACAACGTACAAAACAGACATGTGGATACACACAGTAGGCATATCGCCATACACAGCAGGGCCGTGAACGTACAAAAAAACAGACATGTGGATACACACAGTAGGCATATCGCCATACACAGCAGGGCCGTGAACGTACAAAACAGACATGTGGATACACACAGTAGGCATATCACCATACACAGCAGGGCCGTGAACGTACAAAACAGACATGTGGATACACACAGTAGGCATATCACCATACACAGCAGGGCCGTGAACGTACAAAAAAACAGACATGTGGATACACACAGTAGGCATATCGCCATACACAGCAGGGCCGTGAACGTACAAAACAGACATGTGGATACACACAGCATATCATACACAGCAGGGCCGTGAACGTACAAAACAGACATGTGGATACACACAGTAGGCATATCACCATACACAGCAGGGCCGTGAACGTACAAAACAGACATGTGGATACACACAGTAGGCATATCACCATACACAGCAGGGCCGTGAACGTACAAAACAGACATGTGGATACACACAGTAAGCATATCACCATACACAGTAGAGACATGAACATACCAGACAGACATGTGGATACACACAGTAGGCATATCACCATACACTGTAGAGTAAACATGATAATATACCAACAACAGCAACAGAATCAAATAGCCATTCGCCGAAGAACATGAAGCGAATATATATTACAATCTCTACACACAATAGAGAAGGCATGAACAGTGTATAACACGACTAACTTGTTTCGACTTAAACCCAGTGATATCCCAGCTATATGACACTGGGCCCGGTTCCATCAGAAAACGGTCGTAGCACCGATGATCGTAACTCCCATACTTTAACATAGATTACAACAGTCGTAGCGCTACGATCGGTTTGATATAGGGCTCCTTTCACGAAGCAACCTTTACTATATATTATTAACTCCCATTCTTAACACTGCACTAAGGTTACCTTAGTGACTTACGATCACCTTATTGCGTTGTGAAAGGAGGCCCTGGTCTGTAAATATTCGTGTCTGAATCAAACAAATTTGATTAGCATCGATCCACGCAAACGTTATGCAATCTGTCGTCCCAATCCATTTACTAGAACATAATCTCAAGGATACGTTGTTAATGACAATTCCAAACCACAATTCAACACTTTTGCATAAACACATAACTGTAAGGCTAAATGTATTCAATCTTAGGTAATCAGTCTTTACCTATCATACAACAACGTTGTGCTCCTGATTCTGAGGACAGTCTGGGGACTCACAGTCTGACGTCGTCAACGTCTATTTCAGTCTACGATCGAAGGACAGGCATAGTCCTCTTATATATATCGTTCAACCTACTGGATGTGCTCCGGTGACCTTACAATGCTACTGAATGGATGCTATCACATCTGTTGTACATCAACAGAGAAATCAATCAAGAATCCCTCCTGCAAAGACCAGGGTGGGGATCATCCCTGTGACATATGGGTATCATTTCACATGGTACTTCAAGGGGAATGTGTACATATCTATTTGGTGATGCGTAACTCTAATGCCATCGTAAACCTATTTATCATTATATGTGATCCAGCGGAAGTGTATACAATACAGAGATTTGTTACTCTAACAGCCAGTGCGATGGAAATAAGCACTTATGATCAGTACAAAGAATTTTTGATCACATATCTTCAAACACAGCATTCATTCACAACTCCAGTTGTTTCTTCAATAACGAGCATCCGTGAAGCGAATGCTGAAAAACCCATACAACGCAACCCTTGCGATTACGATTCATATAGATCACCAACACCATATTACTGATGGCATTCGTACGTCGATTATTCACGAACAGACGTACTAATCAAAACAATTTGAGGAAAAGCTCAAAAGAAGATAACTTTTAGCACACAAAGGCATATCGGTATTAATATCGTGTATTAAGAAGGACGAAGAAATGAGTCTGGTATTTTGAAGATTGATAAGATTCTTTTAAAAACTAATCATTGTGCTGATCATGCCAAATGAAAATTTATCACAGAAGATGAAATGTGAAGCGCCATGCCACTGTTACACTTTAATCGCTTTTACAACGAGCCAGTCTGGCGATAAATTGATTACCACGTCTTTTGAATACATCATTCCTCTTAGACGCAGAGCCATCAAAACATTGATACATTGAATAGGCTTATAGACACACTTGGTTGTTCAAACAATGAAACTTCTGCACAGAAAGTTTTACCATTCGTCGATTATCATGCCAAACCTTTCGTCCACAGAAGCAGAAGCTTCACACAAGTAAACCTAAAATAAACAAGTGAAAAGCGTTTGGAACAAAGACCGAAGATTTGCTCAAGAGTAAGTATAACGCAGTGTTTGAAAGAGCTGGGAGCTAATGATCAGTCCTGAATAACGGCACAATGTGCAGTGTGCAGCCTTATATATCAGTTCATTGTTTGAGCTATGTTCCAAATGTACAAAACATTTAGAAATAAAACCCCTTTCCACATCCATAGGAAATCTATGCGAAACGAAGAGTCAATTGAACGGTGTATACATATCATGAGCATCTGCTTACAAATCACTGTCTAATACAGATGTTGGCTAAAAGGTGAGCTTCCTGTTGGTGGACACTATCATAAAATATGCAAAGGCGATTCACCTGAAACTGTTACTGGAAATACGGTACAAGAATATGGAAGAGCCACATTAGGAAATGCCCTCTTCATGTCCAGGTTTACTGATGCCTGCAGTGTTGTAACCTTGATCAAGCAAATTATGGCCAAGAATTTTATGACGGTCTTTGAAATCTTGGTCAAAGGACTGTGCTTGAGTGTACCCCAAAAATGTGAAACGTAAGACCGAGGCGGTGGAAATATTGCTCGATATAAAGGCAAGTTAATTATTGGAACGTTTGAAATTATCCGTCAAACCTCCATACAATCTAATGGAGATTTTTGTCACTTTGAATCTTTATCTAAATATGGAACAGATGAGGTGGCCTCACTTGGCCTCCTTTTAACTTGGGTAACTCAGTGGATGTGAAAACCGCTTCATTTAGGGCAACGTGTTGCTTTTAATGGCCAATAGTCAGCCAAGCAACTTAACAACTTGGTCACCATGTTAGCGGCACACGTGGCTGACCTTTCAGTCCAGCCTCTTACATTCAAACTTTGGACGACTAAATGTTGTTTCATCTGCTTGTTCAAAACCCATGATTTCTTCATCCCAAAAAGGAATTTCACTGTAAAGAGGATCCCAATGAGAAGAACATTTTTCACAAATATTCCTTCTGTTTGCCATCCGCATCTTGAAAACGTTCTGTTACATTTATGTGTATGTCCAAGTAAAGAATGAAACGTAACATAATTGATTCCTCACAGGAAATTACCCATACCTTGTGCTCCCTTTCGATAATGCTCTCTATCTCTCCGGAGTCTCAAAATACCTTTTAAGAGCAAATTTCAGATACAGCACAACGATAGGGATCCCATTCTTCCAGTTATAAACACGGATTAGGCAAAGCTATATTGGCCTGGTCAAAACGATTAAATTTTACATACGAGCTGACACATTTAATTCATTGAAATTGTGTGATATTTCTGATTTACTACTCAGTCGTAACCTGTTACGACATCACTAAGTCATAAGTGTTATAAGCGATAGTAAGGGAATCATTTCTGCTTCTGGCTCGTTGACTCAACATCCAAAGTGACTGTAATACTGTAACAATTCAAGTATAACCTGTGTAACGTATACATCTATTGCCACTGCTTAATTATCAAGAGTAGGATATGCCAACTGCAGCAGTAGTAGTCCACATATCTGACTGCTGGCCTCCAGAGAAACAGCCTGCCAGTACACGAGAAATATATCTCACCCCCAGGAAGATAGAAATTGTGTTGGTGATGGAGAGCGCGTCGAGATTTGATTGGGAATCGAGAAGCTCCTGGGAGGGACATGCAAACGCTTGCCCTCATCAGACATGTCGTTAGTACCAGCTTGTCTCGAGGGATACGTGATATACATGATATATTTGTAATATCAGACACGTTCGACATTTGTCACTTAAATGAGTCGGTGATGTGTAAGGGACTGTGTCGTGAGGTACGATCATCAACTCCTCTCTGACGAATGCTCTCGGCGGTCCGTCTTTCAAGTAGTACAAGTTCGGTTCGCCATCTTTGATGTCGACAAGGTCTACGTTGTACGTTTTCATGGACCATATCGGATCGGTGGCGCGTTTTCTGCTGTCTCCCTTGTATTCTCCCGGCTGGTACAAGTACCTAACGCTGACCCGGTCCGGTAATGTTTTCTCTGTTTTATCGCGACGTGCTGCTGCCGACGACGATTCGACAGATTTCATTTTGATGGCTTTGACGGGTCTCTTGCCCACGAGTCTGGTGACTTCGTTGTTGATGGCATCCACCACTCGCGGTAAGCGTACGACCCATTCCGTGTTTCTGTTTCCGGGATCCATTAAATCCTGCGAGTATTGGTGCGAGAACAGGCGTTCGGCTAGGGTGCGATTGAATCTCTCAACTACGGCTTGGCTACGGTGAGCACCCGCTATACCTCGTCTCACTTGGACTTTGTGCTTGGCCAGCAGCTGTGACACGGCTCCCATGAACTCGCGTCCGGGATCGACTTGCAATACGGTAGGCCATGTCAAGCGACTGCGTTTGTATATGCGTTCAAAGGCTTTGGCGACTTCGTTCGAATCTTTCGTTGTGAACGGTTCGGCTTCCTTGTAGCGACTGGCGACGTCGACGACGGTCAGGGCGTACTTGTAGGTTTTTCGCCTCACCCTGTCGTGAGGGAGAAACAGGAGGTCGGCTTGTTTTTTAAGCCAGGCTTTGGCTTTCTCTTCCGAGACTCGAGCGGCTTTGGCAAGTTTCGGGATGGCGTCCGCGCCTTTCCAGTACCCTCGCGGGCTGTAATAAATTTTCTCCATGATATGTGTACGCATGTGTGCGTAAGCGTTCAATTATTCGATACGCGTTTGTGCCCGTACGCGTAAGTGGTGACTCCGTCGTTGGCGATCCATCGTTTCGTGTCCATGGGAGACAGCGAGGTCTTGTTGATTCTCAGTCCGTATATCCTGTGTCCGTCGCTTCTCAGCATGTTCATTTGGTGTTTGAACGTTTTATTCTTGAACAGGGCTTCCTTGAATCTGGCGTGCTTGATGTGTTTTTTCACAACGTGTTTTTTCACGCCTTTTGCCTTTCGGATTTCATCGTCGTCGGCTTTCTTGATGGAATACATCTTGGGTCTCAAGCCGACGTACTCGGCGATCGGCGTGCCCGCGCATTCGTCCTTCATCTTGCCGAGCACTTTTTTGTTGACTTGTCTGTGCATAGGGTGATCTTTAGGGTAGTCGCTGGTGCCGTACAGGTGCATGTGTTTCTTCATGTCCTCGTACACGTCCTCGGTGTGTAAAAATAACAGAACAAACTGACAGAACAGTACCCAAATCATTAACCCGAGTTTCTAAGTATGACGTAATGTTACGTGTATGCGTTAAATCCTTATTTCATAACCCAAGAGACATACTTAGGCAGAGAAACAGCGCGCACATGTCGTGAAGTTGTTACTCCCTTTCACGCTGATAGTCAAAATGTATGAGAAAGGTAAACTAAAGCCACTAGCTAATGGGTATTCAGCCTTTTTTCAACACTTACAAAAGTGAACGTCTGTCTCCGCGTTCCTAAACAGTCTATCTTTGCAGTACCAGCTGGCTGGTGACGGACACGCCCTTCCTGAGACGATGTGGTAAATTTCAGTCGTATTACATATTTGAGTGATTGAGTGAGTGAAGGCAGATATACGTCTCAATCGATATTATTCGAGCTTTTGGCCACCTGCCATTCTATAATAAGGGTCAGGGAAATGTGAGGTTGACAGCACGAACAAAAATTATTAACGGGTGACCAAGTCATTAAGCGTCTCAATTCGATGTCTCTTGGGGATGCCAGAAATCTCTGGTCATGGGTTCGATTTCCGGGCAAAATATATACTTATGTCCGTTACTCAGTAACCTTTGACTGACTACTGACATTCACTAGTTTAATCGCTTGTAGGAAAGTCCTAAGTTTCGGTTTTATGTATATAATTTTTGTGAATGTTTGTAACAGTTAATCAAATAACGCCAACAGAGAGGACCTAATTCATGATGAATCTTTATACATCTAATCCTACATGTATGACACACATTGCACGATACGGCATTACAAGCTTACCCTTCCGTGAACTGGTGTCATCGCTGATTGTCAGAGACTCATTCATATCAGTTTCAACTCTCATAGGGAGGCTAAGAACCACCAACACTGAAGTCACTTGAAACTCACTCATTTCAAAGTGGTGTCTCATATAAACGCCAAGCTGATTCAAGGGATAAGGGTTGGTTCTTTCACTGTTATTATCATTTTGCATATCGTTTAATTCTCTGTTGTTTCAAGGTTTAGTATAATCGGATAATTCAAGATGCCAGATATAAACTTTCAGGAAGTATTGGTGGCTGTTCATGAAAAAGTGGGGTTGTTCTCGATGCCCAAGTCGCAAAGAGAACGCAATCAAGTGACAGGTAGGCGAGGTTCTAAAACGATGGTGCTGGTGCGAACAAGTCGGTAAATTGATCTGGCAGCAAGTTACTAACCCACAAATAATTGGTGAGATATATTGGTCTGAACTTCTCCAGAAAGTTGTCATATTTATATGAATGTTACAGAAGTCATGTCCAATACAGACGCATCGTGGATTGGAAAAATATAACACGCTTGCCCAGAACTGAACATGTTACAAAATTTCCAATCTAAAGTCTGGAGACTAATTGATCAATACGTCTTAGCAAAAACAGGATCTCTCTCAGAGAAGGTTAATGGCATAAAATGAGCTAAACAAACCAATTTGGATAAGAAAATGATTGATCATTGTATGTCTGAAGCATTTTGACCATCCGCAAAGATGACAACATTATTTTTCTGTTTCAGTAAAATTGAATAAGAAACCTTATACATGTACGTTGATTTTAGACGATAATTATAGTGTGCAAAAGTGCACTATGGTAAAACATGCTTGAATTTCATCTATAAACGAGGGCGGTGGGTAGCCTAGTGGTTAAAGCGTTCGCTCGTCAAGCTGAAAACCCGGGTTCGATTCCCCACATGGGTGGAATGTGTGAAGCCCATTTCTGGTGTCCCTCGTCGTGATATTGCTGGAATATTGCTGAAAGCGGCGCAAAACCAAACTCACTAAGTTACTCCAGAAACGTCTCCTTTATGACAGTTCAGAGTCGGACGCCGAAACATGTAGGAGCGGGAATTCAGAAGACACCTCTGTCGCTGAGAGAACACAAGAAAATAACCAGCAAGTCAGATACGATGCCAGTGGTGGGCACGTCTAATCGGATATTAATGTACCATTTACTAGCAGACATAGTACCGTATCGTCCAGTTAATGAATTGGTTTAGTGTGTTACAGGGATGCTGTCATGTTAAAAAGACATGCCCGAAACAGATACATCATCGATTGGAAAATACTATACATTGCCTCAAACTAAACATGTAACTTTAATGTCTAATATACATGTCTGAAGACTAGTTGATAAATACGTCTTCTCGAAAATAGAATCTCCCTAAGAAAACATATAAAATGTATTGATAACATACAATGAGCTAAAATAATAAGGGTCAGGGAAATCTGAGGTTGACAGCATGAACAAAAATTCATTAACGGGTGACCAAGTCATTAAGCGTCTCAATTCGATGTCTCTTGGGGATGCCAGAAATCTCTGGTCATGGGTTCGATTTCCGGGCAAAATATATACTTATGTCCGTTACTCAGTAACCTTTGACTGACTACTGACATTCACTAGTTTAATCGCTTGTAGGAAAGTCCTAAGTTTCGGTTTCATGTATATAATTTTTGTGAATGTTTGTAACAGTTAATCAAATAACGCCAACAGAGAGGACCTAATTCATGATGAATCTTTATACATCTAATCCTACATGTATGCCACACATTGCACGATACGGCATTACAAGCTTACCCTTCCGTGAACTGGTGTCATCGCTGATTGTCAGAGACTCATTCATATCAGTTTCAACTCTCATAGGGAGGCTAAGAACACCAACACTGAAGTCACTTGAAACTCACTCATTTCAAAGTGGTCTCTCATATAAACGCCAAGCTGATTCAAGGGATAAGGGTTGGTTCTTTAACTGTTATTTTTATTTTGCCAATGTTACTCACTTTGCATATTGATTAATTTTCTGTTGTTTCAAGGTTTAGAATAAGCGGATAAGTCAAGATGCCAGATATAAACTTTTAGGAAGTATTGGTGGCTGTTCATTAAAAGTGGGGTTGTTCTCGATACCCAAGTCACAAAGAGAACGCAATCAAGTGACAGGTAGGCGAAGTTTCTGAAACGATGGTGCTGGTGCAAACAACTCGGTAAATTGATCTGGCAGCAAGTTACTAACCCACAAATAATTGGTGAGATATATTGGTCTGAAGTGCTGCAGAAAGTTGTCATATTTATATGAATGTTACAGAAGTCATGTCCAATACAGACGCATCGTGGATTGGAAAAAATATAACACGCTTGCCCAGAACTGAACATGTTACAAAATTTCCAATCTAAAGTCTGGAGACTAATTGATCAATACGTCTTAGCAAAAAACAGGATCTCTCTCAGAGAAGGTTAATGGCATACAATGAGCTAAACAAACCAATTTGGACAAGAACATGATTGATCATTGTATGTCTGAAGCATTTTGACCTTCCGCAAAGATGACAACATTATTTTTCTGTTTCAGTAAAATTGAATAAGAAACCTTATACATGTACGTTGATTTGAGACGATAATTATAGTGTGCAAAAGTGTACTATGGTAAAACATGCTTGATCTATAAATGAGGGCGTTGGGGTAGCCTAGTGGTTAAAGCGTTCGCTGGTCACGCTGAAAACCCGGGTTCGATTCCCCACATGGGTGGAATGTGTGAAGCCCATTTCTGGTGTCCCTCGTCGTGATATTGCTGGAATATTGCTGAAAGCGGCGCAAAACCAAACTCACTAAGTTACTCCAGAAACGTCTCCTTTATGACAGTTCAGAGTCGGACGCCGAAACATGTAGGAGCGGAATTCAGAAGACACCTCTGTCGCTGAGAGAACACAAGAAAATAACCAGCAAGTCAGATACGATGCCAGTGGTGGGCACGTCTAATCGGATATTAATGTACCATTTACTAGCAGACATAGTACCGTATCGTCCAGTTAATGAATTGGTTTAGTGTGTTACAGGGATGTTGTCATGTTAAAAAAGACGTGCCCGAAACAGATACATCATCGATTGGAAAAATACTATACATTGCCTCAAACTAAACATGTAACTTAATGTCTAATATACATGTCTGAAGACTAGTTGATAAATACGTCTTCTCGAAAATAGAATCTCCCTAAGAAAACATAAATGTATTGATAACATACAATGAGCTAAAGAATTGCTTTGTTGTTCTAATTTAGACAAGAAAATGATTGATCAATGTGTGTCTGAAGCATTTAGAACTTCCGCTAAGATGGCAACATTTTTTCTGTTTCATTGAAATTGAATAAAAACTCATACGTGAATTAAGACGAAAACTAGAAGTATGTAAATGCGTACTATTTGGAAACATGCTTCATTACGGCTAAGTATCGATGGAAAATCACAAGCGCAGCGTTCGTCCATTAGCTGAAACAAGACAGCGTAATGTGTTTCCGTTTTCTACTTCCATTACAGTGAGCATATACCGTACGGATGTCATCATATTGACAATCACACTTTCAGTATGACAAGGTAGATACCGTGTGCTTTTTTCAGTCCTGCCTAACTTATGCTCTATAACATTAATTTGCCATGGTCGTTTGTTAAGAAGTTATACTACAGGGAAGAAAAAATACATTTAAACGTTGAAACGTTGATGGAGATGGTTAGATAACATTTCTGTTTCGATAGCGTGAAATGTTTCTGATTTCCACTTACACCAAACAGGTAAGGCCTTTTGGTTGATTTGAGTCATCTGTCTCCTGTCTACAAGTCTTGTCTTTCATTTAATATTTAGTCAGTAAATGATGATGACGATGACAAGAACATTTTCTCAGAGGACCAATTTTGGCAGACCATCTTTACACGGACGAGATCAAATGCCCTTAGGTAAAATCGTAGCCATCATACCAACACACTAACATGTTTCATAGCAAATTACTTGAAAACAAGTACGTCAGTGAGGTGAAATGGATTTTATAAACGCGTAAGAGATTGTTACTCATAGATAGCACATGCGTGTGTGTGTACCTGCTAATACTGGTTTTAAGTGTTATCCCACTCAGATACCACGTTACATAATGATAGCACACTTAGACACAGTAGATGGATCCCGGCCGACCTGTTGTAGTTTCATCCACTCAATGTCGAGCGCAACATCTTTAAACAAATTTGTTAAAACGACATCGCAGCGGTAGACGTCCTATACACCAAGCCATTAGGAACACAAAACTCAAGCGTAAGCTGTTAAATAGGTATAAAAAGCGCGTAAACTGTCTTATATCACTCAGATAGTTATCTTGAACTCTTGTCAGTATGCATTTATCTAATACCCAGAGACCAACTGTTACTGTGATTGCATCAGAGCATTTAAACAGTACTTCTGGATATTTGGTAATGGAAATATACAACATATACAATACGTCATTCCTGAATCACTGATATTCATGACTGAAATTTCACTTCGCAGCGCTGCTAACATACCAAACCATTACTAACTGTCAAGGCTGAGGACTACATTGTAACATTGACCCATAAAGTTTCCACCTTCAATTCCATACAAATGTTCACTCAGGCCATCAGTGACATCACTCTGTCAAAGAATTCCTCTGCTAATACTTCAAATAGTGTGACAGATGTTCCGCCACAGAAGGAATTAACTGTAAGTCAGCAGTGCTATCGATAAGTCTTAACTAAAGTTAACGCATTAAAGGCGGTATGATATTAACTCTATGTGTGACATTATGTTGGTTCTTGACGTAAGGATATGCCACATTGTGATTATTGTCTGTACAATCTTTCCTTTGTAACAGAGACATTTGACTGCCTCATTACTGTTAGTTGTCAAGTTCCTGCCTGATAACATTTGATGCAGTAGTTTAACACTTAAAGTGAGATGGTAGCTGGGTAATGGCCCCTGTATAATCTTATTGATTAATTGCCGTGCATGAGCCCAGAGCAATACATGCTAACATGATGAAATGACGGCCTCACGAGATTCCGAATCCCCATCCAGCACACGAGCAATAAATCAGATTGACAAGGGAGTTTTTGGCGTTGGTGATAAAGCGAAGTGAATTATATGTAACATTAACAATCATATATCATGGACAAACCGCTGCGGTGGCTCTCTCTTGAAGCGGATGTGTAATCAGAAATGCATTCCAAAGATTTCTGGCGATTCCCCAACAGATTTATGACATGCACTACAGTTTGAGTTTAGTTTTACGCCGCACTCAGCAATATTCGAACTAAATTGTGCACCACAGATATATGGACAGTAACAGTAGAAATATAACATACCTCTAACCAGAGAAGACATGTTGCCATACACATCAGACGCGAGCCATACACACAAACACGCGGTCATACACAGCGAATACGTGGTCATCATAGCGGGCACGTGACCAGACAAGTGGCCATAAAAACCAGACACATGACCATACACAGTAGACACGTAGCCATTCAAAGCAGATAAGTGGCCATACCAAGGTCATACACAACGGGTACGTGGCCATACACATCGGAGATATGGTCATACATACGAGACACATTATCATAAACAACTGATATGTGGTCGTACATACAAGACACATTATCATAAACACCAGATATATGGTCGTACATACGAGACACATTATCATAAACACCAGATATATGGTCGTACATACGAGACACATTATCATAAACACCAGATGTATGGTCGTACGCATATGTCAGTTAACAACAAACATATGACTCGTACAGCAGAGAAATGGACGTGCACAATAAAATGTTGGCCGTGAAAACGAGAAATAAAGATCGGAGTGTTATGGCACCACACGTTTGTGTCAGCTTCAACAGAGGATCGTTAATCATAGCGCCAGAACGTAACAGCAGTATAGAATGCTGTTTTTCTTGCGAATTAGTTAATAGATCATGCCCGTTTTCCTCAAACTTCCAAGTGAAGAAGCAACCAGATGTTACGAAACCCACACGTGCTACACTTTTACAAATGAAATACAACTCTTATACAATATCATAAATATATCATTATTGTGTGTTTGTGAAGCTTTTGCCAGATTAAGTTAATATTTCCAGCGTTTATTATATGCTTCAATACTTTATTTGGTTTGTACACATACATTGCTACTATTATCGTTTTCATCTTTGAAATTAAGTATCGGTTATTGATTGTTCTTGTAGAATGCCTTTCCAAAACATTTTTTGCAATTTTGTACAACGAATGAGGTTTATCTGATTATGCTACAGATCCTCTAAAGACTATCAATCTTTCGAAAACGTAGCATTAAAACGGGAATTCAAGACAAATAAGATTCACTTTGAGTTTTGTGAGACGTTTTCTGAAGTTATTGGTAGATTTGAAAGTCTGGAAAGTGTTAATACCTTGCTAACGAATGCAAACAGAATTTAATTACCTAAGGTCAATAAAGCTTCACAGCGTGCATCCAAGTATACTAATACTGTATGTATACAATATTTCGTACGTCTTAGTTAACCTCATATGTATTAGTAATGATAGGATATTACTGGAGGTTCAGTGTGATATAAAGTTTACGATATGAAATTAATATAAAGCGAGTACAATATTCTAATACACAGATTCAATATTGGGAGGAATCAACAAAAAACGAGCAGTTTCAGTACAGAAGCTGTCATAAACTCCTGCATAGATCACAATGAGTGTTGACCAAATCACAGATGACTTCAATGGCGCCGTACACAATAGTCTCTCGTTCATCGTTTCACCACACAGATAAAGGACAAGGTGGTATGCCGCCAATCTTAAAGGCACTAACGCGTCATCATGTCATTATTTTACAGATTACATTTCGGGTTAACATCGTCATATAGTTGGGAACTAGCGTCTTGTCTATGTGCGTTTTAGTATGGACTGCTGGGCATGCGCAGCAGACACCGGTTTCCTGTTTGCCTTCTGACCTGCCATTTAGAGGTCACCTTGTACGTCTTCAGCAAATGTCAACACCTCCAAGCGTGAAACACGCCAGAACACATATACATTACTGTCGGAAATATTTCACGGACAGTTTATCGGATGCGTCAGAGGATATCTATGTTATATGCAAAATAAAATACCAGATATCCGTATTACTTCCAACTTGTCCAGTTGAAATCACGCTCAAAATGCTTGATGTTACCAATTTCGCCGTCTTTCGATAATAGTAGCAATACCTATGTTCAATAGAAAGAAAACACTGACTGACGATTATGCTTGACAATGGGAAATTCATTTCTTGCCTTGCGTATAATGTGCATTTTCAAAATTCTGGATCCGCCTCTGTATGTAAGCATATGTTGCTTTTGGTTCATTCATTCATTTATTCATTCATTCATTCATTCATTCCAAACATGGACGTTGCGATCGGAGATACAGGCCATTAGCGGCGGTCGCAAATACTACAGTTTTGAAAAGCGCACTTAATGCGCTTAGGTGTACTTCAGAACATTTTGGGTTATGATTTGGTTTCTTTGGGTGTGTTATTTCTATTTTGTTTCCTGTAAGCTGACGTAATAGGCCTACTGTCTCATCTTCTATAGACCTACACTAACACTTCGCACAACAAACAAGCGAGTCAAATTCACAGAATAACTGAAATTCGAAACGCACACACTGTACAAAGATAAAACATGTATTCCGAAATTGTTAGGATGTAACAATTCTCAGCTGATGTAACAGCTCTCAGGGGTGAGCTTATTAACATACAGCCAAAGATGGGCACACCTAATGCCATCATTTATGGTGAATGTGCCAGGTGTCTTCCTGCTACAAATTCACAAGTCAAAGAAATCAAATATTGCCCAAGATTTTAGTATGTCCTCTTATCGTTTACCACAAAAATGTTATGAAATGATTATTCTATATGATAGAAAGGGACACACAAAATTGTAACGAATATCAAGAATCTTTTATTAACAGGTTTTAATCACATATGGTATGAGCAGAATGTTGAGTTTCCCTCAACGTTTATTAGTTTATTTAAGCAAAGATTAAAAGATATATACCACCAAAACTGGCGTTAGAATTCACGTGAATACATATGCTGAACATCCCTCTTATATGAGTGAGTGAGTGAGTGAGTTTAGTTTTACGCCTCACCAGCAATATTCCAGCTATATGGCGGCGGTCTGTAAATAATCGAGTCTGGACCAGACAATCCAGTGATCAACAGCATGAGCATCGATCTGCGCAATTGGGAACCGATGACATGTATCAACCAAGCCAGCGAGCCTGATCACCCGATCCCGATAGTCGCCTCTTACGACAAGCATGGGTTACTGAAGGTTCATTTTAACCCGGACCTTCGCGAATTTCCTCGTATGTTTTACAAAGAGTGTGAATACACTTTGCTTGTTGGTTTATTATTTATCGCCACACTCAGCAATGTTCCAGATATATGACGATGATCTGTAAATAATCTACTCGGAATCAAACAATCCACTGTCTGAAATTATAAGCATCTATCCACGCAAATGGGTTAACGATGAGGTGCAATAGACCAAGTATTCAAGCCTCAAATCCAAATCTAATTATAAAATGTGGCGGCAAGTATTAGTTGCTGGGGACCAATTCTAAAGCAAAATCCTTTCGGGTTTGAACATAAACATATAACACGTCTTCACCCGGTATTCCTGCTCCACCCTGGCTACTCTTCAAGTATTATTGATTATAATACCAAGTATTATTGATTACAATGATTATAATAGCAAAGATAGCTCGTGTTCGTCTCCAGATGCAACAGTGTGTTTGTTAGACTCGGGATGCTTGTTAGACGTGTTCCCTGTGTTCTTTGTTAGGTGTGAGCTGTACAAATGAACGTGTTAGATGTCAATGGGATACAGAGAGCATATGCATCACAGTGTATACGTCAGTAACTGGAATTCATTTTGTTACATTATGAAAGAGAATGCGAGACATTTTATATGATATAGATACATAACAGTGAATGCGTGAGTTTTGTTTTACGCCGCACTCAGCAATATTCCAGCTTTATGACGGTGGTCTATACATAATCGAGTCTGGACCAAACAATCCAGTGATCAACAACATGAACATCGATCTGCGCAATTACCAACCGATGACATGTGTCAACCAAGTCAAGGATGGTCACCCGATCCCGTTAGTCACCTCCTACGACAAGCATGGGTTACTGAAAATCAATATTCTAACCCGGACCTTCACGGGTAAGATACATAATAGCATAATCCTACGAGCATTACATTTTATGTAGACACTAGGTGTGACGGTCACAGAGTTTTAATGGTTGTTGATTTTAATATGCAAAGAGATATTATTATGTGTACACGGCAAAATTCGGAATGTATATGCATATCATCTACAAACTCTGTAGTAATATGCCCATGACAGTAAGAATGTTTCTATGATTCCTTACGTGGTGTAGGAGAATAAATGAACAAAAACTTAGTAAATGTATATGTTTTGTTTCTGTATTTGTTATACCACACCATGTAAGGAATTATATTCTAATTAAGGGGTATTATGTATTTCAGAAAGTACCAAACAAACAGGACACCAAATGGTTATATCACTCAGTCATGAATATATAAGATTCACACCCGTAGCTGTGTTGAACCTTACTCTTCAGCAACATACAGCCCTTCTACCAGGCCTTGTAAAGATTTCGACATAAACCATAATCCCCGCATTCTCATAATATACATGGCTGGGTACATATACATGTAACTGGCATAGCGTTTCAATATAAAACAGGTCCAGTCAATTTGAACTTGCATGTGTGATCTCATTGTGAGGTTGTCAAAAGTCACTACACTCAATGTGCATCCTGATCGCTGATTACAAAGTGCACTTCACTGCGCCGTGAGAAATACTCTCAATAAAGCATCACGTGCTACCCACAGGAACAACCACATGAGGCAAGTTAACACGGATCTCAAATTGGATCTCATTGAGCTTCTGTGACTTTTGGATATTTCACGTGACACTTCAAGGTTGTTCAAACTTTCTTCAAACTTCCAGTAGTTCTTCAGAATGTACAGTCGCGGTGCAAACGCTGCATAAAATCACAGATAAGGCACACTACTGCGTCGATTGTTCAACAACAAACATCCTTATCAATGTGTATGAAGACAATCATGAAAGAGGATGACAGAGAGAACACAGAGGCAGTTTGGTATTGATATATAGTATCAAGGACGAAGAAATAAGTCTGGTATCCCCGGAATGGTTCAGAGTTCTTTTGAAAACTAATCTTCGTGTTGATAATGCAAAATAGATATAATTCTTCTCCAAAGATGACTGGCCAGATTTGAAGAGCCACAAAACTTTTACGCTTTAATCATTTTTTAACGTGCCAGTATGGCAATACACTGATACGTCTCCTTGAATACATGATCTCTTGCAGACGAAGAGTCATCAAAAGATTGCTACACTGAAATAGTTTAAAAGGAAAGCTTTGATGTTAAAACAATCCAACTTCTTCAAGGAATGTTTGACTATTCGTCGATGGTAAAGTCAGATATCTTGTTCACTGACGCATAAGCTTCACGTCGGTGAATCTGTAATATATACTTGAAAGACGCTGGAAAAAGTCAAGAAGATGTGTTCAAGGGATACGAATAACGATTAGTGTGAGAGAGCTAAATACATCCTCCAGTTGGTGTGGTGGGTGAAGCAATGCAGTAATATGGAAACTGGATCGTTTTCTGCTTTCACGACTGCAATTGTCGGACAGTTTGCAATACCATTAGAACCACGAAGGCCATCAACACTCTGTAAGCGTAGGAAGGTTCTATTTTTGTGAATTTAATTATGTCTCTTTACTTTTCCCAAAGATAAAAACTTGGACATCTCATTTTTGGAAGAAAATTACAGATTCGTGGATTATATTGCAACAGGTAAAACTGTCATGAAGATGTCGAATGCCGTGACGTTTATTGACAGTGATCTTTCAGGCGGCGAAGCAGGCAATCTCAACATAATAACATTGAAATATACTTTAGGGGAAAGAATAAGTGTGCCTATTTTCGGATTTGTCGAACAGATTACAGATATATCATGAACTTCAATTTCTTTTAATATTACACATGATTTTGCAGGTTCGACGGAAATTGTCATCATATTGTACTCGTAATACAGGAGATAACCTATCTACTGTGAGGTATATTTTCTAGGAAGACTTCTATCAGTATAAACTCGGCATGCATGACGGTTCGGTGGTGGAGTTTCACAGTGTGACTACCTGGAAATAGACTGCTTCTAATAACGGGGAATGATATCCTGTTAACAGGTAATCCAAGCAAAGAGACAGATACCACAGCATGGGGAAGGTCATCACCTATCAAATACCTCAAACCATCACTCGTCTTGTCACATATGTCATCAACTAATTTAGTTTGTTGGAACAGGCAATGTCTGGAGGTATCGATTATCAGCACCTATACCCTTAATAAATGATGATTTTGTGTTGAACCATTTGATGAAGCAGGACCTTTGCAGGTGTCAATAATATATCTGATATTTTAGATGCAAGTATTTCAGATCAATGTTCAGCTGAACTCTAGCGATATGTTCTCCAGGCCCTGAATGACGTCACCCTATACCCATGATTTGTAAATCCAACTTATTAAAGGGCATAACATATCGATGTAAGCTGTATCTGTCGCCAGAAAGAGGAATGTGGATGACACCCATTTCATCTGTCATCAGTTTGTTGAAGACCTTCTGTCTCATTTTAAAAGTAATATATTTTCAATTATATTGATGACTCACTGAGAAATTTTCTAAATGTGTATGACATTCTTCCTTTCGTGGACAGTAAGGATACTGGTATGAAACTCCATATGTATGTGACTTTCAATTATTTCTTCCATCTTATTGTTTTCAAAAGACTTACGTACATTGTGTATTTCCAACATGCTCTTTCCAGTTATTTTGTTTTATCTTAACTCACACATAAATGTCGCTTTTTGATTGGCTGAGCGCTCTTCTATTATTTTCAATGTACTCCGCTTACAAGCGAGTAACATTTCAATGTACCCCGCTGTCAATGGCAACTCATTTGGTACTTCGTGGTAGTAGTTCTTTATCTCGAATTACATTGAATCACGTATGATGTACGGAAATTACCGATGTTTTACGAATGCAAATCGATGGAAGGGAGATAACTCTAAATCTATTTTTCTTGTCAGCAAAATCTAGCGATGGCTACAAAAAGATTTGTACCCGTGCTTCAAACAATTCAAAATTAACATTAAGGTGTTCGGTAAGATAAATACGTTGTTCACTGGTCCCTCGGGGCCCATGGGTTGATGTATCCTCGATGAGCCCTTCGGGCTCAGGGAACATAAACAAACATCGAGGGTACGTCAACCCATGTCCCCCTCGTGACCAGTGAACAACTTATAATGTACAAGTTAATTAAGACGCGCATTATGACTATGTCAGTTTCTACAAATCATGGAATGTATATGGAAGTTCTGTTTCTCATCTCTTGAGGCCGCTGGTGTCAACAGTCGGAATCACACCTCGTTGGTGTCCCACTCTACATCTTCCTGGCAGGTATTGTGTAACATTCTTACCCTCCAAGACAGATGACGAACATCTTCCTGGCAGTTATTGTGTAACCAAGACAGATGACGACCATGCAACCCACAAGGGGCATCTGGTGTGTCTTCAGTCGCTTTCGATAATCATGTTCTACAGCGCTACCCACTCCTTATCTGACATCATCAACGCCCATTTCAGTTTAAAACCAAATCGCCAACGACAGGCGTAGTCCGCTTGTATAACCTTGTAGCTGTTAACCCTCTGGATGAGATCCATTAATCTGAGAATGCTGCTGAAGTGACGCACGATCCCACAAACCGGCATAGTAGTCACAGATCAACAAAGAGATCAATCTAGATTCTCCTCGTCTCACACCTTGGTGGGGAGCTTCCCGGTAAAATATGGTTATATTTCTCGTAATACTCCAAGGAGAAGGCGGTTTGTTTACACTATATACAGGTTGAAAGGAAGCGGTGCGTATGACCAGTCGGTATCTGTTTTGTGCACACAGGCCCAAATTTCAGTCAAATGAAATAAAGGAAGGAGTAGTTTTTAACACAGGGTATTATTTGATATATTTTCCAAGCGGGGGTTTCACGTGATGTATATTCCACGACTGTAATATAACTGATCCATTTTCACCCGCAGGTGGTGGTTCCTAGCATGGTGATCAGCCTTCAGTTGTTGGTGACCTATAGCCCGTTTTTATATTATACTTTTGTTTATAGTGATATATTTTTATGATAGCGTACTAGTTTTAAATTAAGAGCTGTGATAATCTAGTATTTTTACTGTCCTTCGATTACAGGTTTTACGTTCCAAATTTATTGATTTGAATATTGATATAAATTGTTCTCGTCGCGACATGGCTGCAATATTGCCGATGTGACGCTAAATATTAACTCACTCACACGCAGGTAATCTCGCTGCTCATTGTATTCTCATGAAGATCATTGAATGGTTTCTTCCCAAAGCATGTATCACTGACAGTATTTTTACCAAGCATTTGTCAAGACGTATTTGTCAAGATGCATTTCACCATCGCATATTATTACTGTGATGTGTACTGCGTCATGACGGGGGTCACTGATAAATTTAATAAAGGTTCATATACGACACTGGTGCTTTAAGAGTTGTAGTAACGTGATGCTACACAAACATCAAAGAAAACCAATTCCAATTTAAATATATTTCCCACTCATATTATGAATGGAATTTTCCATCAGCAAGACATGAGGAATTCTAAAGTCGATTCTACAAAAACAAACATCCTTATCAATGCGTTTCAAGAACAAAGTATAAGAAGATTGCAGGGAGGCACTTGGGTATTGATATATATTTAGTAAGACGTGGAATTGAGTCTGGTATTCCCCAGATTGGTTTAGACTTCTTTTGAATACGAATCTGTGTGCTGGTCATGCCCGCCAGAGATTCATCACAGAAGACGACTGGGAAAATATGAAGCGACACTCCACTGCTACGCTTTAATCATTTTCTCAACATACCAGTCTGGTGGTTAACTGAAGACCATATCGCCTTGATAACGTCATCTTTCTTAGACGACAAACCTTCACAACATTTCTCAATATTCAAAATGGAAGGCGTTGTTGTTTAAACAAAACAATTTGTATAAAAGGTTTTTGATCCTTCGTGGACTGAAATATCACGTCATAAGAATGAGGCCAATGTTTACGGATATACAACTTCTTTATTCTGTATAGGCGACGTTTCGACATAGATTCTAATGTTGTCTTGACAACGACATTAGAATCTATATCGAAACGTCGCCTATACGGAATAAAGAAGTTATATATCCATAAACATTGTCCTCATTCTTCAGCTCCTCAACTTCTAGAATGCCAATCAAAGAAGTAACAAGTCATAAGTCCCACATTGACGATTCTGAAATAAAAAAAAACAACTAAAAACGCTGCGCAAGAGACAACATGTCGTCAAGAGAGAAATATAGCGCCGTGTTTGAGAGTGCGGAGTACATCCTCCAGATAATATGGCTGATCAAGCAATGCAGTTGTATGGAAACATGACAGGGTAATCGTTTCTGCTTTTACGACAGCAATTGGTGGACATTTTGTAATAGAACTGCACACGCTTTGCCATCAACCCTTCAGTTAGAGAAGGAACATTCTATTTTCGTGAATTTAATTATGCCATTTTATTTTTCTCAAAGATAAAATTTTCGAAAACTCACTTTGGGAAGAACATTACAGTCTCGTGCTTTAGATGACAAATGTTAAACTGTCATCATGATGTCAATTGTCGTAAAGTTTATAGACAGTGATCTTCGAGGTGACGAAGCAAACAATCTCTGCATAATAACTGTCAAAAAATAGACTTTGGGGGAAAATGACTGTTTTCGTGTACAAATTTACGGAAGTATGGAACAGATAACGCACATTATAGAATTTAGTGACTTACGACAAAGTATGCATCAGATTCGACGGTAAAATCGGAACAGAGTGCACAAACAACAGTAACAGAAGCTCAATGCTGTACGTATGTTACATGGGTTCCCCCTCAGAGACCTTCTGTCGCCATGGTGAAAGATTTGAATATATTTGAGACGTTCGACATCTTGAAACACAACAAAATATAAAGTCGACATGCAGGACATTTTAGAGATGGGCGTCAATAGTTTGACTTTGACAATGGAAATTGGATCCACACATCGCTTCCCATTAACAGGGATGAGATCCTGTTGACACAGAGTAAAGCATCTCCTACCACAAACCACCGCTTGTATCTCCATCATGTCATGATGTTAGTATCGGCAACATGTATGGTTCTGTAGTTCTTTCAAAAACGTCTACATTAACATAGGCGATGAACGTATGTTTAACCACTTCATGAAGTAGAGCTTTTCCAGATGACAAGACAATATGTACAGAACACATTTAATATGACAGAGTGTAGTTGATTGGATCAAATTGGTTTGGACCTGAACTCGTCACGCGTGTTGTATATGTCCTAAACGAGAAACGTAATCTGAACTGTTCTATATGTAGTTTCCATCACTGTAGCTCGGATCCAATTTTCTCGATTTATCTACACACGAATGATAATTACGTCCAATATAACGTGTATATCCTACATACAATATTACAAGTATATTCCATGTTCATTCTAGCTTGCATTATGTGATGGTTGTCAAATGTGACAGCTTTTTCATGATCAAGACAGTCATTAGTGCTATTGTAATTCATGACACCAGATGGACTCATGTCTGTCTCGATCAATCAACGGCCAAAGCAACCTTGAGATTCAGATTAATACTGGCACTAATGGCAACTGGTATTGCATGCCTCTGTCAAGTAGGAAATGTGTCAAATGCATCAATGTTAGTCCAAATAACTTACTGATGGCATCCAGGGGAACGGAGCAGTCTACCACTACATGGCCAATACACCTCATCCCTCAGATTTACGGGGATTGCATTGGAGTGCTATCATTTAATGTTGAAACTTATTGGGGAATCAACAAGCTCATGGGACGGTCACGAATACAGTTTTCCTCATCAGACATAATGGTTACTGCCAGGATGTCTCTTGGGGATAATATGCCCAATGCATTTGTTTTGATAGAAAAGTTCGACATTTGTTTCAGTGACATCAGAATGAATTACAGAGAGTCTTCGTGGAAATCAAGCATGTGTCAAGAGTAAATTGATCATGTGTGATGCAGCTTCATATTTTGACTTCTCGTTTTCTCAGGTGCACAATTGACTTGCCTTTGCATGTGACTCGTGACCAGTGACACCAAACAGACAGGTTACGTTCACCTTTTCGCGTATTATCTTTAATTTATAGGGTTATATACATGTGGGTACATGCTCCGGATACAGTGGGAATCCAACAATCTTTACATGTAGAATAGACATTGTATGGCTGTAGAAATGACACCAGGCCGTGTAGATATTTCGACGCATCAGCATACTCGGATTGTTTGTGAAGCTGTATATGCTCCAATGGTCAACGTGGCCATTCCAGACAATTTGGATTCCTGTTTTGGCTAGACTATCAAAGTAGATTTTGATTGTTGCGTCAAGTGTAAGAGACCAGTTGGCATCCGGATTCTTGATTACATGGCACCATCACATGATTGCCCACATTCACAAAGTGCACTTCACAGCCTCGTAAAAATACTGTCAGTAAGAGAGCAACTCTTCCTCCAAACAGAAAGAGTGATGTTGGACAAATGTATGACTATTCATAAGCTATTTCAGCTGTATTCTTTAAAGAGGTCACATGTCCACAAATTGGATCTTACCGAGTTTCTGTGACCTTCGGATACTTCTTCTATCATATTGTTTTTAATGACTTACGTTCAAGTAGCTTACATAAAACCAACTTACATAAAACAGGTGTTTTAGGTGTTTTATAATATACGAGTTAAGTAGTGACGCGCATTATGTCAGTTACAATAAACCGAATGTTTGTGGAAGTTCTGTTTCTCATCTCTTGAGGATGCTGGTGTCAACAGCCGTAATCACACACCTTGTGGGTGTGCCACTCTACATCTTCCTGGCAGGTATTGTGTAACATTCTTACCCTCCAAGACAGATGACGACCATGCAACCCACAAGGGGCATCTGGTGTGTCTTCAGTCACTCTGGATAATCATGTTCTACAGCGTTACCCACTCCTTATCTGACATCATCAACGCCCATTTCAGTTTAAAACCAAATCACCAACGACAGGCGTAGTCCGCTTGTATAACCTTGTAGATATTAACCGTCTGTATGTGATCCATTAAACCTGACAATGCTGCTTAACTGACACACGGTCGTACAAACAAGCATATCCGTCATAGATCAACAAAGATATCAATCTTGAATCTCCTCGTCTCACACCTTGGTGGGGAGCTTCCCGGTAACACATGGTTATATTTCTCGTCATACTTCGGGGGAAGATGGACATCAAAGTACACAAAGTACAGGTTTTAGGGAATCAGTACGTAAACCCATGCACCAGTCGGTATAGAGTTTTGTGCACGAGGGTTCAAATTTCAGTCAAATGTAATGACTGAAGAAGAAGCATTTATGTGATCTATTTCACGTGATGTTTATTCCATGGCTGTAATATAACTGATCTATGTTCCACATCCAGGTGAATCTTGACGTTCATTTTCCGCTCACAAAAGATCATTGCATGTTTCCTTCCCATCGCATGCATTATTGGTTGTATTTTCGACGGGCATTTTTATATAGGATATTTATAGCGCACATATCCACGCAACTAGAAATGCTCAAGATGCTGTTATTTTTTCCCTCGGTCATTGGATGTCAATCTCAACGGCACGTGGTATTATCAATCTCAACTCCTTGGGGATCATTCAACTCTTGCAGCCACTAGGCGCACCGAGTTATTGCGGCTTTCTCATCCTTACGAGGTACCCATTCACAGCTGGGTGGACTCGGACACATAGTCACAGTACTTTGTCCAAGTTTACTGCACGTTTCTGTACCCGCAACTTGGTGTTTGCACGTATTCATGTGCCCACCATCTGGTCATATACCAACGGATTCGTGGGTTCTTTTAAGTGCACAGGGTTGTGTACTGTACACTAGGGGTTGTTACAACACTGAAAGAGTCTGCACACAAAGTTGACTCCCACGTTTTTACACCCGGTCACAGGTGAGCTCCATCCCGACACCTCAAGCTCGCTGGATCACTAGCAGTGTTTGCGATACTAAAATTGTCCAGGTGGCCTTCAGGGCCTGCTGCCGTCTGAAGTGAAACTGTAAGTTATAGTAATATGGTGGATTATTGAAGATTCCCGAACTTTAATAAAGAAAAACATATGGGAAAGATTCCAGTTGAAAAAAATGACATAATTTACTGAAGGCCACAAGGGCTTACACATATTTGAAACTGCCGGCCCGATACAATAACAACCGGCGCTGGGCCTCCGCGCCGGCGATTATTTCGAACGCTGTTGGTGGGGAGAATCTCTGCAGCATCATGGTTATATTTCACGTCATACTTCATACGTCAAGGAGGATGTGGTTTATACAGTGTTACGATTTAGAAATTACAGTGACAAAAGTCTTGTGAGTCCCCATTAAACCAGCAAAATAAAACACAGACAAGTCTATGATATTCAATAATATATTGAATACTCAATATTTTAGATTTGTGACTCAATTGTATTGTATTGAAAATCTGTACTGTCATTCATTGTAACCTTGTTTATTGAGTCACAAACCTAAAACATAAAGTAAATGTCTATAGTTACCACAGTCTATATTCTGTGTCGTCAATGTTAGCAGACAGATGAATGTAAATCCAAAGCAGTAGTAGTCCCCAAAGTCGTGTCCAACATCTCAGCATTATACCTAGGGCAATATACCTATTATACAGCTCCAGAGAATTCCTGCAGGAGCCACGCCTCATTACGACCATTCAGATCACACTACGACCATATAGAAATGAATGGAATGAATTCCTCAGTCTTCCGCCGGAAGCAACAACAACAACAAAGAGGAGGTAACTCTAACCCCTCAGCTTACTCTCTTAACAGGTGAAATTACATAGCTTAAGTTCAAGATGTGAGTTCAAATCCACACTCAGCGCTTTAAACCTTTGCGACCCATAAGTTTTGACTTGCAACGTCAACTAATGTGTCATTATTAACAAAAACACATCTTCATAACAGGGCGGTGGGATAGCCTAGTGGTTTAAGCGTTCGCTCGACACGCCGAAGACCCGGGTTCGATACCCCACATGGGTACAATGTGTGAAGCCCATTTCTTGTGTCCCCCGCCGTGATATTGCTGGAATATTGCTAAAAGCTGCGTAAAACCATACTCACTCACTCACTCACTCATAACAACAGGGTGTAGGGAATCAGTACATATGACCAATTGCTACGTATAAATTTGTACATACGGGTCCAAATTCAGTCAAATGTAATGCCGGGAGGAGACGTGTTTAACACACGTGTATTATGTGATCTATTTTCCAAACGGGTGTTTCACGTGATACATATTGCACGGGTGTGACATTTCCACACACAGATGGAGGTCGCTGTCCATGTTCCTCGCTAGAAGATCATTTTCGTTTTCTTTCCAAAACATGTATCATTTTAGCAGGTATATGTCCGGATGTATTTTCCAAATTGATTAAAATGTAATGACGGAAGCTGTATATTCCATGGGTGTGATATTTCCTCACGCAGGTGGATGTTCCTCTCACGAAAATCATTTGAGGTTTTCTTCCCAACGCATGTATCATTGACATTATTTTCAGCAGGCATGTGTCAAGACTGCCAAGGCGTATTTGACAAGATGCATTTTCAACACTGCGTATCATTACTGTAGTGTGTAGTGCGTGATGACGGAGCCACTGATAAATCTTATAAAGGTTCATATACGACATGGATGCTTTAAGAGTTGTAGTAACGTGATGCTACACAAACATCACAGGCAACAATCTTATCTGTTCCAATTTAAATATATTTTCCCAATCATGGTGCTAATGGAATTTTCCATCGGCAAGACATGATGAATTCTGAAGTCGATTCTTCAAAATCAAATATTCTTATCAATGAGTTTCAAGAACAAAGTATAAGATGATTGCAGGGAGGCATTTGGGTATTGATATATATTTAGTAAGACGAGGAATTGAGTCTGGTATTCTCCAGATTTATTTAGACTTCTTTTGAAAACGAATCTTTGTGCTGGTCATGCCCGCCAGAGATTCATCACCGAAGACGACTGGGAAAATATGAAGCGACACTCCACTGTTACGCTTTAATCATTTTCTCAACGAGAGAGTCTGGTGGATAATTGAAGACCATATCGCCTTGAAAACGCTATTTCTCTTGGGCGCAAAACCTTCACAATATTGTTCAAAATGCAAAATGTTGTTCAAAACAATTTGTATAAGGAGTTTTTAACCATACGTCGACTGAAATATCAGTTGTTTCCTCTAACAAGTCGTAAGTCGCACATGCACGAACCTTAAATAAATAACTAAAAATGTTAGGCAAGAGACAAGACTTGTTCAAGATGGAGTGAGTGAGTGAGTTTAGTTTTACGCCGCACTCACCAATATTCTAGCTATATGGCGGCGGTCTGTAAATAATCGAGTCTGGACTAGACAATCCAGTGATGAACAGCATGAGCATCGATCTGCGCAATTGGGAACCGATGACATTGTCAACCAAGTCAGCGAGCCTGACCACCAGATCCCGTTCAAGAGAGAAACTAAACGCCGTGTTTGTGAGTACTGAGTACATCCGCCAGATAATATGGCTGATAAAGCAATGCAGTTGTATTGAAACACGACAGGGTAATAGTTCCTGCTTTTACTACAGCAACTGGTGGACATTTTGTACTACAACTGCACACACGCTTTGCCATCAAACCTTCATTTAGAGAAGGAACATTCTATTTTCGTGAATTTGATTATGTCATTTTATTTTTCGCAAAGATAAAACTTTCGAAAACTCACTTTGTGAACATTACAGACCCATGCATTAGATGGATATAGTTAAAACTGCCATCAAGTTGTCAGTGGTGAGGATTATGGACTCTGATTTTGGACGCGTCGAAGCAGTCAATTTCAGAATAATTACTGTAAATAAACTTTGAGTGAACCTGAGTCTGTTTAGAGTACATATAGACGCATGTGTAAAACAGAAAATTCAAATTATTAAATTATGTTTTTTTATTACCACACATAATTCGAATACGCACAACTGTAAACGAACAACAGTAACAAGTGCTCAACATGTATACCTTAACTGTAGGTATCTTACATACGTTCCCGTTAAACCACCTGTCATCTTGGTGAAAGATTCAAATAATGTGAGATTTGACATCTTTGGACAGCGCCTGAGCGTCGCATGACGTTATAATCCTATAGTGTGACTTCGGCAATGGACATGGGTTCCACAAGCCCTTTCCCATTAACCTTAATAAGATCATGTTGGCAAATGGTTCTGAGTATAGAAATCGTGGAACATACTTACAGCACACAGTGAGGCATCTCCTACCCCGATCCCCCTTCCACGGTTCTGTAGTTTACATTTAATAAGAGAGAAACATGTATTTAACCACTTGGTGAAGTAAAGCTTTTCCAGATGATCGGGGTATGACAATACATCCAGATTATATTTCCTATTGCATAACATGCTGAGGCTCTCTGTCACAGTTTATATAAAAGCGTTATGCAAGCAGAAATATTGTAATGCCGCTCGTCCAATTATGAGTTGGTATAATCGTCTGTCACAACAGCTGTGGGAATCATTGGTATAATCGTCTGTCACAACAGCTGTGGTGTAATCGTCTGTCGTCTCGTCACAACAGTATAATCGTCTCCCCACAACAGCTGTGGGAATCATTGGTATAATCGTCTCACAACAGCTGTTAGAATGACATTGGCTAATCCTCTGGCAACAGCTGTAGGAATCATTGGTATAATCGTCTGTCACAACAGCTGTGGGAATCATTGGTGTAATCGTCTGTCACAACAGCTGTGGGAATCATTGGTATAATCGTCTGTCACAACAGCTGTGGGAATCATCAGTATAATCGTCTGTCACAACAGCTGTGGGAATCATTGGTATAATCGTCTGTCACAACAACAGCTGTGGGAATCATTGGTATAATCGTCTGTCACAACAGCTGTGGGAATCATTGGTATAATCGTCTGTCACAACAGCTGTTGGAATCATTAGTATAATCGTCTGTCACAGCGTCAGCTGTGGGAATCATTGGTATAATCGTCTGTCACAACAGCTGTGGGAATCATTAGTATAATCGTCTGTCACAACGTCAGATGTGGGAATCATTGGTATAATTGTCTGTCACAACAGCTGTGGGAATCATTAGTATAATCGTCTGTCACAACGTCAGATGTGGGAATCATTGGTATAATTGTCTGTCACAACAGCTGTGGGAATCATTAGTATAATCGTCTGTCACAACAGCTGTGGGAATCATGAGTATAATCGTCTGTCACAACAGCTGTGGGAATCATTGGTGTAATCGTCTGTCACAACAGCTGTGGGTATCATCAGTATAATCATCTGTCACAACGTCAGATGTGGGAATCATCAGTATAATCGTCTGTCACAACGTCAGATGTGGGAATCATCAGTATAATCGTCTGTCACAACGTCAGATGTGGGAATCATCAGTATAGTCGTCTGTCACAACATCTGTGGGAATCATTAGTATAATCGTCTGTCACAGCGTCAGATGTGGGAATCACTGGTATAATATTCTGTCACAACATCTGTGGGAATCATTAGTATAATCGTCTGTCACAACGTCAGATGTGGGAATCATTGGTATAATTGTCTGTCACAACAGCTGTGGGAATCATTAGTATAATCGTCTGTCACAACGTCAGATGTGGGAATCATTGGTATAATTGTCTGTCACAACAGCTGTGGGAATCATTAGTATAATCGTCTGTCACAACGTCAGATGTGGGAATCATTGGTATAATCGTCTATCACAACAGCTGTGGGAATCATCAGTATAATCGTCTGTCACAACAGCTGTGGGAATCATTAGTATTATCGTCTGACACAACAGCTGTGGGAATCATCAGTATAATTTCATATTGCACAACATGCTGAGGCTATTTGTCACAGTTTATATAAAAAAAACGTTAAAGTAGAAATATTACAATGCCGCTCGTCCAATTATGAGTTGGTATAATCGTCTCTCACAACAGATGTGGGACTCATTGGTATAATCGTCTGTCACAACGTCTGATGTGGGAATCATTGTCACAACAGCAGTGGGAATCATCAGTATAATCGTCTGTCACAACAGCAGTGGGAATCATAAGTATAATCGTCTGTCACAACAGTGAGTGAGTGAGTGAGTGAGTTAATATTTAACGTCACATCGGCAATATTTCAGCCATATCGTGACGTGAACATTATACATTGAAATGGAACAGATGTAGATTATACAACCTGCCGACGAAGGACAGTAAAACAATTAGTAATATCACCGATATGTATGTAAAACTAGTAATTAAATCTAAAATATGTTACTTTTAAATGACAATACAATATAAAAACCGGCTATAGATTGCCAACAGCTGAAGGTAGATCACCATACTAGGGACCATGGGGACTTACAGTAAATTTGCTTCCTGCATGGACCCTAGCTGGATTTACACCATCCCTTCAGCCGTTAGCAATTTAGCAAATCTAGCAATACATTAAAAGAACAGGTATTCTACGATTAAAAAAGTGGAACGTTTTAATTTACTTCGAATGTTTTGGGACTTACGTACCCTCTCAGGAGGACAATAATTTTACAGTACTTTAACCCCCCTCGAGGATACAGCCACTAACAATCTGTGTTACTAATTCAAACTTCCAATCTTAAAATATTTATGTATTTACAAATCATTTAACAAATCTAATTCTTTTAAAAATGCAATAATTAAACGAGAACTGATACTATTAAAAAGATCCTTCATAGTTCGTGATTATATATAGATATCCCTTGTGATGGAATACTCAACACAATCAAGCAAGACATGCTTGACATGCGTGATTCTTTCATCACAAGGGATACAAAATGGAGGATCCCCACCTTTCAATAGGTATTCATGAGTATATCTTGTGTGGCCAATACGACATCGTCGTATGATGACCTCTTCAAATCTGGACTGACAACCCAAGTAAGTGTAACCAATATAGGGTTTTATTTCATGTAATAGATTTACTACCTACTTGGGTGTCCCACTTCTCCTGCATCAGATCGCGGATGTAAGTTCTAATGCTCGCTTTGTAATCAGAGTATGGAATAAGAAGTGGTGTCACAGATTTGTTGAGTGCTGCCTTTGCAGCAAAATCGGCCATTGTGTTCCCAGAAATGCCAACGTGACTGGGCAACCAACAGAGGACGATGTCGTATTTGCCAGTGCCAAGATCATTATATAATTCTATAATTTCTAATAAAAGTGGATGTATACAAGAAAGATTTTTAATTGCCTGAATGCAAGGGAGAGAGTCGGAAAAAAGTATATATTGTTTATATTTAGGATGTTTATGAATATACTTAAGAGCTGTTAGTATTGCGTTAGCTTCTGCTGTGAACATTGAACTGTCATTGGGTAATCTGGAAGATATTGTTTTGGACCCAATGACAGTGGCACAAGCCACTGCGCCGCCATCCTTGGACCCATCTGTAAATAAGGATTTATATGTATTATATTTACTTTTTAATTGATGATATTCTTGCTTATATAGTACGTCATTAGTTTCTGCTTTTTTAAAGTTAGTGGGTGTTAGGTCGACTTGTGGCCTAACCAATTGCCAAGGAGGAGAAGAAAGAAGACGGGAAGGAGCTATATTTTCCAGCTCAATGCCGGCAGCAGAAATGAATGGTTTAATTCTGTGGCCAAGAGGTGGAACAAGAGAAGATTTTTTGTTGTATAAATCCTCATAGAGGGGATTAAAGACGCAGTTATATGCAGGGTTAGATTTGTTAGAGTACAGTTTGGTAATATACTGTAATGATAATTTGATACGGCGTTGTGCAAGAGATGGCTCATCTACCTCGACGTAGAAGCTGTCAACAGGTGAAGTTCTAAAAGAGCCAAGACAAAGTCTCAGACCTTGGTGGTGGACAGAATCTTATAGTTTTAGGTTGCTTTTGCAGGCTCCACCATAAACGATGGAACCATAATCAAGTTTGGAACGTACCAGTGATCGCAATAGATGTAGGAAGGTAGCTTGATCCCCACCCCACTTAGAATTGGAAACGACTTTCAATAAGTCAAGTGCCTTCAGGCATTTAGTTTTAAGTGATTTAATATGTGGTAGAAACGTTAAGTGTGAGTAAAAAATAATACCCAAGAACTTGGCCTCCTTCACAACTTTGATGGGTGTGCCACTTAGAGATAGTTCAGGGTCTTTATGCGGTTTGTATTTACGGCAGAAATGTATACAGTTAGTTTTGGATTTAGAAAATTTAAAGCCATTTTCAAGACACCATTTATTTATTTTGTTATAACACAACTGCAGTTGTCGTTCAATAGTATGCATATCTTTACCACGACAAGAAATATTAAAATCATCCACAAAAAGTGATCCATCAAGTGAATCATTTAAAACCTTGGATAAACTGTTGATCTTGATACTAAACAATGTGACAGACAAAATACTGCCTTGCGGGACACCCTGATCCTGAATGTAATGGTCAGACAGGGTTGAACCCACTCGGACTTGAAATTGCCTGTCATTTTTTAAAAGTTGGATATAAATTGAGGCAAACGGTCTCGTAATCCAAAGGCATGTAAATCTTTTAAAATCCCATGTTTCCATGTCGTGTCGTATGCTTTTTCTAAATCGAAAAAGATCGACACTGCATGTTGTTTATTAATTATGGCATTCTAAACTAAAGATTTTAAACGCACTAAATGATCGATAGTACTTCTGTTTTTACGGAAACCACATTTTATATCTGTTATTAAGTTATTGGTTTCCAGGTGCCAAACAAGTCAATTATTTATCATGCGTTCCATGGTCTTGCAAACGCAGCTAGTTAGTGAAATGGGCCTATAATTCGAAGGATCAGTGTGATCACGTCCAGGTTTAGGGATGGGCACAATTATAGCATCACGCCACGACGAAGGGAAATTTCCAATTGTCCAAATGTCATCAACAACATGTAACAGTGTCTCCAAACAAGACTCTGGCAAGTGCTCCAGGAGTTGATAATGTATGTTATCAGCTCCAGAAGCAGTATCGTGAGCCTCATCAAGAGCAGTATGAAGCTCATGTATTGAAAAGGTTTCATTGTAGTCTTCCCCATTTTCTGAACTGAAAATAGCTTTCTTTTCTTGCCGTTTTTGATATTTTTGGAATTCAGGTAAATAATTAGATGAGGAAGAATGTTTGGCCAACGTCTCACCAAGTCTATTTGCATTATCTGATTTATTAGTCAATAATTTGTTCCCATCTTTTAGATGGTGGATGCTAGATTTAGAGCCCTTACCCTTGATTTTCTGGATCATATTCCACACCTTTGATATAGGTGTGCGCATATTAATTTTTGATATATAGTTTTGCCAAGATTGACGTTTACTTTGCTTGAAAGTACGTCGTGCTTTGGCGTTTAAACTTTTTACTTTGTCCAAATTGTGGACCATAGGATGGCGACGGAAATAGTGCTCGGCTTTCTTCCATGCCTTCCTAGCCTGTTTGCAGTCATTGGTAAACCATGGTTTTCGCACGTGAGGAATTGCAGAGGACTTTTGGATACACTCATCAGCCATGTTATTTAGTTCATCTGAAAAATATTTTATGGCATCAGGAATGGCATTAAAAAGTTCAGGTTTGAGTTTGTCAGCACAGAGAGTTTCATATAAAGGGAAGTTAGCCCTTTTAAAATTCCATCTCGATGATGGAGGAACATCAGATGGATTCACAGGTTTCAGTATTGTTGGGAAATGGTCACTTCCACAGAAGTCGTCGTGGACTGACCACTCGAATTCATTCAATAGGTTGGAGTCAGTAACAAACAAATCAAGAGCTGAGTATGTTCCTGTGCCAGGATGCAAATATGTTTTCGAATCGTCATTGTATATGCATAAATCATTATTAATTATGAACTCCTCCAGTAGTTTACCTTTATTGTTTGTATTAGTACCACCCCAGAGCGGGTTGTGGCCATTTAAATCCCCCGTGATTAAACAGGGTTTAGGTAATTGATCATAAAGAGCTTGCAGATCAGCCAATTGAAGAGATGACGAAGGTGAAATGTATAAAGAGCACAAAGTAAATGCGACGTGCAAAGTAAGCCGTACTGCTACTGCCTGCAGATTTGTTTGAAGTGTAACTGGGCTATGTATTACATGGCGCTTTACCAGTATAGATGATCCTCCGGTGGCCCTATCGCCCGGAGGAGAAAAACAATGATAGGCATTATAATGACGTATATCAAAATTATCAGTCTGCTTTAGGTAAGTTTCCTGTAAGCAGAATGCTGACGGGTTGAAGTCCTGGACTAATAGTTGTAGATCATTAAAATTTGTTCTCAGTCCTCTACAATTCCATTGTACTAAAGGTGACGAAGTTATCGTTTAGGCGGATGAACAGGTGATCGACCCCTCACCTTTCGTGAAGGTGACAAGCTATGTGTCCGACAATGGCTGGTGTCTGACACATCCATCTCATCAAGTGATCCAAACTTATTGAACAGCTGGACCTGATTCCTAGCCCCTTTAGGGGTTCTACCACTTTGGTTCTTTTTTGAAAGTTCAGTTTTAGATTTAGGTCTGTTTTTCGCAATATGTTTCACAGTTGTTTCTGATGTAGACAGCTGAGAAGGTTGTGAAGAAGGCTGTGTCTCACAGAAAGACGAATCCTTATCACAAGATTCCTGAGAATGAAGAACTGTTTGTGATGTAGCAACCGTTTGTGAGCTAGAGGTCTCTTTTGAAGGTGTCACTGTGACCGCAGCAGATAATAATGTAGGGGCAATTGTCTTCGCCCATGTGTAATCGGTCTGGCAAGCTATGGTTGTAAGGGAGATAATTTGGGGCTTTGATACCGCAAGTGAAGCTGATGCAACATTTGCAAATGTTGGCACTGGTTGTTCTTGCGCAAGAACGATTCTCTTCGCTTCCAGAAAGCTTATATTACGGTCATGCTTGACTTGTGAGATTTTACACTGCAATTTCCACGAGGGACATTCCTTGGAAGAGGAGGGATGGTTACCCGAGCAGTTAACACAAGAAGCAGATTTATCACATAATTTGCTATCCTCGTAAGTTCCACCACATCGATGGCAAGCAGCAGGATTTTGATCCATGACCGTATTTCTGACAATTGTAACATCTCAAGGGATTAGGGATGAAAGCATCCACCCTCAGGTTACAATAGCCAGCTTTAAGTGATTCTGGACGATTTGGGAGACCGAATGTAAACAAACAGGTATTGGTATTTACAATGTCATTGTTTCTTTTGAATGTAAAACGTTTTACATCAGTGACTCCTTGTGATGTCAATTCTGACAGAATTTCTGTTTCAGACATGTCCGAGAGGCAACGTATGGCATCACATATTTCGGATACATTTGAAATACGTCAGGGTGTTGGGCAAGGACGGGTCCTATCGGCTTGGTTGTTTACACTGTACATTAACGATCTGTTAAATGCTGCTGATAATTCAGGAAGAGGCTTAAACCTGCCCTGGGCCACTACCCCTGGTATCCTACTTGCAGATGATACAACCCTATTAAGTTGTACACCCGATGGTCTTCAATGTTTATTGAATGTTATATCTGATTATGCAAAAACATGGCACCTTAGGTTTAATGCTGGTAAAAGTGCCTTCCTTCTGTTTGGTGATTATCATAAACACGAATGCCCAGAGCTATTTTTGGGTGATCATGTTATTAACCGCAAAACCGATGTCGTATATGCGGGCCTGTACATAAACACCGCTAAATCTACCCTCAATCGTACTGTTTTAATATGTGAAAAGCTTAGAAAGCTAGTCAATGTTAACCACAGTCATGGATTGTATTTTGGTGGTCTTCACCCTATGCATGCTGTACGCATATGGGAACGTATTGTACTACCCTGTGGTCTATTTGCCTGTAATATGTGGTGTCACATATCAACTAAAGAATACGATATGCTTGAATGTGTGCAAAAGTACTTCTGTAAAAGTACAAGGGTTCTCTAAACGCACGTGCTCGGTCATTGCCAGAGACTGTCTTGGACTTTTATCACTACGTGCGTATATTGATCAGAGAGCATTATTGTTCCTGGGAAGACTGCTTAACACTGATATTAATTTCATTTTCAAACGAATTCTTCATTATAGATTAGCTCAACATGATTGTAAGGATAGTATGCAAAACATGCTGAAGTGTAAATCCTCTCCTTTACACCATATGTTATATCTTACCTGTAAATATGATCTTACTGAATATGTTGACATTTATCGTAACTCATCTGTATTTGTTACCAAAACTCAATGGTCAAATCTTGTAAGAGATAAAGTCTCAAAATTTGAAGCAAATGTCGTTACCTCTGAGCTTAACTACAGAGTCAATCTCCACAGATACGCTCTCCTACGCAATCCAGCTGCTAGTAACAAACTTTGGTTAATAGCTCTTAATGATTCAGATTATTTCTATGACATATCCTACCTTATCCGTGTCGGCACTTTCGCTATACAATCTAAAGAATGCTTATGTGGCACATATGCTTATGACATTGTAAAACATGTATTTCTCTTTTGTCGACAAACTGAATGTAACAGAGAGCGACTACTTAGCTCCCTCATTGATCTATTGGATGTTACAACCTTTGTAAGTGTTTGGAATGATGATGATGATGCACTGATTAGTTTTCTACTTGGAGGAGTGCCAAATGACAACATTAGAGATCTTGATGCTGATCTATGGATTCAATGTATGAAAATCACGAGTAAAGCTGTTCATGAATGGAAACGGTTTTTCATCACATGTTACTAGATTTACATCCCCCCATATATACATATCTTTAAATGTTTTTGATATTGTATAACTTTCATACACTTGTACCTTGTAAAATGTAATATCTGCTAAATCATTCATATGTATCTTCAATTTTGGAGGAAATAAAGACGATCTATCTATCTATCTATCTGTTGTAAGGGAGATAATTTGGGGCTTTGATACCGCAAGTGAAGCTGATGCAACATTTGCAAATGTTGGCACTGGTTGTTCTTGCGCAAGAACGATTCTCTTCGCTTCCAGAAAGCTTATATTACGGTCATGCTTGACTTGTGAGATTTTACACTGCGAATTTCCACGAGGGACATTCCTTGGAAGAGGAGGGATGGTTACCCGAGCAGTTAACACAAGAAGCAGATTTATCACATAATTTGCTATCCTCGTAAGTTCCACCACATCGATGGCAAGTAGCAGCAGGATTTTGATCCATGACCGTATTTCTGACAATTGTAACATCTCAAGGGATTAGGGATGAAAGCATCCACCCTCAGGTTACAATAGCCAGCTTTAAAGTGATTCTGGACGATTTGGGAGACCGAATGTAAAACAAACGAGGTATTGGTATTTACAATGTCATTGTTTCTTTTGAATGTAAAACGTTTTACATCAGTGACTCCTTTGTGATGTCAATTCTGACAGAATTTCTGTTTCAGACATGTCCGAGAGAGGCAACGTATATGGCATCACGGACAATGCCTTTAACTGAAGTTCAATGTCCTGTGAGGGAAACCTGAACAGTAACATTAGCCAGTGTTTTGGTAAGAAAGAAGAATTTTTGATTGTATTTGTTTTTTACAATCAATCAAAAGACAGCCAGAACGGAGCTTTTTAACTGCCTTCACTTCTCCATCTAAACCTTCAATACCCTTTGCTATGGCAAAAGGATTCAACTTGAGGGGATTTCCATCTATGGCAGACATGACCAGTAATCTAGACCAGTTCTCGGGATTCAGTTGAGGCGTTGAAGCCTCTTCATCCTCTGGTGAGAAGGAATCTTCAGCTTCATGCAAACGTTTTTTGTAAGGGGGTGCCATGTTAGTATTAAGTATGGTTCATCCACCTGGCTCCCCACCCATCTTGAAAGAGACATATTCTACCAGATTGGCCCATGAGCCGTCGCCTTCTGGGCATTGAAGACTCAAGGCAAACATTGAACATTTTGCAAAATAGTAATAGTTATAGTTCAACCACCCGTCTAGGTGAAGTCAGGGCCGAAGTGGTGTGTTGGGCAATAGGAACACTGTTCCTGGCTCCTATGCCCTCAACCACCAGACTCCCTTCCTCCTACGACACAGGGGCGCAACCCACGGCAAACGGGTTGTTGGACCAAATATACCCCCGGGTCCACAACGGGGGGTCGAAGAGCGCTTAGCGTGACCCAGCACCCACCACGAGGAGGTGGCTCTTCACGGATGCCTCTGTCACAACAGCTGTGGGAATCATTGGTATAATCGTCTGTCACAACAGTAGTGGGAATCATCAGTATATCCGCCTGTCACAACGTCTGATGTGGGAATCATTGGTATAATCGTCTGTCGCAACAGCAGTGGGAATCATCAGTATAATCGCCTGTCACAACAGCTGTGGGAATCATCGGTATAATCGTCTGTCACAACAGCAGTGGGAATCATCAATATAATCGTCTGTCACAACCTCTGTTGTGGGAATCATTGGTATAATCGTCTGTCACAACAGCAGTGGGAATCATCAGCGTCAGATGTGGGAATCATTGGTATAATCGTCTGTCACAACGTCAGATGTGGGAATCATTGGTGTAATCGTCTGTCACAACGTCAGATGTGGGAATCATTGGTATAATCGTCTGTCACAACGTCAGATGTGGGAATCATTGGTATAATCGTCTGTCACAACAGCAGTGGGAATCATCAGCGTCAGATGTGGGAATCATTGGTATAATCGTCTGTCACAACAGATGTGGGAATCATTGGTGTAATCGTCTGTCACAACAGCTGTGGGAATCATTGGTATAATCGTCTGTCACAACAGCTGTGGGAATCATTGGTATAATCGTCTGTCACAACGTCAGCTGTGGGAATCATTGGTATAATCGTCTGTCACAACGTCAGATGTGGGAATCATTGGTATAATCGTCTGTCACAACGTCAGATGTGGGAATCATTGGTATAATCGTCTGTCACAACAGCTGTGGGAATCATTGGTGTAATCGTCTGTCACAACAGCTGTGGGAATCATCAGTATAATCGTCTGTCACAACAGCTGTGGGAATCATCAGTGTAATCGTCTGTCACAACAGCTGTGGGAATCATTGGTATAATCGTCTGTCACAACAGCTGTGGAAATCATTGGTATAATCGTCTGTCACAACAGCTGTGGGAATCATCAGTATAATCGTCTGTCACAACAACAGCTGTCACAACAGGTGGGAATCATCTGTATAAATCGTCTGTCACAACAGCTGTGGGAATCATCAGTATAATCGTCTGTCACAACAGATGTAGCATTGGTGTAATCGTTTGTCACAACAGCTGTGGGAATGATTGGTAAAATCGTCTGTCACAACAGCTGTGGGTATCATCAGTATAATCGTCTGTCACAACAGCTGTGGGAATCATTGGTATAATCGTCTGTCACAACAGCTGTGGGAATCATTGGTATAATCGTCTGTCACAACAGCTGTGGGAATCATTGGTATAATCGTCTGTCACAACAGCTGTGGGAATCATTGGTGTAATCGTCTGTCACAACAGCTGTGGGAATCATTGGTATAATCGTCTGTCACAACAGCTGTGGGAATCATTGGTGTAATCGTCTGTCACAACAGCTGTGGGAATCATTGGTATACTCGTCTGTCACAACAGCTGTGGGAATCATTGAGTATAATCGTCTGTCACAACAGCTGTGGAAATCATCAGTATAATCGTCTGTCACAACAGCTGTGGGAATCATCAGTATAATCGTCTGTCACAACAGCTGTGGGAATCATCAGTATAATCGTCTGTCACAACAGTATTCGGAATCAATGACATAATCTTCGTTTACAACATCAGAATCAGAATCAATGGTAAAATCGTGTTCCACGTCAACAAGGGAGATCATTTCTGCCACATTCAATCAACAACACCTAAGGATTCAATCCTGGAAGTTGAAATCGAATCCTAGTGACGTATACGTTTATAGCTTTCGCTAAACTGTTGTAAACATGTGTCAACTGCAGCAGTAGTAGTCCACATGTCTGACTGGTGGCCTCCAGAGATCCTGCCAGAACATGAGCAATATATCACAGCCCTCAGATTGACTGAGATTGTGTTGGTGATGGAGAGCGCTATCACTTCATGTTGAAGTCTGATGGGAAATCGACAAGCTCCTGGGGCGGACATGCAAGCACTTGTCGCTCCTCAAACATAATCGTTAGTGCCAGCTTGGTACTTGAAAGAAATTGGACACAGATGAAGCCTTTATATTAATTGACAGGTTCGACGTTTGTTTTAGTTTAGGTGGCGCTTGAATAACTAACACGCTAAGGAATTTGAGTATATGTCAAAGAATGCATGAATCATGATTACTCTCGATTACTCTACAAAACCTGGTCAGTGTTGTGATGGAAATGTGGAATAATAAATAATAATTTGCGTACTTATATTGCGCTAATTTCCATAAACAAGGATTATGCTCAAAGCCCTAACACTATTACTCCGGTCAACAGATCAGAGTTCACTACAACCCAGGCTGCCTGTGAGGCGCTAGAAGGTTGACAGTTGTATGACATCTCATCTCACCAAGTACCCATTCACTGCTCAGTGAACAGATGCAATTTTGAACAAAGTCACTTTTTTAAGGCGAGACCACGTGTATTACACGTGTTGCTTCGTTGTATGACAGGACTGAAGTCCTAGAAATCTTGCTTATATATAGGTGCTTAGTCAACCAACTGATTGCGAACATCTATGTATGTAAATTGTACAAACATCGTGGTATCCGTATAAAAAGTCGAATGATATATCGTTCATCGTCAAATCACGAAACACATGCAGAAACGTGTAGCAACACAAAAATTGTCATTGACATCAACCATTGTCTCTTGATTACTTTGATGCAACCTACCGCAGCGAAAGCGTTTTAGATTTTGAGCAATGCATGGGCCTTACTCTATTACTTTCAGTCATCCCAGGTATCACAAAACTTGCTTAAATCCTGATCAATAACAGTATGGGCGGCAAATATTTAATGGCACGTCAAGATAAGAATACATCTCAGTCTGCGATAGGTTATAGACACTGTAAGAACCGGGACAATGTACCAATGGCCAACAATTACAAACTATTCACACTTTGAATTGTTCTTGTCTGTTAATCATGTGTTAAATTAATAGACCGACAAATGATTAATTACGAGTTAAATTGATACACCAAGTAATGAGGAACAAGGCATCAATTTGAATCTCCAGACAGTTGCGGCATTAAGTGATTACAATTTTAGGCATTACTCCAAAATCGTCTGAGCCCGGTTTGTGAAAGTCAAATGTTAACGACACCGTGCAGACATACCGAAATACGCTGAACTCGTCAGAAGATAGTATTCTGCAAGTGCATCCACAGTTAAGGTCCGCAGTGAAATAGATAGGTTCTAATGTGTTCAGTTATCACAAAGTGTGCTTTACAGCACTCTGAAACAAAACTACAGCATATGCACGGTTTCAAATTGAAGCTGCAGATGAAGGAACTAACATCTTCGGCTTAAATGGACAGAAAGTCTCCTTAATCTGAAAATTATCCCGTCCTATTTTGACAAATGTGCAACAACATGAAGATAAGCTAATGATAGTTATGTTACATCCGAGTGAGTGAGTGAGTTGGGTTTAAAGCCGTTTTAAGTGTCCCATCGTGTCAGCTTGATGTGGATGGAAAGCCTGAAGTCCTGACTGACTGACTGACTGAGTTTGGTTTTACGCCGCTTTTAGCAATATTCCAGCAACATCACGGCGGGGAACACCAGAAATGGGCTTCACACAATGTACCCATGTGGGGATTCGAACCCGGGTCTTCGGCGTGACGAGCCAACGCTTTAACCACTCGGCTACCCCACCGCCCCTGAAGTCCTGAAGGTCTAAGACGTGTACCTGTTGTTTGTGAGTGGTGGAATGCTGTCAACCCCTTGTCTGCAACTTTCCATGTTGCTGCTGGTTAACAAGACCAAAGTCCCACGACCTTGAACAACCATAACACACATCAACCAAGTAACCGATTATGAAAAGCAGGTCCATCACTTTCATTGGAAGTGGGTACTCTGGATCGGTAACCCCACCATGTCAATGGTTGGAAACACCAATATATACTGAGGGAAACAAATAAGGGAACACCAGTTCGTGGCAGTGTTCCTTCATGTATTCTCAGATTTCCTCCCACAGCCCTTTTCAAAGCTGGTGATGAAAACAGGAAATTATTAAAGGATCACTTGAATTTTCCTGTGTTTCTTTATTTGTTTGTTCGGTTTAATGTCAGTTGGAACAATTCCCTTTCAATCACAGCTCTCAGGTTACTAGGGAAGGTTTGTGATTACACATGGTGTTCGCAAAAGGATTAGCATGTCCTTTCTAGGGTATCATCCCTCACTCACACAATATGGATGATATGGTGAGGGCTTCTTGGTTGTTTAACACATTTTACATGTCATTTCTTCAGAGAAGACCCATATGAAGGGATCATTCGGGTTAAACTTGGTTCTTTATATCTTTCTGTAAGTTTGTAAAATCTGAATCCAAAATAATACATATCTTATGTAAACAGATAGGATTAAAAAGTGGGGAATATTGAATTTGGGGTGATAATATGTCTGTACCAAGTTGTAATGATTGAACATGGATCCACAAAATGATTATTCCATTCACAATATTCAATTTGGGGTGATAATATTTCTGTACCAAGTTGTATGATTGCATGTGGACCTAGAAAATGATTATTCCATTCACAACATGATTTGAATTTTGTGCAAACAGCCAATTTTGTGCATGATGTGCACATGAACATGGCTGGGTCAAAGGGAGGTGGATTCACATGACATTACTGTGATTTTTCATGGTAAATCATGCCATGGACAGTTGGCCAATCATCTCACAAAATCTATTGTCATTTGACATTCAACGACTAATGCAAATCTCAGTCAGATGTCTCTGTTATATCAGTGTAGGAAAGATGTAGAAAATCTAGCCTGTCCACAGGACTGGCAGGTCAAATTTTTTACCAGTCCTGCCAAAATCTAGCCTGTCCTCTAAATATAAATAAAACACCTTCGGCAGTAAATATTCAAAAAGGTTATAATCATTATATATATATATGTCATTGGTTTGCTAAAATTGACCCGACATGAGGGCGGACTAGATATTTTTTTAACCCGTCCTCCACAAAATTCATCCGTCTCGGACGTTGGGACGGGCTATCTTTCCTACACTGGTTATACCCTTAACCTATTTATCTTATTAAAGATATAGATACAAAATATCAATAGCTGTGAAACCTTCTTAATAAATTTGCCCTTCTTTTTGTAACTGGTATACACTATGAAAAATGAAGGTCAAACAGTGTTCTTCCATTTTGTTTATTTCAACATTCCACACTACTCAGTCACACAGTATGTACAACATGCTCCTCACACAGGGTCAGTGGGCTATGACACCAGGTGTTCGTGTACTGTAACACCAAGTGTCACTTCTCTTCTCTTCTTTTGTCCAGGTCGCCAGGAGTGATTTCATATTCAGGGTATGTTGGAAACTTCTCTGAAAACAAAAGCAAGTTCATAAGATACAAGTGCAGCACATCCTTAAAGGCTTTTGTCATTACTAAGTTCCACATGCATCCACAAGTTTGAGAAACAGGGAATAAATGTTTGAAATGTTAGTAATAAATAATAATGTAGATCATTTGTAATGTGGTTGACTCCACAACACTTGGCCATGCTTTATGCGCAAACACAAGACAGACAGTAGCGACTGATGTTTACGACCTTTTTTAATATTTTCCAGTCAAGACAATCAGGACAATTGGGGAAAGCAATTATCCTTTCGACTTGACATTTCTACAGTTTTCTGCCAACTTGTACTTTCTGACTTTCCACAGAGAAACAACACACTTAATGTGTTGCTTTAAGAGGTGGAATACATTTTTCTTAACAGGTTTGAAAAAAATTGATAATCATGAAACTAATATTGTTACATAAAAATGAGGGGCTAATTAGCTCTTGCTTAAGGATGTTCATTTAATTTCTAGTACAAAACAATTTTGTCTTGCGTGATATTTTGACAGTTAATAATCATGCTAATCATCTAATTTGAGTTAGTTAGGATGTTGTGTTTCTTTCAAACAAATAACTAATTTGTTGTAGCGAAATCACCCCATGAAGAGGACACTCATGGGATTGGGTGGTCAAGATTAATTGATTTGTTTGGTGCATGATTGTAGTATCAATCACTGAATTGTCTGGTCCAAACCTAATTATTTGCCATATAGCTGGAATACTGCACTAGACTACCAACAATCTCTCAAACTGCAGTAAGACTTCATGCCACACGTCAGACTTACTCCTACTGCTGCCTTCATCTGGGTTCACATCAGATGTGTACGAGGCCCCAGCCTCCTCTCTCTTGGACGAAGAGCTACCCTCCTGAGAGGAAACAGAAACATGGACATAAATCAGTACTTTTCATAATTTTAAATTATATTGTACAGTAATATTTATCTTCAAAACAGTGTGTGTTGCTGACTGTAAAAGTCCAACAGTGAGCTGACCATTCTTTGATTTATCCCTTTAGTGTTGAATACGATCAACAAGTACCACCCATAAATGGATCAAATTACTGGCTCTCTGCTCTGTGGGATGATGCTCTATCCACCAGACAACAGACTTGGTGTTAAGTTTGGAACCATATGCATGTTTCTTGATAATAATATAGATCATTTGTAATGCGCTTGACTCGACAACACTTGGCCATACTCTAAGCACAAACACAAGACAGTCAGTAGCGAAGAAAAAGAAATGTCTTTAGATGAGATTTAAAACTTGAGAGAGTTGGAGCAGATTTAATGTCTGTAGGGAGAGAGTTCCACAGGAAAGCAGCTGAATGTTTGAAGGATCTATGTCCGAAAGTTTTGAGTTTATATGGAGGCACAACAAGAAGTGATTGATTGGCAGTTCTGAGGTTCCTCGGTGGGACTTGGTAGGTAAGAGTTAAAATCTTAAACTCTATTCTTTCTCTGATTCTTGACTAGTGAAAGGACTTCAATGCAGGCTGGATATGACTTGTTAGTTTTGTGCGTGTGATAATCCTGGCGGCGGTGTTCTGCAGCTTCTGCAGTCTGTGAAGTTGGTCGTTGGTAATACCAATCAAGAGACTATTGCAGTAGTCTAACCGCGACAATACTAGGGTTCTCATCAGTGTAGCTGTGGTGTTTCTGGTGAGGAGGTGACGGATAGAACCAATGTTCCTCAGGTGGTGGTGGCAGATCTTTGATAGGTGGTTAATATGCTGTTCCATGGATAGATTCTCGTCTAAAAACACACCTAGGTTTTTAACACTATGAGAAACAGGAATTTCTACATCATCGATCTGGAGATGATCGATACCACACATTTCTGCAATCTGGATTTAGAAGCAATAATCATGAGTTCTGTTTTTGCGCTATTTAGCTGTAGCATGTTCTTAGACATCCAGTATTTAACATCTTTCACACACGACTCCATCCTGGCACAGACCTCAGTCTGACTGAGGGTCACTGGTGAAGTTATCCATGAGCTGAGTGTCATCAGCATAAAAATGATGGGCAATATGCTGGTCACTGATGAGAGTCCCGAGTGGTTTGGTATAAAGGGTGGACAGGAGTGGCCCAAGGACAGAGCCTTGGGGTACTCCACACTTCAATATAGTAGCAGGTGACATGGTGTTCTGTACACATACAGACTGGGTTCTGTCCTGTAGATAGGAAACACACCACTTGAGGGCAGTCCCGTGGATACCGTAATCCTTTTCCAACCGATCTGTCAGAAGTTGATGATCCACAGTATCAAAGGTGGAAGACAAATCTAAAAGAACAAGCATTCCAAAGTTACCATCATCTACAGACCATTTCAAGTTATCCACAACACAGTTGAGTGCCGTCTCTGTGCTATGGGATGACCTGTAGGCAGACTGGAACTGGTCCATCAGTCCATGTTCAGTCAGATGCACCTCAATCTGACGTTTTACTATCTTCTCCAGAATTTTGGATAGGAATGGAAGGTTCGATATTGGTCTGTAGCTTTGAAGCAGTTGAGAATCAAGTCCAGCAAACACTCACTTCCCTCTCCTCAAGAACCATATCCATGTTTCTTGATCTAGCAAACACTCACTTCCCTCTATTCCAGAACCATATCCGTGTTTCTTGATCTAGCAAACACTCACCTCTCTCTACTCCAGAACTATATCCGTGTTTCTTGATCCAGCAAACACTCACCTCCCTCTATTCCAGAACCATATCCGTGTTTCTTGATCCTGCTAACACTCACCTCCTTCTCCTCCAGTTCCTTGGCTCGGTGTATCGTTCTCATCATCAGCGCATAGTTACGATCTATTTCCTGTAACATACACAGCATCCACATCACACCAACACACAGTCTATCCTTCAGAGATTTCGTGACAGTATGTATCCTTCATGTATTTATCACCACAAGCAATTTATTCTAATTACAAACAAATAATTCCTCATTGTTCAACATGTAAATATCACTGTTATAAATTTTGCAGACTTTGTATGGAGTTGTATGATCTTATAATCCAGAGATAACGTTGTCTAGGATGTTCTGTCATTGTGCTGTACCTCCTGTGTCGGTGGCTGTTTCCTCCTCCCCCTCAACCAGGCTGCAACACAAACAGTTCATCAACTTTACACATGAGAAAACCTCAAATCACACAATGGTATCACACAATAGTATCACACAATGGTATCGTCATCAGGTGGTTATGCATACAGACAATAACCCACTGGAAACATCCTGTTGAATATGTCAACAGCAACCCAAGCCTGTTGTAAGAGATGAGTCAGCAATTTGGATGGTCAGACCCAGTGACTTGGTTCATCCATGTCATCTTATCACAATTACGAAAATCAATGCTCATCATTATCTGGTTTAGATCATATAAAGCCTGCTGTCACATGGCTGAAAACGTGCTGCTGGCTGAATGAAATGACAGACACGAGCCAGAGACATGCAGTACACATGAGTCTGGTTCATAACTTGCACAAACCTGGAAACTGCTTTCCTCAGAGAAAATGCAACATGATCACACACATGGACACACTGTCATCAGCCATTACTGTAAAGAACTGTCACAGTATAGGCTGAAATAATCTCTTCACAAATCTTAGTTGCCTTGGATCATTTTTTCTGTATAATTTTTCCTCTATTTCAGAAGAGTTCCAGTACATATTGATATAATTATTTGAGCCAATGTTCAAAAGCACTTTAACTGTCAACCCTGGTACCCTAAAAATGTTACAGTATGTCTATCAACTACACTACCATTCCATTCAGTGGGCACATCTGGAACTGACCACTGGTCACCATCAGCTGGTTCCACCCAGCGACTTCCTCTCAAGTTGTGGGATTTATCTGAAATTCAAATCAAACAGGATCTTGATGTATTACAGGTATTTGCTGGGACAGAGTTTCTTTTAAAAGAACTATATGCAAAGAACACTATTAAAAATTTTCACAGACAGAATTTTGAACATAGAAAATACATGTATACATTCAGAAATGCAGCACTTATTAGCACTAGAGTGGAGTCGAGAGATAGAGAGAGAGAGAGAGAGAGAGAGAGAGAGAGAGGAGAGAGAGAGATGAGAGAGGGAGAGAGAGAGAGGGAGGGAGAGAGAGGAGAGAGGGAGAGAGAGAGAGAGAGAGGGAGAGGGAGAGAGAGAGAGAGAGAGAGAGGAGGGAGGAGAGAGAGAGAGGAGAGAGGAGATGAGAGAGAGGGAGAGAGAGAGAGAGAGAGAGAGGATAGAGAGGAGAGGGAGAGAGAGAGAGAGAGGAGAGAGAGAGAGAGAGAGAGAGGAGAGAGAGAGAGAGGAGAGAGAGAGGGAGGAGAGAGAGAGAGAGAGAGGAGGGAGAGAGATGAGAGAGAGGAGGGAGAGAGAGAGGAGAGAGGAGAGAGAGAGAGAGAGAGAGAGAGAGGGAGAGAGAGAGAGAGAGAGAGAGAGAGAGAGAGGGAGAGAGAGGAGAGAGAGAGAGAGAGAGAGAGAGGAGAGAGAGGAGGGAGAGAGAGGAAGGAGGGAGAGAGAGAGAGAGAGAGAGAGAGAGAGAGAGAGGGAGGGAGAGAGAGATGAGAGAGAGAGAGAGAGATGAAGGACAGTCATGATGTCATTTGCATTTGACATGATTGACAGTCATCATCTGACTCATCAAATGAAAAACGTCATGTATGGTATTAGCTAAAATGCTAGTATAGAGAACTGCTTGTAACAAATGGGAACATATATCACATCTTAAAATCACATCTTTACAAACATGTAACATCTTTTTCTGAAGTGCTGACACTTACTGGTCCAGGTGTATCAGAACATTACCTCTGTCTGGGCCAAGGGAGGCAACTGTTCTTTTGCCCTCTAACTTGACAAAATGATATAGCAGGGTTTATGTCTGTACTACAAAAATAACGTACCCTAAAAGGCGAATCTGTATCCATTGAAAATATGTTTCAATTGTGATCATCTTCTAACCTGCATTAATGAATGGATGAAATTATGGGGGTGACGAGAAATCGAGTTCGCCATATTCGTTGGGTAGTATCCCACCTAAACTGATAAATAATGGTATTAGCTCTGTGTTGTACAGGCTATTCGACATGCCTGTGTCACCAGAGTGTAATAACTTGTGGTCATGTTCCAACAGTGTACTCACTTTGACATTGCATGATTGACGTAATTATTATTAGATACATGTTCGCGACTCTGCAACTATTCTAAGATCTTACCGTCTTCCTTCTCAAAATATCTGTTCCCAATGTGATCAGTCCCTACCAATTTAGTTGTAAGTTTTGGTGCACTGAGAGAATTTCTAAAATTTTGTATGATGTTGGCAATAATTCCTCCCCGGCGTGACATTTGTTTTGGTAGAAACGTGCCGTCCGTAAAATCCGGGTCCTGGGTCGATGCACAATCCGTAGTTGGAGTAACACACATTTTGGTTGGTCATGTTATTGATGAATGAACCAATCAAATAACCCGTTACCGATGCGATGCATATTTAGCCAAGATGGCGGACGGTGGTGGCAAACGCGATGGTACCGAAGCGAAGAAAAGGGAAACAGTGAATAAATTTGCGAACGATGGCAGTTTCTTGGAAATGTTTAAGAAGAAAATGGAAGAGAGTAAAGTTCTTAGTGACAAGCCAGTGACTGGTTCCGATAAAGAGGATTCTTCGGCTCAAGCATCTTCTGCCGAAATAGACAGTGGAAAAAACAGCAAAACGAACATTTTGTCTATTGTAAGATTTCAGAAATTTGTGCGTTGTGCATAGCCTGAAATAATATTAAGGAGATTGATATTCCATTAAATGTATGTTATTTGATTCATTCTACATGTCATATTTTGATTTCAAAGATATGTTACAACTGAGAATACATCGTCTGATTAAGGTGCAGCATAGACCTAGACCAGAGGCCAAATAGCATAAATAAGTACAACTTGAATGCTGGCTGGTTTCCAGCATTCCAACATGCAGAAATAGTGCCATGACTTAGTTGTGTTGTGTGGAATTTGTGTTCAAATCCCAGATTACCCAGGTTATAAACCTTGACAGCTTCATAGACATGTTCTGTGTTTCATCAAAGTGGATATGTCAATAATCTGCATCAGTTTGAGCTTTACTTATCCATTGAGCTGACAAGCCTTGATTTAAATGAAATATTGCTGAAAGTGCATAACTCACTCTTACAGAAAAACAAAACATTCTGAATAATTATAATAATTTCACACCAAAACAATGTGACTGGATAAAAAAATAAACTTGCATTTTGGTGTTTCTTGGTCACCTTTCAACCAAATATTCCTTTCCTTGCAATCCCATTGGAAAAAACATCTGTTCAACATGTTTTTTCTCATATTAAATGTAATAGATAGTGTCTGAAGTTTTATTTTCATCTAAGATGTAATGAGAAAGGTGTCATCATTTTCGACCAGTGTTGTTATAACAATATTACCTTGTTGGCATATTTGACATAGGAAAACATTGGCTATCAGTATCAGTCTTGAATACTGAGCTGCATTGTGATAAACACAGTGCCAGCCTCCTTTATATTTGTGACCTATTGGAAAATATATGGCAAGGTAATATAAAAGAGAAGTAATTGTAAGTGAAAAGTAACAAGAGATTATTACCATTACCAGCAATAACTGAAAAATGTTAAGTATTTTCCGCTCTGTTCCTTATTTATGTGTTTGACATGACAGGGACTGCAGTTTAAGGAATATCAGCTGACCATGTGGATAGCTATTCACATGAAGATAATTTGACACAGTACAATCATTTGTGACATGAATGCATTAAGTCTGTTTGCCTGAACATAAAACTTGGGGAAGTGAATATATGGAAACATATTAAATATTATATACTAATTGGTGTCAGTACTATATCTTGGATAAAGGTATATGAAAGGTATTGTACCTGGGAGCTGGAATACCATGGTTCTCCATCATCGTGTCAGCTGTAAAGCCATTGTCTCATGTTGTTAGTGGTTCTGTCTCCCCAGGTCGGGAAACGGCGTGGTGGCAGCACCAAGGTCCTCAAGACGGGTATGGTAAAGAAGCCAAAACAGGAAGAGGATGTATGTATTTGTGTTCAGAAAACTGTAACAGCCTTAAGCTTTCTTATCATCATGTGTCCATGGGTACAAGCTCTACTTAGAACTCTCTTTAGAACTCTCTTTCGATTAATGCTTTTTCATGTTGGGTGTTTCTTCTATCATTTCTGTCTTGCATGAGAACACACCAACATGTTTTTGCATAACTACAAAGTTGAGCATTTGTATTTGTTATTTTTCCCAAGTGATCAATAATTATGGTACTGTAGGGATGAAAGTATTACCTAAATCTGTTGCTCATAAAGCTAAACCATGTAGGAATGGTTCCTTAACTCCTTGTGAATTATCCTAATGTAATACATATTTTAACTTATTTTCAGGAGAGCAGTGGCGAGCCTAAAGATGGATGGTCAAAGTATCTAGCTGAAGTCAATAAATACAAATCTCAGATGTGCACAGATGAGGACAAAACAAGACCACTAGTCAAATAATAATAAATATGCATATCATTGTCATCCTAACCGAGTTTTGCCTGACTTTCACGTAGCAATGGATAATGGCACATTCTATATTTTCCTCTTTAAGAAATCACTCTCTTTTCAGTAAAAGATATCTAATTTTTTCTCACCAGTTAGGTTTTGGTTTCACCAACAAGTCACTGGTGCGATCATAACATTCATATATGGTGTTATTTACAACAGCACCTGCTTAAGCACATTCCTAAGGAGGGAGGGTGGATGTTACATCAGAACATTATGTAACCGTGTCAGTACAGGGCAATGAATATGAATATGTAGAAGACAAGTAGAGAACACAAACACAACTAAGGTAAGCTCAGAAGGTTGAGCCATGACTTTGTATAACAAGTCAGTGCATTAGTTCTTAATCAGGTTTTCTAGGTCCTCATTATGCTGATGTGAAGCACTGAAAATGATGCAAATGTCCCCGAACAAAATCCGTTGTGATTTCCATAACTGTCCTCCCAAAACAGTCCAGTGTGTTATCTTTATCTGCAGTAAACTATGTATACAACGAACACGCTTATAATGAAACAACAGATAAAATACTTTTATTTTTTACCATGGCCATTTGCTGACATATTTCAGTTGAAATGCGTATAAGGAACTAAAGTTAGTGTTCTCTTCGTGGTCGTTATGACCACAGTTTAGTGTATTAGTAGTCCATGCGTTAACACTATGTTCTGCTGAAAATGGTGCCTGAATGTAATGTTGACATAAAAAAACTTATTTTGCCATTGTGTAGTATAATCTGTGGACCAAATATGTCTTGTGAAAATCATTTGTTATATGCTGGTATAATGTCCAGAAAGATGCTGAGTATTGTTGTATTTTGTTGCTCAGATATCAAACATTGATTTGATGCAGGCCAAAATGAATTAGGTTTAATTTATATATATATATACATGAATGGTTTTGCAAATGTACATGTGGAGATGTATTTGTGATTTGTGTTGAAGTATGGTATTTTAATCAATAGATTTCTGATCCTGCTGACGAATCTGTGTGAGTCATGTACAGCTAGATTTCTACATGCGCTGAAACTGAATTTAAATTCACTCCAGATGCTGAAATGTATTCATCCTATTTTCGACAATGAAATATTAACCTTCAGCCAAAGGTTGACTGTTGACATGTACCTGGACAGCTGCACTACCTACCTCATTGTGGCAACGTCACTTGTCCGCTGGGCATTCACTTCAATTCCCACTTCACCTATTCCTCAGCTCGGTGCTGTACTTAAAACTAAGTTTCAGGGATGGTTCTTAAACATTACCTTCAAATGATATTAACATGTCATCATCAATTGTGAAAATTGTCCATTTTCGAGCAAATGAAACAATGTCAGATTTACTTTTGAAGTTGCTATGAATGAAGCAATAAGTTTGTGTGTTTATTTCTTGTTCCTGATTATACATTTCCAACTTGGACGGACATATTTGCTGTATCCCTCTGTATGTGTTGATTGTCATGTCGTCTTAAACCATCACTGCTGACCACTTACTTCCCAGACAGAACACAGATAAATGTTGTGAATGCTACAGTCTAAGTAAACTTAGGCTCAGTATTATTTGTTACACTGCTATACTGAGTCTTACCCTAGTAGAAGGCCGTGTCAGTTGACCTTTGGAATTGACCAGTCAGAACACAGCTTACCAAATCACGAAAGTTAACATTCTCACTTAACGTTTGTACTCGAACAATTCCAAATGCTGTTTTCCGCACGATCACTTCCGAGTGATACACACGGAGGACACCATTATTCACAACACTGAGTAAACAGTGGCTGAAAATAGCATTTTGGTCAATATTCCAGGATGTCATCTTGCGGAAATATAAGCTAATAGTAACCATGTCATCAGAAAACCCTGAGCGTATGTACTGCAGGTCAAATATCTGTGTTTTATGCAGATTTTCATTTGTTGTGAGATCAGTGTCGGCGACATGGGAAGAGAAAATCCAAAAACATTTTTTTAAGTCTTGCCAAACCCTAAATAGTAGCCGCATTAGTTAAAATCCACTCAGCCGTTCGCTTTGATTGGACGGTCATAGGTGCCAAGGTTACTGACACGACCTTCTACTAGGGTTTGTTAGACTCAGTATAGCAGTGTAACGAATAACACTGAGCCCAAGTTTACATAGACTGGTGTGTGCCACTCCATGCACCTTCCTATAAAATTTCATTGCTAGATATATTTACTGATAATTATGTCCTGAAGAAGAAAAGAATTGCTACTGAAGTTAATGTTCTTGTCAGTTGAGCATCCTTGATAATCCAGTGTATAATATATTAGTGTCAAGAAGTTATATAGCACCCACAATTGGGAGGCTGTTTGATTCAATGCCCACCACACAGGTGGGTTCCCTATAGTTGTGTGGAAAAGTTAGGTGTTCTTCAACTTGCTTTCAGTAGGAGATCATGTTATGGTATTTCTACCCTAAATTTACAGTTTTGTTTTGAGCCTGCTTAAAATGACACAAGGGGCGGTGGAGTAGCCTAGTGGTTAAAGCATTTATTTATCATGTCGATAACCCGGGTTCGATTCCCCACATGGGTACAATGTGTGAAGCCCATTTATGGTGTCCCCCGCTGTGATATTGCTGGAATATTGCTAAAAGCGGCCTAAACCATACTCACTCAAATGACACAAAACTAAACATATATTAACTGACTGAATCAGTCCTGTGACTGAACTCCATCACTTCAGTGTCTTAGAGGGACATTATTCTAAATGTTGGTTTTTTGCTGTTGATTTCAAGGTTACAAGTGAGAGAGAGTGTGTGCCAAAAGAAGAGGAAGCCATCAGTTGAAAACCATAAAATGTCTGGATATTCATGCTAGTATACTGTTGATAATATTATACACTGGATAATCCATGCTGGTGCTGTAGGTGTTGTCAAGTTCATGATGTTGTGGTCACTTGTTATGTGGGGCTACACGAGTACTGTCGAAAGGTGTGTGAATGTTTGTGTGTGTGAAAGATACCTTACCTGTGCTGAGTCTATTGGTAAAGTTGTACTTTTGACATTGATACAAGTGAACACCATTCAGGTGTGAACAGATTACCTCAGTACAGACTGGAAGTGCTTTACATGTACCAGTGTTAACTACCTTGCTCTGCATAAAGCCAGACTTAAATGACACTTTGAAATTCACTTGGCAGTCAAGTTTAAGGAAATTTGTCACTCAACTTGAAAAGTTAACATTCTCAGATTGAGGTGGTGGCGCTATTTCTTACACCACAATTAATCATTCATAATAGGAAAATATTGGAAATAAATATGATGGATATTGTACATGGTTTTCTGTTGATATTTTATGCCATGTCTCAAAGCACTTAAAGTCATCTGTCCACGAGTAGCAGCACCATTTCATTCCTGTACGGGTTTCAGGTTGGAATCTGTAATTAAGAAACCACAACCTATGGATTATTGTGCAATATGAAGCCCTGTCTTGTCCTGACCTGGAGGGGTTGTGTTTCAGATCCAGTGACCGGGCTGATGATTTGGTTGTTAATCATTCCCTTATAACATGGAACTTCAGTAACATGTCTTCCACAGTTTGGCTTGGCCCAGACATGATTATGAAGTTGCCTTGATATTGAGGAAAAACATATATCACTCGTCTCCCTTGAAACTACTGAAGGACCATTACAGTGCAAACTTTATGAAGATTTTTTTTTTTTTTTTAAACTCATGTGGCTATGCTAACTTAAAGAGTGGACACCTTCATCATGGTTCTGAAGTTCTCTACCCATAATGGTCCGGGTTAGAATGAACCTTCAGTAATCCATGCTTATCGTAAGAGGCGACTAACGGGATTGGGTGGTGGGACTCGCTGGCTTGGTTAACATGTCATCAGTTCCCAATTGCGCAGATCGATGCTCATGCTGTTGATCACTGGATTGTCCGGTCCAGACTCAATAATTTACGGACCACCGCCATATAGCTGAAATATTGCTGAGTGCAGCTTAAAGCTAAACTCACTCTGAAGTTCTCTGCTAATATTGTTTGTAGGCCTGAATTAGCAGCATGAGCAAAATGTGTTTGGACTCGGAGTTGGAGAAATAACCTGGCATTCACACTCCCTTCCCAATTCTGGTATCACTTGCCTTGGAATAATCAACGTAATGTTTTCAACAGATTTGCAATCCATCTTCAGATGTCACACATTTCAGAATGATGACATGAATCCAATTACTTTGAGGGTTTTATTTTTAAAATACATCTCAATGTACATGATCAATTTTTCCATACAATTAAATATGTTACATATTTTCTTCCATAATTGCAAGTATGCACATACACTTGAACAGAGTTGACAATGTAGACTTAATGATAGGGGAAATGTTTTTCTTACAAATACTGGCAATTCCACCTTGAAAGATGTCTGTAAGCACATGGGTATAGGAACAGAGAAGAAAACATGTCACGAGTGCAAGGGTACACGTATACTCACACAGAATCTAGGAAAATGTTTGATTATAATATATCTGTCACTAACCAATTACATTGAGCAAGAGCTTTAGAAAAAAAAAGTAGAGAAATATTTTAACTGTTTTGTTAATCACATAAAATCAAGGAAATCCAGATGGTGCATGCCACTATTTCAAGAATTTTTATATACAGTTTCTACAGTGATTATTAATGTAACTTGTTTTGATGCAACTGAAACCAAAAGGCTGTGCTGTTTCATTGAGGTTGTACAACCATGACGTGAAGCAATTCTGATGATGTGCGGTCACTGAGTTTGTACAACCTCAATGTGGTAAATTCAGGTGATATGCTGTGTCACTGAAGTTGTACAACCACGTGTAGCACTCTACTATGTGCAGCCATTGAGCTCCAACCACAAGCAGCATTTAAGACAATGTACTGATAGCAGGTTAAACAAAGTAACTGACAGCACTACAAATGATGTCACATTCGACTAGATTAAAAATAACTTATTTGATCTCACCCTTTCTAACTAAGGTGCATAGATGTCACACAGACATTGCCTGGGCCAGGACTGGGGGTACAGTCACACTAAACACATCAAAGAAAGTTTTACCAAATTACATGTTTCCATAACATTTGACTTGGTACCTTGATCTTCTACAATGAGACCTATTGTATTTTACCTGCACCATTTCAGCATAAATTAGTTACCTGTCAGTTGCATGTGATACTGACTTCACTGCTATGCAGAGAAGTATTTCAGAATGTGAAAGGAATGACCGGAATGGTCCATGGTGGCCCCATGCTACTAGAGTATCCTGGCATGTCGGTATCCCCAGGCTGTGTGTAGTTGGCTGGAACAGTTAACTCCCCATTGTCACCGGGCACCTGTCTTTGCAACCATCCATCCAAGACCCAGTGCTGCTGTACATACTACCTGAACATTCCCCTCTCCCGAGTTTCCCATGGTTATATGCATACAGACAAGTGTATAATGTATGTACAGACTACGCCCATCTCCAGCCACTATGTACAGTGGCCTGTGTAGCTACAGTGCCTTAACAGAACAGACTGGACCAAGTCTAACACTCTCACAGATGTGTAACAGAACAACAACATAAACAAGACAAAACAAGGTTCAACTTTGGCATAACATAGATAGGGATTGCTTAATAGTTTCTATATTTCACACATCACCTCTACAAATAAATATGTTGTCAAGGTGTAACACATTATGACCACAAACATCAGCTCTTCCCATCATATTCATGGACCCACTGGTCTTTGTTTCAAAAACTACACTGCATGCTGTTTTTATCAGCAGATACATTAAGATTTTATGTATGTCTCAGTTTAAAGAAATGGATGTATTGGAATGATAGGTTTCAAGAGTTCATGACATTTGAATCCCTAGCCAAAGATTCAACAAAATAGGTAAGAAACAAATACTTTATGAACTGGGATATAACCATCCGACTGTTTGGTTCCCAACACAACTAATGTGGTTGTTACAGGTATTTACTGATCTGAATGCAGATGTCACAGTGACAACAGAAACAGACAGGAGACAGTGCGAGACAGTTCCACATAGTGCATCCATTTACCACAAACACATATGCTGCAACTTACAAATATATACTCTGCTCACATCAACAACCATATGCATCCGTGAATACATACAGCAATTTCATAATTAACCTCTCCATAGAGTACATTCATTGTTGTCGTAACCAACAAAATGAACCGAGCATTCGGACATAATGACACTTCCAAACGTCATCATTACCCTCTACAAAGAGAAAGGAGAAAGCCAGCCATACAGAGTACATTATGGAAAAAGAAGGTCCTCTGTATTGAGGGTGTTCAGCAGGAAGCCAACTGTACAGAATATATTCATCAGAAAGCCATCTGTACAGAATACATTCATCAGAAAGCCATCTGTACAGAATACATTCATCAGAAAGCCATCTGTACAGAATACATTCATCAGAAAGCCATCTGTACAGAATACATTCATCAGAAAGCCATCTGTACAGAATACATTCATCAGAAAGCCATCTGTACAGATTATTTTTTAAAGAAAGTTCTCTAAAGAAAAGCCCTCTGAACAAAGTACATTATGAGAAAGCAAAGCTTATCTTGCTTATTCTACCTGTGCTAAGTTCCCAATGGTGAGATATTATAGCAGAACAAGATGGTGGTTTCATGTTGATGACATGAAAAGAAAATGGCTTCATGAACTCAAAATCATCTTGAAACTGTTGAGGTAAGCAGCCTTCTCTGTATCATTGGCGGTCAGTTTAACAGTCGTCTAATTCTACAACATAGTAGCCTTGCCCAGTGCATTACATCACACACAACCTTTTCATCTAAAGGCAACTGTATAAGGATAAAGCACATACACCAACTGGTCACCAAACATCTGTTCTACAATTCTATATCAACTGTTTTGACTAACATATTGAGATATACATTTGATTACTTGACATACTGATTGATAACTTGCAGTAAGCAGTGTTGAAACATGAGTTGGGAATACAATATGTTGTGGAAGCAAGGTCTAACCAACGTGGTATGACACAATAATAGTTGGAAACTGTCCCTCTTTCACCTAGCCACAAGACTACAAATTTGAAATTTTCACATTTGAACCAGTGTACCCTGAAGTGGAAACTTTTCAGTTTTAAACGGATGTTCAGAGTCTGCATCAGCACCTGACTGATAACGAAGACAGAAATACTAGACGAGACATGGAAGTTCCCAACCAATGGTAATGAATGCGGTTCACCATTGTCCACGTAGAACTAGCACATTACATAGACAAATATTTGCTGCACCAAATTGCATGATATAAAGAATCGCAGTCTCCAAAGTGTTTGCAATAGATACTAATTTAAATGATAGGCAGATGTACAGCATTGCTCATAGATATGTTCACATTAATATGTCGAAACAGGAGAATTAACATAAGAATTTAATACAGAAGGCAGTCAAATTGTCTGACAAATTACATAATACTCATTAAAATAATCTGTCCATGCAGTTGATTCCTTAATAATATTTCACAATATCTGATTATATTTCAAAGAAAACTGATCATTCATTTCCCTGTAACTGATTAATATGGCATGCACCAAAGAGCTTTTCTAGCAAACAATTTTATCAGTGTTCATCACTGGTCAAGTCATGATCCTGGTTTTGTCCTAACCATCAATCTTGACAGCATCGAACAGAACAGCATTCTGAGGTAATGTTCAACTTCAGAATCTTCACATTTCCATCATGATGACCACTGATGCCTCCTAAAACTTGAGCTCAAAACAAATTTACAAATGAAAAGCTCTCATAGTTTCCAAACAGTGCCTGTATCCCTGTAATCACAGTGAAATTAGTTGAATCCTGAACATGTGGAATCATCCATCTTGGTCACAGCATGCCCGAGGTGAGGATACCTCCGCCCTGGCGATGATGCATCACACGTCGTGGTCCATAAAAAGCCGAGAAGAAGACCGTAGAATGAAATATGTATCTGTAGTATTCATCACAATGTCTGGAATCACAATAAATTATGTGCTGACTCAGTGTTAAGACTCCTCTGTCAACAAAGATTTTATATCGTCTAACAATCCTGACAACAACTTGCTCTCTGAACTCTTCCCATCAACATTCAGACTACCATTTACCTGCAACAAGAAAAAATAATGTCTTCAGCACAAACATCACATATGAACAGAAAAAAATTGATTCAAATTAATCAGCATGTCCTGAAACCAGTATGTCTCAATGGCACGCAGGTAGATGAGCCGAAATGGGTTTTACCTCATGTTCAATATTACTACGCACATACAGCAACATTGATGTGCTGCTGCTTGTATGCTATTTTCATGGTGATAGCCTTCTGAGATACCCCGTTCTAACAAAGTATTCCTACTCAGAGTCAACAGTGCTTGTTCTATTACCATAATGTAAGGTTGAGTGCCAAGTTTGACACAGACACAGGATCTATCAAACCACCAACCCTCCCCTCCCATCTTCCTGGAAGACACTACCTACCAGACCAAAGCATCAGCTGACTTACATAGAGTGAGTGAGTCAATGAGAATGGTTTTACGCCGCTTTTAGCAATATTGCAGCAATATCATGGTGGGGGACACCATCAATGGGCTTCACACATTGTACCCATGTGGGGTTTCAAACCTGGGCTTTCGGCATGATGAGCAAATGATTAACCACTAGGCTACCCCACCGCCACTCACTAACATAGAGATTAATGAAAGAAATGTTCCATAGCTCTTCAGAAATACTCACCATTTTGACCAGTAAGCAGACAGGGTGACCTTGAATGGACTTGCTGAATAATGAAGCACTTTTATCAACTTGTTCTATTACTGAAATTGAATATTAAAGACAAATTAGTCTTCTGATAAAACTGTTCATGCAATTCAAGTCTTTGCAGAAACTGTGCGATAGATGAAGCTACTGACAAAGCATAAGAACAAAGTATATAAATGTTATTCCGAATGTATCATTTTGTTAAAAACAAATGCTCAGAAACGAGGCTTGTTTTTTCACTTCTCTCTAACAAACTTACATCTGAAATGCAGGTGAAAGCACATTTTGGCAAGGACATGTGGGAACTCGGTGTCTACTGGCGTCAGCTTACAGGAGCCCTTCTCTGGCAAGTCTCCACTGGCTAGTAACTCGGCAAATTCATCACTGAAACACAAGAGCAGTCAATGAGTTGGTCTTAACATCACTTTACTTTCAGTAATATACATGTCAACTTCAAGAGTCAGCTTCAAGTGATGCTGATCAAAGACTTTAACCCTGCCAAGACAATCCAGGCTATAATTGGGTCTTCTGTAAGCCATGGTGACTAAGGAGATCAGATGGTGAGACTTGCTGACGTGGTTGACACATGTCATAGCTTAGATCAATGCTCATGATGTCAATCACAGGGTTGTATGGCTTAGACTTGAATATTTACAAATTGCCTTCATGTAGCTAGAATATTGTTAACAGACAAATGCAAACAGTAGCTAATCACAAACAGCAAGTGTCAAACAATGGGTCCCAAAACAGTTTGTGACAATGTCAAAACAGTGTCAAACAATGGGTCCCAACAAGGGCAGTTTGTGACAATGTCAAAAAAGTGTCAAACAATGGGTCCCAACTAGCACAAATTGTGTCCTGAACTCCTGCCCAGATGATTGTGGCTAAAGGATGCTATCCTTCTCAGCAAACAGTGGTGAATTAGGCCACTGACCTACCTATTGACTTGTATATCTCATGAAACAGTTATGGCAAAGTGAAGTAAATAAATGAAGATCTCCTTCTCAATCACAGGGCAATCAAATCAGACTAAGGTTATAACAATGACTAAAGTGTTGTCTGCATTATATCATTGTTGTCTGCATTTTATCCTTTTATCTTATCTCTACAAATGTTAATGTTCAGTGTTTGTTGCTTGATGCAGCACTGTAAATATCTGAGTATGGACCAGACAATCCAGTGATTGATATTGCAAGGTGCTGTAGTCACCTAGTCTGACCATCGAATCCATGTAGTTGCCTCTTACAACCAGTTTGGATCTAGTACCACTTCTGATCTAGAATGCCTCCAGGAATGGTGAAATGCAGAATATGTGTACCTACCTCTTGCATGGTGTTGTGACAAGGTAGGAGCTACATGGAAGGTGAAGCTTAAAGTCAAGTTTTTCATGTGTTGAGCCATCGCCAGACTGAAAGAAACACATGTACTTTGATGAGGAATATAACTCAAGGTAGACTGACCAGCATCAAGTACATGCACCTTTATATATCAATGTTTAACCATTATTTATTATTTAAGTGATAATAAGTATATTGGCTTACAAGGTTTGAACAATCAAACAACAATCAAGACCAAACTAGTGTAACTTCTTCATCTTCAGTGCCATTACTTCAGTCATCTACCAACTTATAACAGCAGCATATCAATAACACACATACAACTCTTTTCCAAACCGAGAAAGCAAAGTCCTATGAAGCTGTTGAAGATTGTTTTATTAAATTCACATTGATCGTCATAATACCTTGATGATGTACGTAAGTGTCCCCCTCATCTTCTGTGACATAGAAATACTTTCAATACTGAAAGCAAACTGTCCTTCGTTCTGAGACTCTGGCAGCAGGATGAAGGGTACCCTGACAGCATCATGGTGGGAGTTGCCCAGCTGGACACAAAGAAAAGTTTAGGGAATACATTTTGCAACCACAATCTGCTCACAAACATAGCACCAACATGGGTACATTATCTGTCTGAGGTACAGAGGACAGACTATCTTTTTAACTAGTGTACTGTGTACGTGATCAGCTTTCCCAACACCCATGGCGATAAAGTCCTAAGATCAGAATGAGTGAGTAAAAATATTGATAAGCGCAGATATGTGAAGATTGTCGACTCTTTTACTGGGACACCCTGAACACTAACCGTACCCGAGCTAGCAAATGATGTACAAGAGACTGCAACATTCCAGCTATATCATCATGGCTAAAAGTAGTTTGAAAGAGGCAACTAGTGGACATAGTCATAGTATGACTCCTCTTAACTCAACTGGGTAGAGATCCAATACTCTATTTGTAGGTCCATCATCAAGCATCTGGAAGTTGGGATGTGCCCAACTACTAGTATTCAAACTGCAGTACCAATTGAGAAGATAGATCTCCTAAAATGCTTGACAGATACTCAAGAGAAACCCGGCAGATACTAAGCAACAATTAAGTTTGAGTACTTACCCCTCTGATTAGCTTGGTGTTGAGAGTGTCCAGGACATTAAACTCCAGGTCCTTTAAGTGGTTCTTGGTCTGATTATTGAACACTACCGAGATGATGATCTGGTCACTACGCTGTGGGGATACTCGTGTCTCGTACGTCTATGAAGAGATATTTGCATTAGTGAGTTTGGCTAAACATCATTTAAAACAGAAGTGTGTCAGCTTGATGTGGAAGGAAAGCAAGATGTGCTCTAGACTTATACCAGTTTTGTGAAACACACCATCACTTGCACCATGCAGACAAACACACTTAGGGTACACCAGGATCTGAACCCATGATCAACGGTTTTTGTCCTGCCCAAGGGACATAACTGACCACTGTAGGACCTTTGACCACCATAACATCATGCTTTCTATAATGAATGTCAGACATTGTTTCAAACTAACTTTAAGGCACATTACCATATCTTGTCTAAAATCTGTACAGTATTACATTAGTTTTACTTACCATCCTAAGAGTGGCATTTTCAGCAAGGAGCTTATAACTGGACATAGGCTACAAACAGAGAACAAAATAACTATTAGTACAGAAAAAAATTAGAGCATCAACGGATCAGTCAGTATTTACTCCAATACAAGGTACACAATTGACTCATTACAGTTTTACACATCATCCCTTTCTGACAATTCTGAAAATAGCTGATCAATCAATGCTGAGATAACTGCCAACACATACCGGAAGCTGTACCTCCATGGGTGTGCCCTGCTGGGACATGGAGATGTTCTCTTTCGATGGGGTGGTGATACCCTCAGCCTCCTCATACTCATGCCGCCGCAGCTTGTCTTTCTTCTTCTTGTCTTTCTTCTCCTTCTTCTCTTTCTTACTCCCACGTTTCTCCTTCTTTTTCTTTGGCTTCTGTAAAGAATTCAACACATCTTAAAATTTGTTGTGCCATGGAACACATTTTATTCCATGCAATGATTATCAATTGAGATTACTTCAGAAAATGTTGCTTTGGACAGATAAAAGCAAACACTGCTGTAATTTTGAGGCAGATAATGACTCAAAAAGTTTTGGTTTTTGGTGGTGTCTAATCAGGTGGCTATGATCTACATAAGTATAGTTCGCTCTAAAAGTGGGCAAACAATGTCCATCATTATCATGCAGAATCTTGAAGGAAAACCAAGTTGTATGGATAGTCAACTTTTTTATTTCAATGAGTGCGACGTTTCAGTGTAGGTAGTAACCTGGTTATCAAGCAACACACCAGGCCACAGATTGCAATCAAAGCTTCCTGACACACCTCATTTCCTCCTGCATATGGAGGGCGGATCATGTGCAAGGGAGTATGTTTTGAGCATGTGTTCTATGATGCTTTTAACAGTATTTCAGCTATTTCTCAACATGACAGCTGGAGAAAGTTGGTGCATGTAGTCTTTTACCACTTTAGTGAAACCAAAAGCACAGGTATGGAGCTGATAATCAAGAATTATACTCAGGGAGCATCTTCGGAACAAATCCACATACCAAAGCATAACCCCAACACAAGTGGACTAATGATGTCCCTGTGTGATCTGGCTTCTAGCTACACATATAACTGCATCATCATCATATTGCCCACTTTCATGTAATTTTCTGACTAAAATTGATATTTTATACTTATCCTGACTCATGCTAAATGCTTGTCTCCTTCTTCTTGCGAATGATAGTGGAACACTTGAAATCCCTTGAAGTTCCCTTCTAAAAAGCGGACGTAAAATCATCACTCACCCAAGAGTAGTCTCCCTTGCCTCCTTTGGCGCCCTTTTTGGTCACATGACCAGCAATGTTTGTCACTCTCTCCGTTTGTACGCCTGACACCCGGATTTACAGGGAAATCCAGAGTGCCCTGAGAGGGGAGGTTGGGAGGGCTGACCTCATGAGTCAGGATAAGCATAAAATATCAATTTTAGTCAGAAAATGACATATTTTTCCTTATCCTGACTCATGCTAAATGCTTGCAAAATCCATCGGGAATCGGTGGTGGGTCAGGCCACTTCCTTGATTTCACTGGCTGCTGTTTTACGTCCTGTATTACCCCCCATGGGAACTTATGACGGCACTGCTGATGATTCTGTTCTTCCAACTTCCATCTGATGAGTCTGGGGGGAACCACAACTTGTCAGATTTCTTCCAAAACTTCTGCTAACATTTTCGTGTGGATTTTAGATATACTAATGTTCCATTAGTTATCTATTGCAACTCCATCTCTTGATGCGTGCATCAAGTGGAGATGCGACCATTCTTCATATACGAGTAAGTCCTATACAAGTACAGGGTCTATCAATCATGCTAGTCTGTCCTAGACATGTGCATGGACTTTAACCATTTGCTCTCCAGAGCGTTGGTTTTGACAAGTCACGTATAAAAGGGTTGAGATATTTCTCAGCGGTTTTGTGGAACCGTTAGTTGTTGTGCTACAACAAGTGGCCCAAACTGGTGAATGCCTGAGACGTCTTCGGTGGCAATGTCTCTGAGTTAGTGGTTGGCAAACACTGTGTCCAATTTCCAAAAGCAGCCCTCCATTATTGTTGTAATCGAGCAGTTTCCATCCAGAGCAAGTGTAGACGCCAGGGCTCTGACTTCGTGGGGATTGGATGCTCGTGGAGGCTCAAGTCCTGCTGCTTTGTAGGCCCTTAGTATAACGGTTCTCATCCATATCGATATCGTTGTCCGTGAGAATTCCGTGGGCGTCTCAGTGGATAAGGGGATGAATAGGTGCTTGAATTTTTCGTCTCCTTGTTTTTGTCCTTTGTAGGTAGACTTTAAGTGCTTTGACAGGGCATAAGGATAAATCCTGTGTATCCTGTGGCCCAAGGACTGTAGAGAGTGCTGGGATGTGGAACTGTCTGTCAGGCTGGCTGGGCAATAAAGTCCCACCTCAGTCCTAGATGTACAATGTCACAATGTCTTGATTCAAATCGTGTTTGTTCAAAGTCCAGAGCATGTATTTCTGACATCCGTGCTGCTGTTGCTAGGGCGATCAGGAACAGCAATTTCTGTGTCAGTAGTTCAAAGGATGGCTCGTGGCTCGTAGGCGTCACTGGTGAGATGTTGTAGAACTACGTTGAGATCCCAGGCAGGAGGCTTGAATTTCTTTTGTTGGTCTTCCAACTTGAACAAGCGTTGTAGTGCCAGTATTTCTGGTACTTTGGTCAGCTTGACACCTGTCTTCATAGTGATAACTGTGCTGAGAGCAGCCAGATACGTTGAGAGTGTTGAACCTTTTTAAGTGTCTCGTCTGTCTCAAATGAAACAAGTATTCTGCCACTTGAGGATGGGTTGCCTTTACCGCTGTAAAGCCTTTCCTCGTTGCATACTGTTCAAATCTCTGCCACTTGTCATCGTACAAGTTGCGAGTTGATCTGCATAGAGCTAGTGTCACTGCTTTCGCTGCTCTGCCGGAGTACCCTCTAGTCTTCAGGCAAGCTTTGATACACTCCACGCGTGTAGCTGGAACAATGCACAATTCCCGTGAGCTTGCTTGGTGTGTGGACGGACGAGCAGATTCGACCACTCTGGTAGTTTCAGGGTTGGACTTCCGAGTTCTTGTATGAGGACAGGAAACCATACCCTCACTGGCCAATAGGTCGCGACCCAAATCAGTTGCAACGTTGTCGTCTGCTTGATTATCTGTAATTCTTGTGGTAATAGTGCTGGAGGTGGAAACGCGCGAGCGTTTAGTCCTTCCCATGAGATGCTTAAAGCATCTGTTGCCCATGCCTGAGGATCCGGAATCGGTGAGACGAATGTTGTTAGTTGTTTGTTGAACTTTGTTGCAAACAGGTCTATCAGCGGAGATCCTACTGTCTGTATGACGAACCGGAACACTTCTGGATGTAACATCCATTCCGTCAGGGATGGTTGTAGTGAACGAGATAGGGCGTCTGCTATGACATTCTTTGCTCCTGGAATGTGACATGCCTTCATGAAGATGTTCAGGTCGTCGATGATGCTGAACAGGAGAAAGCTGAGTTTTAGCAGACTTGTTGACCTTGTTGATCCTTGATTGTTGATGTAGAACGCTACTGTGGAGTTGTCCGTGGACCGTGAGCCTTGCGTTCTATAGTACGCTGGAACAGTGTTGTAAAGCGTTGATCACTGCTTTCATCTCCAACAGGATGATGTGCAGAATTTGATCCTGACTCGACCACTTTCCTGCTGCTACTTCATTGTCGAGGTGAGCACCCCATCCTTGTAGTGATGCATCCACGTAGAGATGAGTGTTGCAAGCCGGCTCTGACAAAAAGGTTCCTCCACAAACATTCAACTTCTGAGTCCACCATAGGAGTTATGGTTTCAGGCTGTCTGGTAGTATCAGTGGATCCAAACTGTCGAGATGGGCGTTCACAAATATTGTAGTGGGCGCAGCTGTAATCTCCCTCTGCGAGTCATGTCTCGAGCTGAGGTGAGTAGACCAAGCATGCTTTGCCAAGCACATAGTGTCAACGGAGAGAGCATTGCTTGAGATATCATGTTGTATCTTGACCCAACGATCCTCTGGGACGACCGTGTGATTCTGTGGTGTGATGAGCCATATTCCCAGAAATTGAAGATCCTGTTTTGGTTCCAACTCCGATTAGGAGATTACTAGCCATCTACTGCAATCATGTCCTATGTTGTAGGTACGTGGATCTAGGAGCCCTTGCCATGTCCGTCATGGAAGCGGAGAGATGTCACCAGAATCCGAACAATGTGCAGTGATGATGCATAATACGTCGTCTCTAGATCAGCAAATAACTATGATGTACTGGGACTGCCATCGATGTAAGTCTATTTATAGTCGACCAGCTGCCTCGAGCAGAAACTGTCTTGCGCTTGTCGCTGCAAGTCCCCAGATAACCAATATTAAATCTGCTGACAGGGGAAGTCCTTTATGACCCATGAAGACAGTCAAACCATGCTGTACCCTGCTAACTGGACTGTAAATGGAGCCTTTCCCACGTTGAAAGAGTTGTTTACAACTGTAGACTTCCTAGCACGTGACTATGACCGAGTTCTGCGGAGGGCGTTGTCTCTCATGGACCAATAAGATTACAGATGTGATGTCACCGGTGTTGCAGGTAAATGATCCTCGTAGAATCTTTTGTAGTTATTGATTTCTTCTTCAACACTCGGCCTTGTCCGTAACCTCTCTGTTCGGCTTGTGCTGGAGTTACACGAGTGAACACGTGTATAGATGGCTGAGTGGAAGCGCCAGAAGACTTTGCCGCGTAGTACCAATGTAAGCAGACTGTTGCCTGTCTGTTGTGACTGTATTCTTCAACTTTATAATCTTTACTGTAGTCGTCATCTTATACAGATGGTCTGTAAAGTTGACCGTAACCGATGTCTCGCTGAGGAACTGCGACAATGCTGTTAACTGTCCCACTGATATCTTGTTAGCCCATGTGATGAAAATTCGTCTTCAGTGTTTCATCGGATGTTATCTGACATCGTTACTTCAGGTGTGCATCTCTTCCTTCAGCCACGCGTTAATCCAACATAGCCAACATCTAGTTGTAGTGTCCAGTTGCGCTATTTTCTTATTTTCCATCTTGAAGATCTATTACGGGATTCACTGATGATCTTGTAATCTCAAACCCTGATGTATCATGAAGGGCTCCATATGATGAAGGGGAAATCTGCTATTGTTGAATGGCGGAACATGCTGACTCTGATTATAATCCTCCCTGTGAGTGCCTGCGTGCAGGTTGATGAAGGTCCAAGTTGGAAGATCCGTATTCGTAGTAGTCTGAAAATCCTGGAGAATCTGGATCTACTTCTGTGAAAATCCTGGAGAATGACTGGATATACTTCTGGCGGTACTTCTGTGTTAGAATCCTTCCTGCTGAGACGCTTCCATAATGAATCTCTGTATGTAGATCTGTATGGAGCTGCTTGCAGGTGAAGCAGCTCCATCTGTTGAGACTGCTGAATGTAGCTGTTGAAGCAGGTTTGGCAGCTCTTCTTCATCGCTGGTCTGAAACTGTTGCATAAGCAGACTTGAGGCAGGTATGATGATGGGGATCATCATGCACTTGTGAAGAGATGGATGCTGCTATACTGGTACCCGAGGTACAATATCTGGGCGCTGTGTTGGATCTCGCCTTCTGCATAGAGCTGTGAAGAAACTCATCGACTGATGTCTTAGTGAAGGATCTCGCTGTAGACTTCTTCTGTCTGTGCTGTAGAAGAAGAAGATCTCGCCTTCATCGGCGATGAGGACAGCTCCGTTGACGAAGTTCATCACTGGAACAGCGACCTGCCCTCGTAAAACGCTCGGCAATTCACTGGAATTATGAACATCGGCAGCAGTAGTTAACAGTTATCAGTGCAATCACTCGATTTACCAGACATGACTTGTGAATACCTTCTTACCCAGTCCTTTGCACGTCTATGAAGAGAAAAAACAGGTAGTTATTTAATTAAAAAGGCATGGGCGGATCCAGTGTGAGTGTGAGTGTGGAGTGTGAGTGTGTGTGTGTGTGTGTGTGTGTGTGTGTGTGTGTGTGTGTGTAGACAAGAGTCATCAGAAGATGACATATCCCCCCGGCCCCCACATATTTGAAAGAACAAATCATCTGACAGTTACTTAAAGTCCAGCTTGACTTTTTTTTAAAGTCCAAATCATTTCAATGCAAATCATGAGAAATATAAATGCCAAAAATCTGTAAATAGCAAAAGGCACCATTTCAACATTTGCCTAATATATCTGCCAAGTTCTGTTAAAAGATACTGAACGCTTTTTGAGTTGTGCACCGGAAACGAAGCCCACCCCTCCCTTTTGGGACTAAGTCCTAATTGTTTCCAAGAAAACCGAGAAAAATAAAAATGACAAAAATCTGTAAATAGCAAAAGGCACCACCTTAGGTCTGTTTGATATTTCTACCAATTTATGTTGAAAAATATTGAAAGGTTTTGGAGTTGTGCTCTGGAAACAAAATGATTACGGACGGACGGACGGACAGATGGACGAGGCGACGACTATATCCCCCCGCATTACATGCTGGGGGGATAAAAAGGATATGTGCCGTATAGGGACCCAGGTGCTCTCACAACCTCCTCAAGGGCGCAGAAGGAGAGAGTGACAAACATAGCAGGTCATGTGACCAAAAAGGGCACCAAAGGAGGCAAGGGAGACTACTCGTGGGTGAGTGATGATTTTACGTCCGCTTTTTTAGAAGGGAACTTCAAGGGATTTCAAGTGTTCCACTATCATTCGCAAGAAGAAGGAGACAAGCATTTAGCATGAGTCAGGATGAGGAAAAATAAACATTTACTAAAGACATAACCAAACAATGTCCTCCAAAGGAGACCAGACTACTCACCTCCTCGTTAACCTTAGCACCATCTTCTTCTTCTGATGACAGAACATCGTTGACTGTGAGTTTGGGTGACTTGGTTCGATCTACATTATTCACCACTGGCCTTGAGTCTTTTACAGGGGAGGGGGTTGTGGCAGCATCACTTCCTGACAGCCAGAACTCTATGTCATTGGTCTGTCATAAACAAAGTTGCTTTCTTAACACAGTCAAAAAATTGTTTTACAATAAAAACCGATATTCTTTACAACAAAATGTCTATAAGAACAGAAAATCGAAATATACACCAGGCATGAACTAGAGGCGAGAAATAGATCACTTAACTTAGTCAGCATGAAAATATTGATTTTTCCTATGTTCTTTTGTCTAATCATAAAAGGATGGAAATTACACAAGTACATCTCTTAGATAGATAGGTTTAGTGCAGTCACTTGTGGTCACGCCAAGAAGTGCATACAATTCAGTCCCTGTAAGACAATGCCCTGACCTTATCTGATTGTTCTTCTGGAGGGCTCGTGCTGTTGGCTGTATTTTCAACATTGTTGACGATGTTAGCCTCTGATGCTGTCTCCTCCTCTGCCGCCGTCAGAAGCAGTGTTGGGCCATCCTTTTCCTTATTTTCCGACTTTGATTTCTTCTTGTCACGCTTCTCTTTCTTCTCCTTCTGTAACAAAGAAATCCTCATTTGCTATTTTCATCTACAAGTATCTTCACTCATACTTTATCCAGATATAGTAGCTCATCGTATTATCACTTTTGCTGAGAGCATACATGTATGAAAATCCCTGTATTAGAGAAACAGTGACAACAAGAAGACAAAGTCATCAATATCCCCCGCAATGGCAAAATACCCTTCATGATTATGTCTACGAGTCATGATTATGTAAATATTTAGGTGTGTATATAGAAAAGTGGAAGCAGAGTATTGAAAGGTTTTTAAAGTTCTGCTCCAGAAAATAGCACTATCATCAATTTCAGTCAAAGTGAAACTTGTTGCCATGGAAACGCCAAAATATTTTATTCAGAATTCCAAAACTACCAAAAGGCACCAGTACACCACCAGATCCATGTATGTGCCAAGTTTGGTAAAGAAACATTGAACAGTTTTAGAGTTCTGCTCCGGAAAAGAGCACTACCACTAATTTCAGTTTTAGTCAAGCTTGTTGCCATGGAAATGCCAAAAATATATTATTCAGAAATCCAAAACTACCAAAAGGCACCAGATCTATCTATGTGCCAAGTTTGGTGAAGAAATAGTGAACTGTTTTAGAGTTTTGCTCCGAAAAAGAGCACTACCACCAATTTCAGTCAGAGTCAAACTTGTTGCCATGGAAATGACAAAAATATTTTATTCAGAAATCCAAAACTACCAAAAGGCACCAGTACACCACCAGATCTATCTATGTGCCAAGTTTGTTGAAGAAATTTTGAACGGTTTTAGAATTCAGCTCCGGAAAAGAGCACTACCACCAATTTCAGTCTAAGTAAAACTTGTTGCCATGGAAACGCCAACAATATTTTATTCTCAATTCCAAAACTACCAAAAGGCACCAGTACACCACCAGATCTATCTATGTGCCAAGTTTGGTGAAGAAATAGTAAACGGTTTTAGAGTTCTGCTCCGGAAAAGACAAAAGTGCACGGACGGATGGGCCATTTTAATACATGCACCTTGCGGGGATAATTAAATTCATTATAGCTTGGTTGAAATAACAAAGCTGACTCAATGTCTGGACAATAACTTTACTTTACTGTGAGAGCGATGGTTAGCATAGATCCTTATACTGGTGTCAACAATGTTAAAGCAAATCTTGTTATAAGGAAGTTGTCATGAAACAGATCGTGTCTACTTTATCATCCGTCATATTTGAAAAATGCAAATCAAAACATTAAGAAAACCAGCATTGTCACTAAGGTGACATAATCCCCATAAATTCTCAAATCAAACTTAAAAAGCAATAAAAGTGAAGGTTGTAATTTAAGATGAAGTTAAATGTCAACCTCTCTTGATATCTTGTTCTGTAGTTGTTCAAACGCACAAATATTTTCAAGACTGACTTTGACCTTGACATGAATGTCTTAGTGTATGAAATATGCAAAAATAGTAATTATGCTTATTGAAAAACATTCAAGGGAAATCTTGAAAGTCTATGGAGAAAATCCAGTGAACTGTTCTTGAGATATCTCGCTGACAATCTTTACATGCAGGCTAACATGCTGAAATCTTCAAAGTGTTGCTGTGACCTTGAAAATTATGTGAAGGTCACCAAAATCGACTGGGCCCTGCGCCTTCCCTGGATAAAGCTTGATGTCAAATATGAATAAAATCCAGTGAACGTTTCTTGAGGTATCTCCCTGACAAGCTTAACATGCAGCTTAACATGCTGAAATCTTCAAAGTGTCGCCATGACCTTGAAAATTAAGTGAAGGTGACCAAAATCGACTGGGCCCTGCGCCTTTCCTAGATAAACCTTGGTGTTGAATAAATCCAGTTAATGGTTCTTGAGATATCTCGCTGACAAGCTTAACATGCAGCTTAACATGCTGAGTGAGTGAGTGAGTTTAGTCCTACGCCGCAATCAGCAATATTTCAGCCACATGGTGGCGGTCTGTAAATAATAGATTCCAGTGATCAACAGCATGAGCATCGATCTGCGCAATTGGGAACCGATGACATGTGTCAACCAAGTCAGCGAGCCTGACCACCCGATCCCATTAGTTGCCTCTTACGACAAGCATAGTCGCCTTTTGTGTCAAGCATGGGTTGCTGAAGACCTATTCTACCCCGCTTAACATGCTGAAATCTTCAAAGTGTCGCTGTGACCTTGAAAATTCAGTGAAGGTCACCAAAATCAACTGGGCCCTGCACAGTCGCCAGGGAAATCTTGGTGCTGAATATGAAGAAATCCAGTGAATGGTTCTTGAGATATCTCGCTGACAAGGGTTAAACGTTAAAGTCCCCTTGTGACCTTGAAATGAAGGTCAAGGTCACCAAACCTGACTGGGACCTTTCTTATACTGTGATGAACCTAGGTACCAAATAAGAAAAGAGTCAAGTCAACGGTTCTTAAGATATTCCAATTCGTACATATGTACTTACAGACGGACGGACGGACGGACGGATGGAGCCTAATACTATATCCCCCGCTTCGCGCTAAACGCACGGTGGGGGATAAAAAGTTCTGAAGACACAAATTTTACTAAAATACATTCATTGTCTTTCACTACATGAATCCATATATGTTGGCACACGAAAATCCCAAGGAACACCTAAACCGTTTTATGAGGCCTTGTAAACAATATTTCTATGCTGATTATCACATGCCATTGCTTACTATTATACTAACACACAGCTGCAGGCCACTTAGACTGTGTGCACTGTGGCTCTAAAAGAGAGCAAGACAAGTAGGGACAGCACGTGTACAATCTTACCTTTTCCTTCTTGTCTTTCTTCTTTTCCTTCTCCTTCCTGTGTTTTTTCTTGGTCTTCTCTGTGTCTCCGTCTAGCTCCTTGTCCGGCGATGCCTCCAGCACCAGTCTGTGTTGCCTCACCGGCAGCTTCTCATCATCTCGCAGTGGTCTAAAGCACACAGACAAACATCAAGTGTGAGGTTTCACAACTATCTGTAGACAAGAGGGATATAGAACACACTTTATGGATAACAACTTCTTTTTATTCGTGAGTGCGACGTTTCGATACAGATTCTTGTACCGTTGTCAAGTTGTCATTATGTTTGACAACGGTACAAGAATCTGTATCAAACGTCAGCTCACTAATAAAAAGAAGTTGTTATCCATAAAGAATAATCTATATTGTACTTCCCAACTTCTAAAATGCCACTCAAAGAAGTAACCCAAGAGGGGTATGAATTGAATGGTGTTAAAATATTTCCCATATTCTCATGTACCTGCTTCGCTCAGTCTCCATTACAGTATCACAAAATAATTGCCGAGTGAGTGAGTGAGGGAGGGAGGGAGGGAGGAGGATGGTTGTTTTCACCACTTTTAGCAATATTCCAGCAACATCAGAGTAGGGGACAACAGAAATGGGCTTCACACATTGTACCCACATGGGTAACTGAACCCAGGCCTTCGGTGTGACGAACGAACACTTTAACCACTAGGCTACCCTACCGCCCCTCAAAAGTAGAGATCTAAGCTGGTATATGCATATAGTTCATGAACAGAATTTGTCAAAAGTTTGTGCTTCCAGCACATGTATTTACTGCTATACCTTTCATAATATCGCAATAATACTCACTCATCCAGATTAACATCCAATTTCTTGAAGGGATCTGATGAGTATTCATCAGCATTTTCATTGTCTGAGAGGTGAGCACCCTGAAAATGACAAATGCAACATACAATATAACAACTTACACAGATGTAACACAAAATGAAGTGTGACTCTACGGCTTTGTGGAAATTTGCTACCATCTCAAGTCCATTACCATTAAATCTCAATGAATGAATGAATGAATACCTCAGGCATTTCCTCTACAGTGCTGACAGCATGCATTGCAGGGAGGTCCTCCTCCGAGTCGGTTTCCTTCCCTTTCCTCCTCTTCTTCTTCTTGCCTTTCTTTCCTTTTTTGGACTTGTCCCGCGTGTCTACATTTGAATACATATTTAAATATTTATCTGAGGCAGACAGACCTGCAGAGAGAAAAAAGCCGAGAGATATAGCAGTTGCCGCTATCCCAGTAAGACATATCATGCACAGAGGACTTGGCGGACTTAAGCTTCAATTACTGTATCACATGATGAATTTAGATTACAGTCCAGCTGTCCAATTTAAGCATTTAGGGTTTTTTAAAATCAAGTCAATATCATCAATTCGGGAAGAGATTGTTTTTCAAGGCTTTGTGCCAGTCTCCATCTTGATTCACAAAGACCTTGTTAACGTTAGCTAAGTTTTATAGTCTACATCTGTGAAATAGCAGCCAAAAAATCATTAAAGATACTGTATCTCATTGAAATATTTGGAACATCAAATGAGTCTCTCTATAATATGTCTCATATCTTATGTGGCAACTTTACACCATCTGTAGGCAAATTCTCTCTGTATTTACAAACATGCACAGTAGTAAACAAGGAAACCAAATCACCAGAGAGTCATATATATATCAAGGGCATGCAGAGTGGGAAGAGTACATACCTGGCACATGGAGCGGCACCGACAAGTCTAACGTAGCTACTGGGATGTCGTCAATGTGACTGGTATCATACTTCTTGCTCTGGTGGAGAATAAAACACACACATTGTTTCCTCCATGTATATTTTTGTCCAGTATGAGTGAGTGAGTTTAGTTTTACGCTGCACTTGTTCAGTATGATGGATGAAGGCTGCAAACATCTAAGGAAGCAGATAGGCTTTTTATTTTGATTATAGAATAAACACTGATCAAGAAACATGAAAATGCTTGTATTATCATTAATGACTTCTTTATTGTTTTTGTCAACATAATGCTGTTACATTCATGTTTGCTTGCATCAACTGGGAATCATTTGTCTGCCCTCACTTCAGCCGGAATCACATCTGTCCATCAAAGTGTTTTACTACCAACCTTCTTTTTGATATCTCCCTTCAGGTAGTGGGGATTGTGTTCCATCTCGACTTTCCTGGCTTCCCGCCTCTGCAACACATACACCCATCAGACTACTCCATTACAACACTAATGAACAGTACAGTCGTGTCAGTGAGCTACAGTATTCTAAATGGGGGAGCTTAACTTGTCTGTATTTATACCCTTTACCTATAACCTGTTCTGAGTTTTCTGACTAGATAGACCTACAACACTTAAACACTGTAAAACACATCCCCATAAACATCTAAAAATGTAATCAAAAGAAAAACAATAATAAGTTTTGCAAAAATATTAGTCCTTACAACTACTAAAAATTGATCACAATTTCAGACATCAGTATTTGAAAACTGAAGCAGTTTTTTTAATGATAGGCACTATCAGTTGTTCACTGTTAAACAACCCTCTCAGCAATATTCCAGCGATATGACAGGTATATGGAAATAATAAAAGTCTTGCCCTGAAAATCCGATCTTGATGACTGGCTGGGAATGGTCTATGATACAATGGCATGCATCAACCTGACCACAAGTAGGTACCTCTTATGACAAGTATTGGTTGCTGAAGGCCAATTTTAACTAGGTCTTCACAGGTGTCTGACTTTGTGATCTGGCGATTAGGTGCCTGACTCTGAGGGTGTGGGTTCGAATCCCGGATGGGACTCAACCCCCCAAAAAGTACTAGAATCTGTACTTTACTGAGAAAGTGTAATCCCAAATATAACATATGTTACATTTGACCACTTTCTAAAATGGCATTGTGCATTTCATAGGTCCTTCACAGGTCATAAGTTTCTGAAAGACTGGTAACACCTTACCTTCTCTAACTCTTCTGCTGTAGGTTCATAGGATTTCCTTTCACTTTCATACTGGTAGGTATCCCTGTAAGTCAAGCACAATGGTATAATTAGTAAACAGGATTCAATTCCACAATCAATTTGATTGATGCAGGTTCTATGTTCAATACATCCATCACTCACCTGTGTTCTGATCCTGAGGTAAAGAAGGCCGGGCCCCCAATTTCCTCATCTGAACTCTCGGGTGGTGGCTGATTTATCCACTTATCTAGATCCAGTCTAAAAAGAAACAGTGCATCCATAACTCTCAAGCAGTCACAGTCAGGTGCGTAAACTAAAAAGTGAAGGAGTCTTTTTGCAAGCCAAAGTCACATTCCAACTGAAGGCAACATATTTTTACGGATGACAACTACCGGTATGTTTATCTATTATAAAGAAACTTCTAAAGTGACAACAAGAAGACAAAGTCATCAATATCCCCCTCAATGGCAAGATACTCTTCATGATTATGTCTATGAGTCATGATTATGTCAAATATTTAGGTGTGTATATAGAAAAGTGGAAGGAGAGTATTGAAAGGTTTTTAAAGTTCTGCTCCAGAAAGGAGCACTATCACCAATTTCAGTCTATGTCAAACTTGTTGCCATGGAAATGACAAAAATATTTTATTCAGAATTCCAAAACTACCAAAAGGCACAAGTACACCACCAGACCAATCTATGTGCCAAGTTTGGTGAAGAAATAGTGAACGGTTTTTGAGTTCAGCTCCGGAAAAGAGCACAACCACCAATTTCAGTCTAAGTCAAACTTGCTGCCATGGAAACGCCAAAAATATTTTATTCAGAAATCCAAAACTACCAAAAGGCACAAGTACACCACCAGATCTATCTATGTGCCAAGTTTGGTGAAGAAATAGTGAACGGTTTTAGAGTTCTGCTCCGGAAAAGAGCACTACAACCAATTTCAGTCTAAGTCAAACTTGTTGCCATGGAAACGCCAACAATATTTTATTCAGAATTCTAAAACTACCAAAAGGCACCAGTACACCACCAGATCTATCTATGTGCCAAGGTTGGTGAAGAAATATTGAACAGTTTTAGAGTTCTGCTCAGGAAAAGAGCACTACCACTAATTTCAGTCTAAGTCAAACTTGTTGCCATGGAAACGCCAAAAATATTTTATTCAGAATTCTAAAACTACCAAAAGGCACCAGTACACCACCAGATCTATCTATGTGCCAAGGTTGGTGAAGAAATATTGAACAGTTTTAGAGTTCTTCTCCAGAAAGGAGCACTACCACTAATTTCAGTCTAAGTCAAACTTGTTGCCATGGAAACGCCAAAAATATTTTATTCAGAATTCCAAAACTACCAAAAGGCACCAGTACACCACCAGATTTATCTATGTGCCAAGTTTGGTGAAAAAATAGTGAACGGTTTTAGAGTTCTGCTCAGGAAAAGAGCACTACCACTAATTTCAGTCAAAGTAAAACTTGTTGCCATGGAAACGCCAAAAATATTTTATTCAGAATTCCAAAACTACCAAAAGGCACCAGTACACCACCAGATCCATGTATGTGCCAAGTTTGGTGAAGAAATATTGAACAGTTTTAGAGATCTGCTCCGGAAAAGACAAATGGACGGAGTCCATTTTAATACCCCCCGCAAAACGTGTTCATCAAATCAAACATTTCATTCCAGTTATTAGGTAGGGAAGTAAGTCAAACACAGACAAGCTAGGGGAATGAAGCAAAACTCATGGCACAATGACAAGGAATTAATCCCTTCAAAAAGCCTGACTTCCCGAAGTTTTAGCATCAAAATAATGTCTAGCATCATAATAAGTTTGTAACCATGTCAGACTTACCCCTCTGGTACTGGCACTTTTCTCTGAGCTTTAGGAGCGACTGGGTTGAGCTCTCCTGCATATAACAGCTCTATGTCATCTCCGATTTTAGCACCTTTGTCTAAGAGTTTGCTGACATACTTCACCAGTTGTAAGATACAGCAAGCCTGCAGAAACACAAACACTCAACTGTTACCAGCAAACCTTTGAGATTCTGTAGGGTGAGATATACAAACTAAAAGGAAAATTTCAACTTAATGTGGACAGAATTTTGTTCTATTACACAGTAAATACTCACTCTTTCCTGCACCTCCAGGTCAGCACTGGAGACGAAGATGGGCAGCTTCTCAGACATGAGCTGGTTGACCTCCCGGAGCAGGTCCTCCTCCCCATCATCCTCTGCCTGCCGCACCACCTTGCCATACAGCTTCAGGATGTTCTGTACATATACACTCTGTATGTGGCCTGGCAGGATGGTGATCTTGGGACGAAGCATGGCCTCCAGTGTGGACTTTGGGTCCTTTAGGCATCTTAATAAGAACATAGAATGCATTATGACTTTGGTGCTAGGTATGGAGAATGAGAGACCCTCAGTTCATACTGAAAGCATGAGCAGTGTTATCCTGCAATGTCCCTACTTCAGATTATTGATGACGTAAATAATGTTCTGTTATTGCGTCCAGTGATAAAGATTTTCAGAAATTAATCCTACTCACTCTGAAAATTCTCCACATATCCAAGCTGCAGCATACAGGACCTCACAGATGCCATTACGCTGGGAGTTGTTGGCCAACACATGGGAATTCTCCAGCAGGATTGCCTGGAGGCGAGGACATATTTGTAACAACTTGCAGAATACAACACATACAAGCTTCAAGAACACCTCTGTCATGTTCAACAAGATTCATAAAAAGATGACAAATCCCCCGGTCTCCACAAATTTGAAAGAACAAATTATCTGACAGGTTTTTTAGTCTAGGTCCAAATCGTTTCCATGGAAATCATGAAAAATATACACGCCAAAAATCTGCAAATAGCAAAAGGCACCACTTCAAGATCTGTTTCATATATCTGCCAAATCTTGTAGAGAAAGATATTGAACAGTTTTTTGGTTGTGCTCCGGAAACAAAGCCCACCCCTCCCATTTGAGACTAAATCCGATTCAAATACGAGAAAAATAAAAATGCCAAAAATCCGCAAAAAGCAAAAGGCATCACTTTGGGATCTGTCTCAAATATCTGCTAAGTTTTGTTGAAAAGTGTTCAAAGATTTTCGAGTTGTGCTATGGAAACGAAGCCCACCCCTCCCTTTCGAGACTAAGTCCAAATTGTTTCCATGGAAACTGAGAAAAATAGAAAGGCCCAAAATCTGCAAATATCAAAAGGCATCACTTTGTGTCTCATATAACTGCCATGTTTTATTGATCGATATTGAGCGAATGTTAAGTTATGCTCCGGAAACCAAATCCACCCCTTTTTGAAACTATGTGCAAATTGTTTCCATGAAAATCCAGAAAATAAAAATGCCAAAACTCTGTAAATAACAAAAGGCACACTTTAGATTCTGTTTGATATATCTACCAATTCTTGTTGAAAATATTGAAAGGTTTTTAGTTATGCTCTGGAAATGAAATGATTCTGAACCAAAGGACGAGCCGTTGACTATATCCTGCATCCGGGAGGATAACAAATGATACACCACTGACAGGACATATATGCCCCTAGCAAACACCTATCAACTTCTGACCTCTAACATTTTGGAAAAGTTGGAAACAAAACAAAGCATTGTTTACAACAGACAGTTATCTCACCATCTGATCCACAGCAAACTGCCTGATGGCCTGCACTCTGATGGCTACGTCCAGCATCTGACTAGCGATCATCTTTCCATGTCGGGTGCCCTCCATCCGTGTCAGCTCCACCAAGATACTCACATACCTAAGATATTATCACAATGGATTAGAACTTCTAAAACTAGTAAAAGTTATTGCATAATTTTTGTTTATCATATTTAAAGCTACATGTTGCAGCTTCAATGAAAAAAAGAAATAAGTTCACATAGCTATCAGAGGATTTGAGTCAGAGTTGGGATGAACACTGTATTACATTCATCTCAGTATGTGAGTGAGTGAGTGAGTGACTGAGTTTAGTTTTACGCCACTCAGCAATATTCCAGCTATATTGCGGCAGTCTGTAAATTATAGAGTCTGGACAAGACAATCCAGTGATCAACAGCATGAGCATCGATCTGTGCAATTGGAAACCAATGACATGTGTCAACCAAGTCAGCGAGCCTGACCACCCGATCCCGTTAGTCGCCTCTTACAACAAGCATGGGTTACTGAAGATCAATATTCTAAAAGTTCTAATATTCAAGGGTACATCTCAGTATGTGAACAAAATAACAGCATCAGAGTGAACACATGAAGATTGAATATGTGAACACTGGTGACATACAATGGATCATAACCAGTATCGACACAGCAATGTTTGATGTCTCAGGTCAATCCCAGTCAAAGATAGTGACAAATTTCAAATATTTAGAAACATTACTTAACAGTGGACACCAAGGACATCGTTATCATCACAACTGTATTACAACATGGACAATCTGGCTTCAACAGAAACAGTAATAAGGTAATTCAACTTACCACTCAAAGTTGGTCACAAACTGGTAGTTAGACTGGCTGCTGATGAGGATGATCTTTGACAGCAGTTCATCCCGATAGTGTGACCCCTCTGCTTTGTCCATGTGAATCATCAACTTCTTCACAATCTCCATCAAATTCTTCTTCGACACCTGAATATGTAACATAATTGTTAGTGACTTAATAAAGAGATACACTATGGAGCAATTATGTATGTACTAAATGACACCTTGTAAAGAGTTTCTATATAACATCATATTCAGGACGTACTATTATCCAACATGATGTCTTAGCTGTATTTCTGCCTAACATGGAACTCAGCAATATTCCAGATATAAGATGGATGTCTGTAAAAATCAAGTCTGGAGCAGACAATCTTGTGAGTGAAATCATGAGCATCGATCTACGCAATCAGAATATGATGGCAAGAGAATCAAGTCAGAGAGCTTGACAACACAATCCTGTTAGTTGCCTCTTACAATGAGAAGTCTTCATAGACATTCTATATAGGTGTAATTGTGTTAAATACTTCCAGTAGCTCACCATTCCATAGAGAAGGTCTAATGCCCGCAGTCGTATTGACTCGTCCTTGTCATCCAGACATTGCAGGATGAGGTCCTTGTGCATCTGAACACTCTTGGGGTGTGTGGCCAAGATCCGAGACATTGCAAGGAGACCAAGGTACTTCACTGTCACACAAAACACATCAGTTACACACATTGCCTGCCACATCACACACTTCAATAATTTACAGGATTCAAAACTAAGTGTCAGGCAGTTTTGGGGGAAACGTTATTTAGCTCAGACTGGTCACTGAAATACAAGTAAATTCTACAAAACATAACATTAGTTATTTTCAAAAGACATCAATTGGGAATTTTGTAGTTTGAATTTTGAGATGTAATTATGTAAATGAGTCAAGGACTAACTTGTTTATCAATGTTACGTTTATTGCACTCCTTTATGCCATATCACAAAAACCATGGACACTGGAATTACCAGTGAAAGACAAACCATTACTTCAATTACTTTCTCCATACTTTACTACCATATTCTGACAACAAATATTTCAAAATCAACATGCTAGTTCCACATTTCAATTATTCTGTTCACAGTAATATAGTTTTCCATCAAACTCATTTCATGTAATTAAATACAAATACATTTTAACCTAAACCTTGACTCTAGTAGAAACATTAAAATAGTATACTTACAGTTTTGATCAGAATCCTCAATTAGGATGCGAAGTTTCTGAACACAAAGCTGAGGGTGAAAGAAACAAACCATTTAGGCTAAGTTACCCCAGCAACAGTCTGGCCACATGGGTGAAGACAACAAGTATCATTCAAATGACAGCAACATGGCAAGCACTTGTGCAATACCAAACTACACAGTTATCTAAACATAATCTGAAACTCATTTGGTACATAGGCAGTGAAATTTAACACACATTTAATTAAAACTGAAGCATACTAGTAATAATTAAAATGTAATGTTTTATAAAGGTATTTAAAAATGTTAGTTTCAAATTTCTGAACAAACAAAGTTAAAGTACATTACAGTTAGTTTTCTGATGGTGTTTCATTACAGGTTCTTATAGATTCATATCAACAACACCATGTAAAGCAAATATACACATGTCACTTGATACAGAGAACAAAATAAACATACCACACTCCCACCAACTAAAACTACCAACACACCATGAGGCCATCAGGTTACCATGACAACCAGTCACTGGTGAACACCTCAAGCCATTCCTGCAAAGCACTTCAGACTATAACACCGCTGATGCCAGGCTGCCAAACTAACTTCGGAAATTGTTCATTAAAGTGCAGTTCAAGTTAGTGAAGCGACTGAAGATATTTCTGTTGCAATTGTAAACAATCCATCCCATAAAACCCATAGGCCACAACCCACATGCATAGATTACATCTTTCTCTACAGACAAGATCTATGGATCTTGATTTATTATAATTCCAGCTTCAAACATCTCCAAGATAAATATCAGACCAGCAAAGACGTGTACCACTATGAACCTAATCAACTACCCATGCAGCTGTAGCCAAAGGGAGACAACCCTGCTCAGCAAGAATGGCTTGTTTCAGACACCAGATTCATCACCTTTACGGAAACTATAAGCCCTGCTCCAGTGTGCTTAATGATGGTCTACACAGATGTTTACACTTGTTTCATTGTAATTTTGTTCATATATGTTGAGATATAGTTCATGATTTTAATACTTAAGAACAGTTACCAATTATTTGGAAATCAATCACAGAAAAATTACTTGTCTCTGAATTTCAAGAAAGGAAGTTAAACTCAATGTAGATAATGATTGTCACTAGGTGAGATCTATCTGGTGGTGCGCAAGGTGGTCAGTCGGCAGGTAGATGGACGGAGGGGCAGTAGGAAGGACATGAGGTTGTAAAAGTACCTGAATTGAGGCGGTGTGGTTGGGGATGCCTGAAGATATAGAAAGGAGGACTGTAAGAGGAGAGAGAACATCGTCAGTATGTGTCCGCAGTGAACCTACAGCCCAGGCTACAGTCTGGAGCAGTCAGTTACCAAGGTTACTTGTGCTTCCAGCACAACACAGAGTTGACCCCTCAGTCAAACTTACAACATCTATCACTACACAGATAGTTTCACGTTAATGGAGATGTTAAAAGCAAATACTGAGCTTTAATATTTCATCATGCACTGAAAATCAAGTAATTATTTGAGACACTTTAAGTTTCCTATACATGGGGAGGTATGTTACTCTTACTACAGATGTTGCTGTCAGTTTTGATATGTTTCAGACATCGTTTCAAAAGCTCAAGGGGCACACCTATTGTGATAATTCCAATCAGTGTTCGAGATGTATTATGGATCGTTCTTAACAGGCCTTTAATCCTTTCAAGCTTCACAGATGGCATTCCCCAAATGGGTCATAACTCCGCAAAACCTGTCTTCATCTCACTCTCATCAGATCTCGCAGGAGAAGGAGAAGATGCTTTGATCCTTTAGACATGTTTGAGGGCTGATTAACATTTATTCGAAACTTCTAAACTAATTTGATCAGGAGGTATGGATAAGTAGTGGTAATATACATGTTAAAGGAAAGCTATGAATTCTATTGTTTGTCTTGCATATACTGTATGTAGAAATCACTTCTAAGACTTTGTATATTAATCAAAGCATGATTCAATATATGTGCTTAACATCTCCATGACAGAAAGTGATTGACAGTCAAATACAATATCAACACTGACATAATGATTTATAGTTGTGACAGACAGACAGACAGAGAAACAGACAGACATAACATCTAGCTCACATGCACAGGTGCTCAGATACATAGTGTCAGGAATTAAGAGGGATCCTGGAGATTTCTGCTGAATGTTCAGAACACCTAAATCTTGACACAAGGATCAGAACAGAGACCCCTTGACTTTTAATCTCAAACACTTTAGACATGGACATATATATCTACAGGATGCATGCAAAGAAATAATGATTGTTTCCATTACTAGTGTTCTACAAAAATATTTAGGACAAAATGCTATGTTCTATGGGAGAACACAATACACTCAGGAGGGGACATGGTATTAACTTTGAAGAAGTGAGAATACAGGTTCCTTTCAGATTTATTTCACACATAACAGTTATTTCACTGATGATGGTGTTACAATTGGAAAGACAAGAATGTTACTCAAAGTTGTTTAATGATTCAGAAACCTATCCAGTCTTTGATAGTTACTTCTGTGTCTCAGATCCCAACATACAAACAACCTATCAAATAATGAAAGCTGACGCTGTGCAAGTCAAGCATCCAATACCAACTTGTTGTTTATATTAAGTCCCTGTAGCATGTTACAACTGAGTGACTGTGCTGCTGATATTTGCAGAGACTGTGTGGGTGTGCTCCCAATGAAGAGGTAATGAGGGTCACCATGGGGAGTGTAAATTATATAATTACATCAGTAATCAAGGTCATATAATGCAAGAACAAAATGTAAATGAAAACAAAGTGGGAACTGAATGACAGGAAGGAAAAGGAAACAAGCAGTATTGATAGGGACACTGGAAATATCAAACCAAAATGTCAGTGCATCAAAAACATACAGTTGTTAAATACTAGACTACAGTACCAGTGTCTATAGGATACATTTTCCATTTTCTCAAAATGAAAGCAAGTCAGTGCTAATGAATCTTGTAAAGATTTGCAAGATAAAAGCGAGAAATTATTAGAGGATTAAATATTTTGAAATAATTTATAGACTCTGGAATGTCATACACAAATCGTCACTGCAGACACAAATCATAATGAAAAATAAGACATTGAAAATTTAATGGGTTTTTTCTTTTGTGCAAAACAAATATCAGTCAATAATTCAATTCATTCAACAATCAATTTTCAGTTGACATAAAATTATCAGTGTAAAGTAATGACAAGGAATATTTTGGAAAACATTTTTGTTATTTATGACACAAACAAATACATTTGATAATCTGGCCCCTATTCTAGAATGTTAATGTATGGCGTTAAGCAGAGCTACAAATTCTTAACTGCTTTACGCCAAAGATAAAGAATTCTTAAGAAAATGTTTACGACCTATTCTCAAATCGTTCTTATCGAGTTCGTAACCCCAACACGACTAACCAAGTCTTAATAACTTTTCGTAAGCCACGAAAGGAAGTCTTTTGTCTGAAAGTGAGATTTAGTAGGGGTTTTCCCGTGACGTCACAGGTATGAGGGGATTCCCATGTTTACAAACAAGGCAGGTGATAATAGAGTTGGCGGCTATTTGTTCAGTGCTTGTATTCCCAGCACTCCTAGGAAGCAACGGACCTCAAACTGGTCTATTACAAAGGGGGAACACTAATTGAAGAGGTGATAGCAAATTACAGTGTCCTCTTTGGACATCGTTCTAACTCATGATCATCCAACAAATCCAAATACCTCGTCCTGTTTCTGTAAACACATCCCTGTTCACCTTTAGATCTACATCATTCATCAAAACAATCAATGCCACCATCTTTAATTTGAGTATCTCATTTACGACAACCCACTAGCTGTCTTTGATTTTTCTTAAATTTAAGAATCCGTAGGGATAAGAACATTTCAGGGTTAGGGTAGTAGAAATTTGTAAAACACTAAGAATGGTTTTAAGAAGTTCTTAGACCTACAAACGTTTCGATATATAGGAGCCCTGCTTCCTGCCCCTTCATTTGAGAAAGAAATCATGGGTAGCCCCTTACACGAATAGCAACAATTCTGTTATCCCTAATATTCCATGTCAAGATTATATCCTGTTTCTGCCCCTGTAAAGACTATCGACAACGTAAAGATAAAACAGTTACTTTCAATGTTTTACACAGGTCCTCTGCAAGAATCATTCAGAACTAGAAGTGGTAACATGAATGAAGCATTTGCTGTGGACTTTTTCGAACCAAAGCAAAGTGTTTCTGAATGCCCAGTGCCCCAAGTATGAACACACTGACACTACGGTCACAACCATCAGACAAGTTCTTCCTGCAGATGAGCAGGATGACACAAGTACAAATGTGACATTAATTATCACAAGGAAGGCAAATCCACAAACGCACACAAGTAATATATTTCAAAATCTATATAACTGTCAATATTGTTTTTAACATTTTACTTCAACATGTTCAACTGAAACTCAAAAGTATAAACAGCTAATAGAAATACTGTAGTAACATATGATGATAAACAAAACTAAAACAAACACATCATGAAATCAACTGAGTGAATGACTGAATGTCATTAATGCCTGTCAGAATTTCAGTACGTGCTTTACTGGCAAGATAAATTCATCTAAACTTTCATCGGATGGTTTAGAGAGGATGATTAAATAGATGAGGACCATGTAACATTTGCATTTTCAAAATGTTTTAAATAACCAGTATAAAAAACCATTAATCAACCCCAACTTAAAAAATAATGTAATAATAATGTGGTGATATCCCATACATCTAAGCAATTTGTCAAGTACATCCAGGTTGAAAACGTCATGAGCAATGGATAATAGAAAGAGCTTAAGTTCACAAGATACAAACTTTGGATAATTACTTCACTCAGTTGTCATAAATGTGTCAATTTGGCTTTAATCAGGCCAAACAAACAAAATGTTGTGGTTCCCGATTACACCTCTTTACAGTTTAGGGTAGGTAGATAGGACTTCTTTTTTTTTACATATTTTTTAAATTTTTTATTATTTTTAATTTATCAATGTGTAATCGTTTCTGTAATCAAGCTTGCGGCCATCATGTCAACTTTCTCTATCAGAATGACCTATGTCTGCCGGTGGCAGGAAAAAACAATGGTATCTGAAAGCTTATTTTATTCATACCGCTTTAAACAAAATAGGGTCGGCATCAGAATTCAAGGGTTGGTTGGGTAATCGGAACAAGATTTTTAAGGCCTCATTTATTGTATTGTCAGTAAACAGATTGCACAGAAATGGCATGGAACCCTTACAGTGTATATGGTCCTGGACACACAGAATATTGACTGTGGAATTTCTTTAAACTCTATTACTGAAAATCAGCAGACATTGATTTCATCCTTCAATATTCACCTTCAGAGGTGATAGACACTATATGAGTTCCATGTCTACCAACAGTAGATATGAAGTAAATGTCAGTAGAATGATAGAAGCCATCTCACCAGTTTCTCCCACCTCTGCCTCAGTAATTCTGTTCAAGTACTCAACTGTAGTCACCTAAACTGATGAGTTTCAACCAAAGCCAGGGCAGTTGACACTTTCAAATTACTATCACATCTACATATATGTAATGGTGCACCCACATGACACAAAATACTGTGTTATTTATTGCAGTCAAACAATGATTAATTCACACTTGAGAAAACCATTAGTGGAAGGTGTTTATGTCATCAGGATTTGTAGTGATTTCAGGACGTTTTCAAAATTTCATCAAGTTTTGATAAATTGAAATGGTCTGAAACCAAGCACTGGAACTTCTGAAGAAACTGAGAATGGCACTACAAACTGGCAAGGTGAGAACTTCAGTCACTCTGTGCTAAGTGAAGGACGTTAGTCTCACTCACCTGCTATCACGGTGTTAATACATTCATATAACAGCGACATGGCCGACGTGCTGAAAGTAACATGAATACCATCACAAATGAAACCTTGATAAAAGCACATCTGACTTTCTGCAGTTATTGCAGTGAGAAAGAGAGCTGATTCAGTGTGAGAAATTGCACATCTCATTTTTAATACACCCAGGGAAAATAAGGATTGGAATTTACAGAAAATCTACCTCATTGACTAATTAGAAACTATAAGTGCAAAGACTAATTGCCTGTGTATTATATTTACCTAACGATGATAATCTTGGGATAAAACCAACAACAAAATATGCACACACATTAAATAAATAATTAACATAATTAAAGGGCAATACCTTTCATGAAAGTTTTTTTAAAAAAAGTTGAAGCTATTCTGAGACATATAGTGTGACTGGTGTTTACACACATTGTGCATATGAACTTTCGACTAGTTGGATTTAACTGAAGCCAATTTCAGCTGAATATGCTAGTAGCAGAGTTCCAAGTGACAGTTTAATACCTATGAATCAAGTTGGTCAGAGGTTCGATCAGTTTCTTCCCAAGTCGAGGTTCAAGAGGTGTTAACGCACTGAACTGGAAAAAAAACACACACACAATATATTAACAGTTGAGTGGGGATATTCCCATCCTTTCATGAAACACACCCAATTTGGAAAGGAAGGCAAGGAAAGGAAAGGAAAGGCTATGATGTCTGCACAGCCCAGACAAAGTTGTAAGGTTATGTGATAACTTTGTGTGTAACATATTACTGCTGGTGAAGAGTAACAATAAAGTTTTTTGAACAATGGGTAATTGTGAATAGAAAGATAACATAAAAAGTATTCCAAATGGTCAGCAGAGCAAGGAATACAGTATGTCAGGCAATGTTGTGTGTTGTTGTGTGTTGATGTCAGCTGATGTCAGGGGGCACGGGACAACATACCAGTTTGATAATCTTGATGAGGACCCAGTTGTTGGTGGAGCTGGTCATCAGTTTAAAGAAGAGAGGAGCTAGAGACAGATAGTTCTTGGGGTTCTTCCTGGCCAGCTCACAGATGACATTGACCGCTGCAGACTGGACACCTGTAGAACAAAGTGGTCAACAGCTGATACTGTGCTACATGTGGACAGGCCTACAACACTCCAGCGTAACTTTATTAGTTGGTCTAATGCATGTTTGACATTATTAAACATCTTACAAAAGTGGCCATGAATATCCAATGAAGTCAGAGAGGAACACTTGTTTATGGATAGACAGCCTCTTTCATGCAATAAATGTGATGTTTCGGTGTGAGATCCTAACACCGTTATCAAGCAAATGATGGGTAACACTTAAAGAAGTCCAGTGAAGCTGTTCTGTGTATTTAGGCATTTAGGCGATTGAACACTGTCATTTTGTCACAAACCCATTTTCTTTGTCAAGTAAGAAAAATATTTACTATTAAAATAGACTGTCCTTCCAGATAAAGTTAATAATGAATTTTCAAATTATTTTAGTATTTCAAGGTATCCATTGCTCAAGACAAGTGGCACACCCAATCATGTCATTTAAAAACAGAGATAAGCAACAAGTCTTTGATATATAACAATCAATGTTCTAGTGAACACCACTAACCAGGGTCTGCGTCTTCTAGTTTCTCCTTCAGCCTGGGGAATGCAGGTCGGAGAGCCTCGGGAAACTGGAGGAATACTTTGTACATGATGAGTACTGCCTTCTTCCGCAGATACGGCCGAGATGATGTCATCTGCATACAAAACGTGTTTGTTAACATGGGTTGATCTCGTATGTGTAAAGTATTTCCTTACTGCACAAAAAGAGTACCGCCTTCTTCCGCAGATACGGCCGAGATGATGTCATCTGCATACAAAACGTGTTTGTTAACATGGGTTGATCTCATATGTGTAAAGTATTTCCTTACTGCACAAAAAATCAGATAAAATGTAAACAATGAGTACCACACAAGCAAGTAATCTGAAACATCAACTCAACGAATATTGCAGTTACAGAAACATAGGAGCTGGAGTGATTGACTGCTGTCTTGAGCTGCTCTCAGAAATACTCCCTGTATATCATGATAGCCTACATGAACCAACCAGACGAACCATCAGTTCGACGTCAAATAATGATTCATGTCACTAAGGTAAAATGATGCAAAATTGGACAAGTGAACCAGCCTCATGACCCAATCCTTGCCACATACGACAAGCATGAAATACCAGAAGTGCATTCCACACAGAACTTGCAGTGTTACAGAAATGGAGAGTCTACCTTATATTTTCACACTCAATGACCCAGGCCTCTACTCACATGAAACACTGCTAACACATGTACAGATTAACTATCTGATTAGCCAAACAAAAAGCCACAGAGGCAACAACTACATCTCACCAGTGTCATGATGTCATTAGCAAGATCCCTGGCCAAGTCTGCCGTGATGAAACATGACAGCCCGCTGAGAGCCACGCCAGCATCGTAAATGTTCTGACTGCTGAGATCCTGAATTAACAAGTCAACATTGCATGTCAACATCAGTTTGGGATGACAAAAAAGCAGAATGAACCTATACTTTACAAATACATACTGATGAAAAGTGAAACAAAATGAAATATGACCAAACAGATAATGGAATAATCTCCATAAGCATTTAGCTGGAAAGAAATCAGATTTACCTTTCTGATCATGTTCGTTGTCAACATGAGGACGTCCGTCTCATCATGAAAACACTGCGAAGCCGACAAATATCCAATCCGCTGATAAAAGAAGACAAACATGATGTTAAATTTCAAATTCAACACACAAAATCAACAGATTGAAAGTCCACAAAAATACTTCATTTATTAAATATGACAGGATCCTTTAAGTTTCACTCTCAAATTTAGAAAAGATAATCACAAAGAGTACTACATCCCAGGCAACCATGTTAGCATTGTCTTGACCATAGAAGCAAATCATACTGACTTTTATAGTGAACTTGGTTGAGCTCATGACCTCGATGATGTTGAAAGCAGCCCAACTGATGTCGTAGCCCAGCATCTGGAGCTGAAAAAATAATGCAACACATATTACCAGATTATATCGTCTTTGATAGAAGCTAAATCCATATGGTACCTACATGTGTCAAATCCATCTAAATATGTTCATCAGCAAATAACCATATTGTATGTGTTATGTAAAATAGCTACATTTGTGCATAACGACTGCGCCATATATTGAGACTTAACACTATCAGAAAAGTGCAGTATCAATTGCAGTAAGCTTTTTATCTCCATCAATACAACCAACAATAAGCAACATGATGAAACATGCTGCATCCACCTAACAGCAATGAAAGGAAAAGACAGCCGAGCAACATCACAAGAAAGTATGAAACAGTTAAGTTTACTTCGGATATGAAAGTAGATGATTCATACAAGATAAAAACCCATTTCCATCAAATATCTTAAACCAAATGCCTGCTTAATTTACATGGACAAAAAAATGTTTTATTGAAAGTTTTGGTGACATTATGTGTATAAAAACGCTGATCAATACCATGTCAAGAATATTTGTGAACAATAGTCACATTATACCGTCTACTTGACCCATGACTTGACTGACACGAACCATCAACCATGTTATATCATGGGCTTATGCTGCCCTTACTTTCTCCTACTGCTAGGGTTTGCTGAGGGATAGATGTTGTCACATCCCATGACACATCTGGTTATAGTAATGACTAGGTGATGACTTACATAGGTGAGTTTGTTGACGGCATTGGACTTGATGGCCAGATTTTCCTGCTTCAATTCCTGTTTGATCTCGTCGATGCATTCTGCTATGTACTTGGCCTGCAGCACAAAACAATAATTAAACATTGCATCAGTACATAAACTCACTCACGATTAGCTGATAATAATTCTAATACATGTAATCAAACACGAATTCACACTATTACGAAGCACTGAGATGTTATCAGACTCAGCAATTAATCATTTTAGCTGTACTTAACAAAACATTCAAACATTTGTTTTTAGCCATGGAGGGTTTCCTAAATCAGTGACAATTTGAAACCGTTCAAAACTGTACAATATTGATTCAAAATGCTTATAAAAGGATAAATTTATTGGATCTAATAATAGATTCACTGCTTCACGTTTTTAAACTGTCATCACCTGAATACGTTTGTCAATATCAAATTTCATATTAGATATGAAAAACAATAACTGAAGCGCCACAACACGGTTTGATAATTTTATTGATTTACTAAGCAGACAGGCTAATGGGGATCGTTACTTTGGGTTATCTTTCTACTTTCATGCAATTTACTCCTCTCAACCAATTAGGATCATGTTTTGGTCAAATGAAACCTAGAACTCAAATATATGACATTAAACCCAGTTTGTGATGGTAATATACTTTGCTGAAGAATCTGTCAACCTGTCAAAGAAATCTGACCAAGTGACACAAGCATTCTGACAATTGACTGAAATTTTCAGTTGTATCACAAAATATGAAACTGACTCACAAAGACACTGACTGCAACCTATTTATACAAAAAGAAAAGGTACTGACTGCATGAAAGACTGCATAAAAGACTGCATGAATTTCCTTCTTGTCAAACCCAGTTACTATTTATTAACTTCATCATGGTGTCATGGACATGGTTTACCACCCTCATGCTAATATCACAACGAAGCAATTCTGATACTAGTAAAACCATGATCAGTAGACTCTGGCACAAATCAGAATGCAAGTCATGTAGACATATGACTACACAAATTATCAAGAGGCAGTTTCATTCATCATTGCTACATGTCAGAACAATGTATGTCCCACTGCTTCATTCACTGGTCATCAAACAAATGTCAATTGCTCCAAATGGTCTCTTATCTCTATCATAACTATGATACTGGGGTGACCGTACAAATGCAAATGAATAGTACAACTACTACATAAGCATTGTCATCCCATCAATACTTTTAACACAGTGTCATTAATATTCATGACTTGTTATGCAGCATGAAAACACATACATAAACACACCTACACACTTTTTACTCTTATCATAAAATCAACATAACATCTACATTAGTATCATGAATAGTTATGAAGATTTCAGGTTATCTTCAACTTGCTGAAGTGGTATAACAGAAATGTTATGCCAATATTTGACTGTCCAGACTATGGTTCTGTTTTTTCTATATATCCTATCTGATAGAAACTTTCAGCAAATACTAGTAACCTACATGCAGACATGGGGATTGTATTGATAGATCTTATCTGTAGGTTGTTTATAAATGATCACAAAAATTCTTAAAAAAGTTGCTTTATGCAAAGGAAAGGTTAGAGCATACAGCTACTATAGTACTGTCGGAAATAGAAAAAAACTGTTTTTAGGCTCTTACTCTGTATCCCTAAAATTGACACAATTGCATATAGCATATGTCGAAATAACCCACTTCGGCCTAACTGGGCGTTCAGTGGGATGCGTAATACGATATCCAGAAAAGCATGTTAACTCGTAAAATCGGGCAAAACTTAGAAAAAATACGAATAGCTGCTGAAAACAATAGATCAGATGATAGATGGCAATTAGGTCGCTCAGCCAGGTATGACGACGGACCGTCGACTCACCTGGCATGAAATGCACGCGCTGCCTACAGGCACAAGGGGTCATCTCTCAAAGATATTTTGTGCTTTTTGTGTGTTGACTGTCTCATCTACTGATTAACATCTTACGGTGTCTTTCTTTCATAAAATTTATGTTGAGATATGTAAGAGAGTATGATGATCAAAACCATAGAAACGCGATCGTAGTATATAGGTGGCATGACCACCAATTAAGATCGACAGGACTGGATATTATTTGTAAATTGTTATGACGTGCCGTGTACCTCCCCAGCATAATTGCCCTAAAGGATTATCTTATCTTAGCTGATATCTCTATCCCCAAGCCCGACCCCAGGTTTTGCTTTTGAGGCGACCCCTCCTATCTGTTTCTTTTTATAGTGACAGTGAGACTGCATGGTAGCTACATCCTTAATAGTTACAGCATAAAAGTTATTATTTTTTACGTCTGCTATCGTTTATAATGAATCTACGTCTAATTTCAAATTGGGCATTTAAAAAGTGTCCCTCGTAATACAATATCGTCGCACACTAATTTGCATAAAGCCATGGTCTGTTCCAAATAAGTCTTTTTGGACCGCATTGCTCATTTCTGCACTAATTTCCCCTCAGTAAAGTCCCTTTTCTCCATTTCCTATCTCTCTACCACTGAGACTGAAGTTAGGCCGAACTCAGTTTAACAGATATTTCACACTTTCACATATCAACTACATAAATTGTAGAGATAAATGAGAAAATACAGGTTTTTTTCTATATCCGACAGTACTATAATAATAGCCATGATAGTTGGAGGCTTCGTTATGCACACTCATATTCAACATTCCTGATGCATGCCATATATCTGCATGGTGATCCAGTGATTTACACATTGATCATTGATCCACAAAAATGGGATATGACATTAAAATCCACCAAATCACTGAGCCTGACAAATGGACACAAACAGTCGCCTGTTAAGACAAGCGTGGGTTTGGTGTAACACAACACTGAACACAAAGGATAACTTGTACAAAATGAAAAGGTAACACTTGTCTTAAAAATGACACGCTTTCGAAAAAAACATCACTGACCACTGACACAGTACATGGTAAAAGACAAAAGAAACAATATTTTACAGATTTATGATACTTTTGATGATCACAACAAACAGAATGGGTGAAAAATGCAAAGTAAATAAAATAAGACATTTTCCTCTGATGCTGAGTCTGGAGATATACATTTTATCTGTGCACATTTTCTCTCATGGTGTCTTTTTCTTGGTATTCTTTAATTGCTATCAAAGCCCACCCATATTTTTGTTAAGACAATAGTAGTTCATAGAGGCCATATACATCACCTTATTTATCAAACTTCATAATAACATGTATCTAACCCATAACCTGCACATGCCAATAAATACATGACAACATTAAGACATGAGGCTAATGTAACATTTGAAAAACAAATTATCATTCCAAATGGTAACAAACATTATGATTGATTTCCATTATAATACTATGGTCCGTCTTTATTGTAAACAATTACAACTGAAGTAAACAATGATCAAGGAGACAATAGCTCATCAGACTAAATCAAAGAGACCCTTAGACTCTTTATCTGAAACCCAAGATAACACTTCATGACAAACGTAAATATTTTGCAGCAGAACTATACTGGGCATATTATCTCATTCAAGTTATATTGTAATGTGACATTTAAGGGAATTATATGACCTGTCATACAAACACAAATATAAAAACAACACAACCCCTGTGAAAAGGCATGTGATCAACCCTGTTATTGCAACACCCTTCATGTGATAGCCAGGCTGCCTGGTGATTATTTCAAAATTGATGTATAATTCATATATGACATCATGCAACAAATAATTTATGATAACAAAAATACAATAAGTTTTCAAATCAAATACACCATGAGAACTGGAAATACGGACTAACAATGTTTATTGGTACACGGTGTATCGCTTGTTCCTCCCACTTATCTAAATTACACTGATTATGAAGGGTTCCACATCGGCAGTTTACCGGCTACCGGCTTCTGCGCAGATCAAGCGAAGACAGAACTAACGTCTCTCAGATAACTAACAAAAATTATCAATACATCTATCCTGATTTACATCTAATATCCAATAAGTAACACTGACATAGGACACATCAGGTGACATGACATATTGTGGCAAGCGAAACCTGCCCACCTCATTTTCCTTGTGATTTCTTATGCCTCGTACAAGATCTTGCAAATTCTTGTCCAGGACCCGTTCTAGGGTCCCTTTCACCTTTTTGAGCGCCATCTTAAATTAGATTCGATGTGACCAAATCCTCATCTTGCTCAAGAATGTCACTGATTTATAAGTATCCATCCCTGATTAGGATGCATCGGCGATAAAGTCGACAGTCTCATCCAACATGGCTTCCGCTTTCAGAGATCACATGACCCCGTGACGCGTACACAAAGTATAGTGCCATCTACGTTGATTACAGGGAGGACAACTCCAAGAAAACCAGCAAATCTGAGACTAATGACGCTAGTGGAAGTTGATGCTTTAGTTGTTAATTCACTTTTCACACTCTACAGCCACAATGTCGTCAATTAAACTGTGTCCCTGATATGACTGCTAATGTTACGATTTAATATTTTTATTTTCGACAAGTAATTAAGCATAAGTGGTACGTATTCTTGTTCCTGCTAACGATGAATCAACGTCTTTTGGCTCATACCAGTTTTGTTTTGTCAGATCGCCTCTCCTAATCATACCAAATATTACCCAAGCCAGCCTGTCCCACAATGACCTCGGTGCATTCGAGCGTTGGGACATGTCAAATGGAAGCTGGATCTGCCTGAATGAATTTTGAATGACAGTTTGTTGCAAGCAGAAAGAAACGAGGTTCGCTGCGTTCGAGTTCATATTGTTAGAGTTTGTTTGTTGTTTGCTCAGCAATATGCCAGCTATATGACTGCGGTCTGTAAATAATCGATTATAGGCCAGACAATCCAGTGATCAACGACATGAGCATATGCAATTACGATACGATGAGTTGTGTCAACCAAGTCAGGAAACCCAACTGGGTGCCGTTCCACTAACCGATCTTAGCCCTACGCCAATCGTTAACCCCTAAAATCCCAATCTTAGCGTGACGTTACGATCGGCATACCGTTCCACTAACCAATCTTACCTAAGTCAATTGTAAAGTTAAGATTCAAAGTCTAAGTTAATCATGACCAACTTAGGATAGCTAAAATCAATCGTAGAGAAACCAAAATGGTGGCTTTCCTATTCTATGTGAAAAATAAGAGCGAGCATTTCACCGTGAGCGTCCCCTAAAATCCCCCATGAAATGAATTTGTATATTTCTGTGATGTAAACAAACACTGCACTGAAACCTTACAAATGTCAGGCCAGTCTGACCACTGTCGTCATGGGAACACAGCCGAGCGAGTCGGTGTAACACATTTGTACAACAATATTGCAAAGTCATGGTTAAGAATAGGGACAGCCGTGAAGTGAACAATGTTCTGAAACAAAAAGATACGAATATGTTTGATTTCACGTGCGCTTATAGAGGATGCCTCCTCACGCCTTGTTTATTCTGATTGACAAGGTTCAGGCACATATTAAAAGCTCTGACGCAATTGACATTTTTAAAGTCCAGACTTAAAACCTGTTCTCAGTATATTACTTATAATCTCGGCTGTAAATACTCTCGGCTGTAAATACTCTCGTGTAAATTATCTGTACATAGCGCTTTGAGCATGCTCCAGGATGTGGAATAGGCGCACTATAAATATGCATTTATTATTATTATATTATGCCTGATACCCAGCGTTCACACGCACATGCACCTGAAACCAAGGTGCTCACTACCCTAATATTTTGCTCTAGTATTTTTCTCCACGTTTACACTTGGTTGGAAAAATACCCATGAAGGCCCGGGTTAGAATATTGAACTTCAATAACCCATGCTTGTCGTAAGAGGCCACTAACGGGATCGGGTGGTCAGGCTCGCTGACTTGGTTGACACATGTCATCGGTTCCCAACTGCGCAGATTGATGCTCATGCTGTTGATCACTGGATTGTCTGGTCCAGACTCGATTTGCTAAGATACATAGCGTTCACTAACATGAACGCTCATGTTAGTGAACGCTATGCATCTTAGCTAGATTATTTACAGACCGCCGCCATATAGCTGGACTATTGCTGAGTGCGGCGTAAATCTAAACTCACTCACTCACTGAGTTGGTTCGTAAACTACTTCCATCATTTGCTAGACTATGCAAAGGGAGATAACTCGTGCCTCGCATTCCTCTATCTCTCGCACGAAAGAGTCTCGATCTAAGCTTGAATCGGATCGTAAGATCGGGACCGGCTACGATCGGCCTAAGATCGGGTAGTGGAACGGGTGTAACTTTTAGCTAAGACGATTGTAAAATTGGCGTAACTTGCTAACGGGGGGGCCACCGTTGTTCAGGATTTAGGATTTCAGTCACTGGCTTGGATGGCTCAGGTTCGATTCTTTATAATCCACCATGATATTATAACAGGTCCTTGTCACCATTGGTGTAAATTAAACAACATTCACTTTATTGTTGGCGTTCCCCTGTGTGATGTGACTGGAAGACCGCCAAAAGCGATTGAACACCCTAATCACTCACTCACTCACTCACTCCCCCACTCACTCACTCCAGGCATTGTTTCTGGCTCGGTGTTACAATAAACCGTGAGTAATTACATATGCAAGCACCAATCGAACACATCTGTCACACATACAAACGTTCTACAGTAATTAATGCTTAGGGATGTCGAATGCAGTACTTGTTCTGTTTTTATTTACGAATTTGAAATTATCATGAATATTTCTGGATGTATGATAATGCATATTTGATACTGTGGCGTGTAGTGGCAAGTTCATAACAATTACGTAGAGATAGGTGGCGGAGGGTAGGAAGGGGATCGAGTTGGATAAATAGCCTGTCGTTCCATGTGGGAAAGCCTTGTCTCAAATACAGATGCAAGTTTACATCTTACAAAGCTAAGACGCAACACTAGCATTGATCTGACGGTCGCAGTGCCTAGAACAACACTGATGGATAAAACGAGATTTCTGCCATTCACCCTACGTCCATACAGAAACGTATTTGTAAAATGAGATTCTATATCCGCCCACAATGTTCGGAGAATCGTTTTAATGATGTATAATCCATACACCAGAATCTGACATATGAAGATGACTGTTCTACTAGGTGAACATGACCAGATGTCGCCAACGAACGTCAACAATTAACATATTCATAGCCATCCAGCATCTCTGTATCAGAGGTAGGAGATGTATCTGTCGTGAAGCGGCCTCTCTCATTTTCAGAAAACTGTTCACGCATTGCTATATGTTAAATGGCGACATCTGGACGCACGACATGAAAATGCTTCTTTTTGGAATTAGTGATAATTCATTATCAGCACTGGATGCCATACATTTTCTCATTCATATTGGGCACAGTGCCCATTATTCCCATGTTGGCCCAAATGGGAGATTTCGTATAGATTGCTCATGTTCCTGTTGAACATAAATGGATGGTTCCTTTCGCTGCATTCCATTGAGTGAGTAGGCCTGTGGCCAGCCTTTATAAAGTAGAAGTAATGCATCAATATCACAGCCGCAGTGGCATTCTCGATGTATCAACAGGGCCGGACCCTTGATACCAGGATGGCGCCTCTCCCCGGGAGAAATGACCCCGACCCATGCACAGTGTCTCATAGTGTGTTGTATTCACGGGAGTTAGGATGTTTGCTTATGCCAGCGAAATATTGCTGCATCAAATGGATTCTTTGTGCCAGTATCTTATTGCTGAATACAAGGGGATTCTTTGTGTGGCGGCGTCACATTGCTGCATGCTAGGGGATTCCTTGTGTGGCAGCGTCATATTGCTGCATGCTAAGGGATTCCTTGTGTGGCAGCGTCATATTGTTGCATGCAAGGGATTCCTTGTGTGTATATTGCTGCATACAAGCAGCATTGCTGCATTGCCTTGTGTGGCAGCGTCACTATTGCCATTAGTCATATTGCTGCATGCTAGGGGATTCCTTGTGTGGCAGTGTCATATTGCTGCATACAAGGGAGATTCCTTGTGTGGCAGTGTCATATTGCTGCATGCTAGGGGATTCCTTGTGTGGCAGCGTCATATTGCTGCATGCAAGGGAGATTTCTTGTGTGGCAGTGTCATATTGCTGCATGCAAGGGGATTTCTTGTGTGGCAGTGTCATATTGCTGCATGCTAAGGGGATTCCTTGTGTGGCAGTGTCATATTGCTGCATGCTAGGGGAGCTGCATACTAGGAGATTCCTTGTGTGGCAGCGTCATATTGCTGCATGCAAGGGGATTTCTTGTGTGGCAGTGTCATATTGCTTGCATGCAAGGGGATTCCTTGTGTGGCAGCGTCATATTGCTGCTGCATGCTAGGGATTCCTTGTGTGGCAGCGTCATACTACTGCATACAAGGAGATTCCTTGTGTGGCAGTGTCATATTGCTGCATGCTAGGGGATTCCTTGTGTGGCAGTGTCATATTGCTGCATGCTAGGATTCCTTGAGTTCATATTGCTTGCAAGGAGATTTCTTGTGTGTAGTGTCATATTGCTGCATGCAAGGAGATTCCTTGTGTGGCAGTGTCATATTGCTGCATGCTCAGGGCTAAGGGGATTCCTTGTGTCAGTGTCATATTGCTGCATCATATTGTCATATTGCTGCATGCAAGGAGATTTCTTGTGTGTGTGTCATATTGCTGCAGCTAGGAGATTCATGTGTCAGTGTCATGCTGCATGCAAGGAGATTTCTTGTGTGGTCAGCTGCATCATATTGCTGCATGCAAGGAGATTTCTTGTGTGACAGTGTCATATTGCTGCATGCTAGGGGATTCCTTGTGTGTCAGATTTCTTGCAAGTGTGTCAGTGTCATATTGCTGCATGCTAGGGATTTCTTGTGTGGCAGTTTCTTTTCATATTTGCTGCATGCAAGGAGATTTCTTGTGTGGCAGTGTCATATTGCTGCATGCAAGGGATTTCTTGTGTGGCAGCAGTCATATTGCTGCATGCATATTCATATTGCTGCATGCAAGGAGATTTCTTGTGTGTCAGGTCAGTTGTCATATTTCTTGCTGCATGTCATATTGCTGCATGCTAGGAGATTTCCTTGTGTGGCAGTGTCATATTGCTGCATGCTAGGGATTTCTTGTGTGGCAGTGTCATATTGCTGCATGCAAGGAGATTTCTTGTGTGGCAGTGTCATATTGCTGCATGCTAGGGATTCCTTGTGTGGCAGCGTCATATTGCTGCATGCTAGGAGATTCCTTGTGTGACAGTGTCATATTACTGCATGCTATGGGATTCCTTGTGTGACAGTGTCATATTGCTGCATGCTATGGGATTCCTTGTGTGGCAGCGTCATATTGTTGCATGCAAGGGAATTCCTTGTGTGGCAGTGTCATATTGCTGCATGCTAGGGGATTCCTTGTGTGGCAGTGTCATATTACTGCATGCAGGATGATTCTTTGTGTGTTCTTATGTAATAATCAGGAATGCAGGGGGATGTGTTTGGTGCCATGGGCAGGCAAGATGTTCTTAGTGCTAATCCAATGAGATAGCATGCCTCAGTTCTAACATAAGTGCCTAACTCAGACACACAATTTAAAGGTCACATGCAACGTAAAACACAACTTTGCAGATTCTGATACCTTTCGGTATGGACTTTCCGAAACAAATCATCAAAAATGCAATTTGAACTTATGAAGTTGAAAAATAACGCGATGAAAAAAAACGCGCGAAATCGTAGTTCAAACGATTCGCTAATTTTTCCCCAGCATTTGGGGGGAATTCAAGTGGTTTCAACAGCTGGGCTGCGCTCATAGCACGTGCGCAGTGAAATAGGTTCGCGCAACTTGGAAGCGGGTTGTCCGGTGAATACTCGGTGAAGGCTTTGGTGTGAGCTATTTTCCTAATGTTTTGTTGATATCTCAAAGGGGCGAGCTTTTTATATGTTAGGACAGTAAATTAACTGTTTATATAATTTCATTTGCCTATTTTACCACACGTTATCCTTACCGAGTCACTTTTTCTGTTCGATACTTAAAAGCAATGTCATTATTTAGCGTTGACAGAATTTCTAACTGTGATATAAATATGTCGTTGTCACAGACAAAACTCAATGTCTTGTTTTATTGACACCTGTGTGCCTGCCTGCCTGTCTGCTAATGCATTGATTTATGGCCCGAGTTCGGTCTCTGTCACATTATGTAATTACACAGACAGGCAGGTGTGATACTTAAACACATGCCATGTTATGATGTCTGTTGATTGCAAAATGTTATACACAAAAAATGAGCATGTATTTACCCCCATCTCTATATATACACACACAATGAGCCGTGAGGGCATCTGCAAATGAACCAGCCGTTACACTTGAGTGCACACCCACCCGCTCTGACTGGGTTCGGTATCCCGGCTGCTTCGTTTCTTGGGAAGTAAACCCAAGTAAAAAATATTGCACTTTTGATTTGCGATTGTAGGCTTATAATTTTGTTTATATGTTTTTTGATAACCAGCAATGTATATTATATGTCATGAATAAGTGATAATTGTGTTTTAATTATGTTTGATTTTTTGGTTGCATGTGACCTTTAACGTCTTTTGGTATGACGCAACCAGGGAATCGACCAACCAGATAGCTGCTCTATTTACCGGACCCTGTATGCGTCACAATATCAACAACGGCGTCTTCGTAAAGCTTATTCCAGGCTTAGTGATCAAAGACAGTGAAAATATAAATTAAAATGACAGGAACTGTGACACGAAAACAAGACAGATAGTCGAATTCATTGACAGCACATTACCAGATGAAACTGGCATTTATTTTCAATCCCGCTAACAGTGCGCCCTGGGGAGAATCCAGAACCATTGTGATCGTGGATCTATAAGACCACTATCAACAGTATAGTCCGACACACGCCTTCCAGCACTACTCTGTGATAGTTCACCTCACTCAGGCATTGTCACTGTGAAAGTGGAGGAAAACCACACTGTGCATAACGGGCGGATAGTGTCTGGCAAAAACGTGTAGTGTGGCTTAGACCAGACAATGTAACCATGATAGAACCCCCGTGCTGAGATCGATAGTGCTGGCGTTATGGCATGCATGGTTTTCTGGGGCTCGTTACGTGAGCTTTCTGCTGGCTCCATTAGTGCCTCTGCACTTTCTCCCCTGATTGAAGTACATAATCCTAAATCTGTTTAAAGTAATCAACGTGTTCAAACATGGCGTATCCTCACTGTAAAGCAAAGTACCTGCTCAAATATGACATATTGCAGCTGCTAAGCAATGTAAGTCTTCAATCATGACATATCCCAGCTGCAAAGCACTGTCCAAACATGACAGATCCCAGCTGTAAATCAGGGTTCTTGTTCCAAATATTGGCTGCCCAGTCATATTGGCATCAGTGGTACTTGTTAAACCGATGCCGCGGCTATAGATGTTCAACCTATATGAAGTCAGCTTCAATCACATAACTTCTTTGAGTGGTATTTCGGGGCGGTGGGGTAGCCTAATGGTTAAAGCGTTGGCTCGTCACGCCGAAGACCCGGGTTCGAATCCCCACATGGGCACAATGTGTGAAGCCCATTTCTGGTGTCCCCCGCCGTGATGTTGCTGGAATATTGCTAAAAGCGGCGTAAAACCAAACTCAGTCAGTCAGTTGAGTGGTATTTACTAAGTAAGGATGAGATATGTGGATGAACAACGTCTTTATTGTCCAGTGGGACCAAATCAATACCCTCACTAACAAGAAGGATTCAAAAATCGGAAAACTCCAAAAAACTACCCACATAAAGAAAACACCAAACATCCAACAACCGTGACCAAGGCTACCCCTAGCTTACCATATACTCATCAAAGACTCCAATCAGATATTTTCCTTCTGTGCTTGTGTTGACACTACTGGCTCCATTCGCCACTTACCTCTGAATTTCAGCAGTGTATACTTCCCAGGCGTATCGGCTCTATTGTAAAACTCTACTCCATATCTGTATACACGTCTCCAACACTGAACATCACTTGCTTCATAACGGTGTTAAAATCTGCACCGAAACGTCGCGCCTCAATGTAATAAAGAACCTGTTCATCAATATAACTCATCTTAACTTAACTTCACACACAAACTACCACAATTCAGATTTTCTTTAAGACATCATGCAAAATGATAATTGGCAACAACGTTTTACTACCAAGGTTTCCAATACACTTTATACCACCAAGCCATTAATTAGCTGCCAACCTAGTCTGGTTTATCTCGCCATGATGACGTTGTGGTACAGAGCTGCTGTACTGGACACAGTTATTAAAAACATTGATTATTTTTGACAGGCGAAGATCCACCGTTCTGCATCCCTTGCAATAGTCTAATTACAATCAAATACACTTTTCTTGAACGTGTTGATTTCCCACTTATCAGATGTTTTTATGATCGTGTTCATACCTTATCCGAACTTTCTAGAACGGTTTCTAACCTCTTGAATAAATGATACTAATAAAAACTCCATCATAAAAAATCCAAACAGATTTTCATCTGACAATCCATTTTTACCCTTGAATGTGATATATAAATGAGATATTTATTTCATTTTTTTTAATAACATATCAACATTGACTAACTCTTTTCCAAACACGGTATAAATCACAGGTGTAAGGCAATGGACTTCTTCCAAACATGGCACCTGAACTCTGTTCTTGTTCCAAACTGGCATCTAACAGTTGCAAAAACACCGTCTGTTTGTTGTTTAACGCCGTAGTCTACATGGCAGCGGTCTGGACCAGATAATCAATTGAATGATATTATGAGCATCGGTCTGAACAACTGAGACATGATGTCATGCATCAACCGAGTCAGCGAGTCTGACTACCACATCCTATCATTTGCCTCTTGCGACAAGAGTGGGTTGGTGGGGGATCAATTCTAACCCGGATATTCGTGGGTATATAACAACGTAAAGCAATGCTGTTGCTTGTATTTTTCTTATAGTGAGTGAGTTTAGTTTTACGCCGCTCTCACCAATATTCCAGCTATATGGCGGCAGTCTGTAAATAATCGACAATCCAGTGATCAACAGCACGAGCAGCGATCTGCGCAAAAGGGAACCGATGACATGTGTCAACCAAGCCAGCGAACCTGACCCCCGATTCCGTTAGTCGCCTCTTACAACAAGCATGGATTACTGAAGGTTCATTCTAACCCGGACCTTCACGGGTCATTTTTCTTATAGAATGATTGATCGGGTATTATTGTTGTACATATGTACATGTATACAACAGCATTGGCATTATGTATTCCCGTCATTTTTCGCAAACATATACAATATTTTCACATGCCAAATACATTTGCGATTATCAAGTATGAAGTAATAATCACAGCACATTTCTATAGCGCAAATCTCCATACACCATGTATGCTCGCAGCTGCAAACAGTTCAGCGAGAGAGGTCATCGGTATAGGTAAGTTAACAGATGTTTTCAAACGAGACTTGAAGATCTGAAGATTTAATGCCAAGAAGGCAGCCCCGCTCATATACTCATGCAGAAGCAAAAGAACAATGACCATGGCTGTCAGTGTTAATTTGTGGAACACAAGGAAGCTGACGAGATTCAGATCTCAGGTTAGGAGCATGAGTGTTGGCCATGGCGTGGTACTTCATCCGACAAACCTGGAAGGATAACCTGATAATTTTTAACCCAATTTTGTGAAGTACAGGAAGCCAATAGACTTTTTAGGTCAATCGATACCAGCTTAAACAATATATAATCAAAGGTATACTCAAATCAATACCACCTGTGGCCAATAACAAATCCGAGTGCGTCAAGCATGTTGGAAGCAGCTCCGAGTATGTCTTAGATCATGTTCGCAGCACCGAGTATAACTAATATTGTGTTACCAGATCCCATCGAGTTTGTCCAACACCCTGCTGCAGCTCCGAGGAAGTCTATCATCGAGTTAGCTACTGCGAGTATGTTAAACATCATGGAGCAAATCTGAGTATTGGAAACATCTTGAAGCAACACCGCGCAAGAGCCCGACCATTAAACATATATTTGTTTTAATTGACTGAGTGAGTGAGTTTGGTTTTACGCCGCGTTTAGCAATATTCCAGCAACATCACGGCGGGGGACACCAGAAATGGGCTTCACACATTGTACCCATGTTTTAATTGAAACTAAGTGTATGCATACAATGTATTTTGTCACATTACTTCCCATGGCCTTGACCTCGTCCCAGAGAAAAGAGTTTGTGTGGTCTGTTTTCGATACAATTCTGAATCACTTGTCAATCAATAAGGTTATATATATTTACGATGTATTGTAAGCAGCCAATGTTAATTTGTTCATCGTTATTTAGATTTGTAAAACGAAACCTGCACCACTTCTTTGTTTCCTCCAACAAAGCTGACGCGTCATCACGTAACTGGTACACTATTTACAGCAGCGTTATATCCAGTTCACTCACTAACTCCTGCATGGCGTGAAACTAACACAGGTGAACGGCACATTAGTTTTACTCCTAAACGAAACAGAAAGGTGTGAATATTTAAATAATTTCACATAATAACACAGATGGGAAAAAGAAACAAAATGCCAGTTTTTCAAATGGAAATATAAGTATTTGAGTAGTGTTTCTTCGGTTCTTCAGAGGCCACTTTTTCTGTCAATATGGAGACAGTATGTTCGAAGCCACTGTAAGAGGTGTGCCAAGCATCCTCGGAAGACCATCTTTAGGATACACCTATATAAGTAAATGTTTGAAAGACGAACGACTAACTATTCTCCTTTGTGCCAAGTGACGTCTGACTTTGATCCGACAGGCAAGAACTCGTCTCAATTCTGATGAAGAACATATTAGAAAAACATGTCAAAGGATAATGGCGAAATCCAAACTTTTGAGTATACATCGTTTGGATTGTTACTAAGGCTTTGGATTTGCGGTGAAGATTCCGGGCTAGAATTGCTCTTCAGCAACAATAATCTGACTTAGGGACTGTCAAATATTCACCCTCCTCACCTTTCCACGGTCACACATTTCGCTGTCAATGTATAGAGATCATTTGTTTATCAAGATATCACTGTTCCAAGCATTCGCCATTTCTTCAATTTAGACCATACACCCAACGTGAGGGGTTGGGTAGGGGGACTCAAATCCCAAGAACTGCCTCATGACTCGATTGTTGTCTAACCCGGCACTCAGCAACATTCCAGGAACCTGATGACGGTCATGATATAACCTTCTGATTAACAATGCTGGATTACGATGGATATGATGAAAACCAATCGCTGAACATTGTCACCGATTCCCATCACCGGATTCAGTGAGTTGCCTGTGTTTTCGCTCCGGGCCCCTACTGGTGTGCGGGGCCGTGGCACTCCACGCTCATGCCATCTGCCGCTGGTTTGCCTGGCCCAAAGTTTATCACCCAGGTCACCATGTTTGTTTGTAAACGCTGCATTCATATTTCAGCTTCATGACGGCAGTCTGCAAAACATCGGTGGTTGACCAGACAATCCGCGTAGCCTGAGCACTCGGTCTCGATAGTCGCCTCATTCGACAAGTATGGTTTTGCTGTAGACCAGGGCCCCGATCCACAAAACGTTCGTAGCACTATGCCATTCGTAAGCCTATGATAAAGCATAGCGTTACGATAGGTCGTAATATTACGAACGCTTTGTGGATCGGGACCCTGTCCCACTTCTACCTCTCACCATAATGTACTGTGAAACTGTATATGATGCCACAACCATGAGTCAGTCACACACTCATTCACTGTTACGGTTCTTGGCAACGAGAGCGTTTCACAGAACAGATATACGGCTTCTAACCTATCTGGAAACTGCCTTAATCTACAGTATATGTTTCTAAACGGAGACATACGATGACGTCCTCTGGCTGCGCTGGCGCCACAAAGTGATCGATTGTCCTTGGTGAAAGCAGGGAGACTATATAATGTTGTAGATTATCCCGGGTGAATACAGAGTAGTCACTTTTCACCAGATGCTCATGGGCGTTTCTGCACTTGACATCAATAAATCAGGGTCGTTGTTGTTAAACGCAACATTGAGCAAAATTCAAGAGACATGTAAACAATCACGCCTGGAAAAACCAGTGATTAATATTATCAGCAAATTTTAACGCCATTGTGATACGATGGCATGCTGACTTGGTTGACACCTCATATGCCAATTACATATGCTCATCAGTCATCACTGGATTGTCTGATCAACACCCGATTATTTACAGACCGCCGCCACAGAGCTGGAATATTGCGAGTGCGGCGTTAAACAAGAGACAGACTAAAGTCGCCTGGTGTAACAACGATTGGAGTCGGGTACCTGTGAAATGACCCACTAGACATGAAGTAAGGCCATGGTGTAGACTATCTCTATCGTTTGTAACCAGACCCGACACTTCCTCAACGCACCCGTTCATGAAAGGGACCTTACTGATCAGGACAGGATTGTGCTTGGATCATGTATCACACCTGTTCACCTTGCATGTGATTAAACGAGGGATTGGCCGCTCCTTGTAATCTGATGTGCCCCTGTTCAACAGGCAACTTGATACCAGATAAAAGATATATATGTTTGTCCACTGACTAATATACCGTCAGACTGCTTAACAGTTAGTTGTTTTTTTGAGCGAACTTTCACAGCTATATTTTGGGACACTGGTAACAAATCAGCCATAGTTACATTGGCAATCATCATATGTTTTGTGGCTTTCAACAGCAATACCTTCCATAACTGGACCATCCGTGCCCTCAAATCTCTTCTAAAATTAGTTAACTCTTAAGCCATATCCGGCTTGGTTAGTAGTAGAAGTAAATTATTTCAAATGCCTTACACATGTTAAACGGAGACTTGGCCCAGATGTAATAAATGCCAAGTGCGATATTGAGACATCGTCTCTCTTCATCAGGATTTATATAAACATATTTTTAATGACATCATATAGATTTGAAGGCAGTTGCACCACTTGAATGCAGTTATGCCAGCTATGTGCCCAGGCAAGACCCACGGGAGCCAAGGCTTTTTGAGGACTACCTACACTCAACAACCTAAAAATATCCTGGGAAAAACAAGTAGCAATCAATTTAAAAACGATAGAAGCATTTGTGAGTGAGTTAGTGAGTTTAGTTTTACACCGAACAATATTCCAGCTATATGGCGGCAGTCTGTAAATAATCGAGTCTGGACCAGACAATCCAGTGATCAACAGCATGAGCGCAATTGGGAACCGATGACATGTGTCAACCATTAAAGCATTTGTAAAGTGAACATTTCAGACTTTGGTGCTGATGCCAGGGACACATACACCAACAGGATATCATTACACACATCACTTTTAGGATGAGAGTTCAAAGGCAACTTCACACCTAAAGTGAGTGATAGACCAACAGCAGGTGAAAACCATGTCACCCCTGTGAAGTTAAGCGGTGGGGTGAGGTGAGGTGAGGTGAAATTGGGTTTAACGTCGTGCTTGAGAATATTTCGCTCATATGACGAGGTGCATGCGTGTGTATGTGTATGTGCGGCTGCTTGTACTAGCCCAGACTTAAGCTGGTTTTATAGTGCTAGCTCACTGAGAAACCATGCCGAAGTGAAGCATGAATACCCCACTCAGACACATTATACTGACTCCGAGCCGACCAGTCCTTGTTGTACCCATTAATGCTGAGCGCCAGACAGGGACCAACAAGTACCATATTTTAACGTCTTTTGGTATGACGCGGTCGGGGATCGAACCCGCGACCTTCCGCTCTCCGGGCGGACGCTCTAACCACTACACCATGGAGGCGGTCTGTGAAGTTAAGCGATTATAGTATACACACACTGTATTCACAGAAGCCTTTATTCGTTTCAATTATGTTTTGGTTTATGAAAGCATTAAGGTTTTTGAATAAGTGTTATAACAGCTAAGAAATAAAATAACAATTCCTAACAAAGATATAACATATAAACATATCATTAACAAAAACTCAACTACAATTCCGTCAAAATATTTAGACACAGTTGTTAGGGTGATCCATCCAGGTTTTTTCTTATGATTTGCTAAAGTGTCTTCCCTCAAAGATAATCAGCTTTAAAACACGTATTGTATCAGAAACAAAAGATGATCCATACAAAAGTGTAGTATCATTACTACAAGACATCATGTGAGATATTCTTAAGTGTTTTATATCTTCATGAAAACCTGAATATCAACTGTTTACATTTTAGAGTTTTGTTTCTAAGAACAGAGAAGGCTCTCAAATATGGTGCAAACAACATGCCAAAGCAACAATAGTCTTATTGGGCTTCCTTACTAGTGTAAGACATTAGCACATGCTGGAACCTTTGACAAAATGACTAAAGGCTGACATGAAGACAGCATGTCGAGTTCCTGACCAGAGCCATGAAGAGACCTGGATCTCAGATAACATCGGCACTGATCATATGATGACTGACAGCCAGACAAAGCGGTACTGCAGAGATGTGGTGTTCCTCACTAATGCAAGACATGGGGCACCGGCTGGGACATCAGACATTAGCTTCACAAGACCAAGCAGGGAGCAGAATGCCTTCCCATGACCCTGACCTTGTCCCAGAGAAAAGTCTCCATCATTCACAAAGCCAATTATCTGACGTTTTGTACTGTTGATCATTTTCTCAACAGATGAACTGGCATTTGGTAATTCCTTTATTGGAGAGAAGTCCTTGTTTTCCTTCTCTGGCTTGTTTGATTTTGATTCATCTCCATATGCAAGCATTTCGGCTAAAGCTGCCTCCATGGGGTTAGATGGTTTTGCCAGGGCTGACTTTAGATCAGTTGCTGTTGTTTTCTTGGACTTTTTCTTTTGCTTTTTTGCCTTTTTCCTTCTTACCCCTTCAGGGTCAGGATGCTTTGGTTCACAAGGACCTTCACTATCAGAGTCCTTGTTTAGACACTCAAAATCTTCCGCCTTGGGGATACAAATGTGAGCAAACTTCAGTGGGACACCTTTCCCATGCATTGTAATCCGGAGAGGAATTAGACACCGAGCATTAGAAAGTGCAAACTCCTCTAGTTCAGCCTTTCTGGGAAATGCATCAAGTTTGCTCAAGTTTGCCCCATCATCTTTTTGCTGCATCCTCATGACTTCATTCAACAGCTTCAACATTCTTAAATTCCTTAACACAAAGATCCGACCAGATGGAGACTGTGAAGCCTCAGTAGATTGCCACTCATCCACCAACTGCAACCAGGGACATAGGAATGGATTTTGGACACCCATCTTCACATAGTTGGGTCGCTTGGCTGGAGGGTTGCGGTCATACTTCTTCTTCAGCTGGTCCTTCTGCTCAGCTGCATACACTCTTCCAGCTTCAGTGTCCGGGAAGTCAGCTGGGAACTGCAGAGTTCCTGCTTCCCGAGACACAGCTGAGGCTTCTCTCAGTCCCCCAACTCTTGCTCCACGGAATACAAAAGCAATGTGGAAGGCAGTGCCCCATCCTTGTGGAACAATCACATCCCAGCCACACCCAAATCCCTGGTGGACTGACTTGGGCTGCTGCTGTCTGCTAGCAGAAATGGTGGTCCTGTAGCCTGGCCTCTGAAGCAACAACACTGGTATTCGGGACTCATCTAATCCAAGATCTACTGGCATTCCTGAAACAAATAAACTCCCATTACAGAATCACTTTAAAAACAGTTTACAATCATCATTATTTGGGGTGAGTTTTATCGTTTTTAATGTGACAAAATAAAATGGAATAAATTAGAAGTCAGAAAATTTAGTAAAGCCATGGTCAATTTAACATATCAAAGATCATTATTATCACAAAAATTCAAATCCTCAGAAAACTTCAAAATATCAATGCGTGGATACTAATTACATGCATAATGTCATGGCTGTTAAAGGGTCACTATGGGGCTGTTGCCATGATAGTTTCACACTTTCACCTGGCACAAGATTTTCACCCCGTCTCTTGTTCAGCTCATGGTCAGCCATCTTGGATGACTTCACTTCCTGTCGTACAGCTTCATCCCAGAGAGGAGAGGTCTTGACCAGGACAGCATCAGTAAGGGTGGACTGTGCCTGCCCAACTTGAATAGAACTGGATAATCACTTCTCTAAGCAATGAACTATTATTTAATGATGTTAAAAAGAAAACGTAAATCTCAGACCAGGGCAGGACTTGAACCCACGACCTCCAACAGTAAGCTGGCGCGCTCTACCTCTGAGCTACCTGGTCCTGTGAAATGCTGGCTTTTTGTAACACACAACAACATCTAACTGACACTGAAAGACATCACAATACAGGCAGCTATCACATTTCACACTCAATGTAAATTCCACACCGAAATGTTAATAAGAACATGACAATCACAGCCATTAACTCAGAAATTAATGGAAGTCTCCAGCATGAATATCAGGACAATGGAAAGCCAACATCATGCTCAATTTCAGACACTTCATAAGATGAATAAAAGTAAAAACGAATTCAAGGGGAAGCAAAAACCTTCACACTAATAAACCATGTATTATGAAGAGTGCCTTTCATGCCATGTTAGCTGATCTCTTACTAACCATTTCCACAAGATCAGTCATACATATAGATAACAACAAATGGATAATACCAAACGCTTCCAGCCCTGCGCTAACCTGCACATAGAGGATACTGTTATACCAATACACTTGAACAGTTACCTTCCATTTTGGGCATTACTTTTATCTTCTTAGGTGGTAGCAACAGTCTGGGATCTCGTACTGTCAGCACAACTACCTGTGAAGGGGGCACTTCTGTTGCTGACTGATATTTCTTCAGCCAATCAGATACCTGCTTCTGTTCTGCACAGTTCTTCTGATTGTCTTCCCCTGTATAAAACTTCTGCCACCAGAGGGAGCCTGTTTTATCTGTTACACTGACATCACTGGCCTGCAACACCTCAGCTACTATCGCATGTGACGTCTGACCAGTAAGACGGAACTTACACAGGCCATCTTTCAAAGACTTGAGTCTGATACCACCTGCATCAAAATGAAGATCCCTCAGGTCAGGTTTCTCACAGGTTGGGGCAGTATTTTCACTTTTCTCATCTGTTTCCTCTTTGTCTTTCTGCGAGGATGTCTGTTCACTTTTTGAACTTACATCAAATTCTAGACCCACAGATTGAACTAGTTCCTGCCAAATGCTCTCAAAACTAGCTGTATGACACCACAGCCACAGCTGTCTCTCTGTGTTGTCTTCCGACTGTGGAGGTCTCCACAGGAAGGACACACGGCCAATAGCATGGTGTGGATACTGGTCAAGGCCAAACATAACAGTCTCACCCCACTTGCTTCCCTTTACATACTGCTTGCCGAGAAGTGTAGGCCCTGAAACAATCATCCTCAACAAAGTCAGGGAAGGTGACAATATATGGACAATAAACATGTCAAATTGGGTTTAATGGCATTCAAGTCCTTTCAGATAGACGTGTTTGGTTGTGACCCATGTCAGTTTATAGGGCTTGTCCACAGAGTACTTGTCAACATATATAGCTCATTCAGACATAATGCTGACTCTAACTGGAAAGTCCTTGTCCTTTCTGTGGCATGCAGGGTAAGGACAAGTATGACATGACTGGGAATGGAACCACAGACCAGTAGACCATAGAGGCTGACAAACAGAGGATAAACACTTTAATTTGTATAGCCACTGGAATGTATGTCTTTTCAGTTTTGAACAGCCCTTCCTCTATTCATTATCAGACTGGGAGCTGGGAATCCTGTATAAGCAGCACAAGGTCTAACAGTTTATGGAGAACTGACTGAATATTGTTACATTCACACGTTTACATCTTGCAGTTTTATTATGCAGAGAAGGCTATCTTAAGTTTTCCTGTAAAAACTGAAATGTCAAGAGATTGTACTTGGCAGACATTTTGACAATAGAGGTAATAGTTTATGTCTACTTATTTTAGGATGGAAACAAGCCATAACATCTCATTGTTGCACATCTTTCATTAATAAATACTTGTGACTTTTTTACCTGTTTGGTCTGACACCAAGTGTGACAGACAGAGTCTGATCTTCTCTTCCTGGCCTGTTATCTCTATACAGCCCTCATAGGAGACATCCTACAACACAAGGACAACAACAGCTACAGCCTAACAATTGGTCCCTGTAAGTATCTCATACATGAATGCAAACTTTCCATCATATAACTTCTGAAAATTGCTGTCCCCATTCCTCAAAGTATGCACCCCAAGTTCAAAATTGTGGAACAAGTGCCATAACTCTGTAAACATGAATAAAAGAGACAAATTTTCAAAACTTGTTGAGATTTGTGAAGATCTCATTTCTCTAACTTAAAAAAGATTTGAAAGAAATCGTTCCCATTGAGAAGCGAATGGACAGAAGGAAGGGAATATATAAGGAGAAACTGTTTTTACATTCCCATTCATATTTTGTGACTTGGGTAATTAAGAGCTGACTTAAGTAACTGTTACGCTTCTACATTGCTGCCCAATTACCTGCAACAGACAGTATTTATCTGCTGCCCTGTGACAGGCTCTCATGCTCTTGTCATTGGGATGATCAGGGAGCCGATAACCCCATTTCTCTACCATGTGAAACCTCTTGGCATGCCAAATATGAGTCTCCAGCCAAGATACCCTCCGCTGACGGCGCTGGTACTCAGACATCAAGTTCTTGGGTCGTCGCCTGTGCTTCCTGCTTGGTTTCTTTGTGGAACTAGTCCGCTCAATCTGCCAGTTGAATTAGACAAGCAGTGTTAACTCTTGTCCTGGATTTAGAAAGATTGGTTGGTTGGTTGTTGTTTAACGCCACCCTCAGCAGTATTCCAGCTATATGGCGGTGGTCTGTAAATTATCAAGTCTGGACCAGACAATCTAGTGCTGAACCTCATGACCTTTGATCTACGCAATTGGGATACGATGACATGCACCAACCTAGTCAGCGAGCCTGGCCACCCGATCCCGATAGTCGCCTCTTACGACAAGCATGAGTTCTTGAAAACCAATTCTAACCCAGAGGTCGGATTTAGAAAGAAAGAAGCAGAACAATAATGTACCTACTGTCTTAAATATTATGAAGGTTTTAACAGAAGCTAACTTGGACACAAAACAAAATTTCCTCATATACTCATACAGTTTAGTTCAGCTGATGAGATGTGAAATGTCTACAAATTCACGTGTAATGTGCTACATGGTCCTGTAAACAGATCACTAGTCAGGCAAAGTTTGGTACCATGGAGGAGTTGGATGGTTAAAGCAACTGTTGATCATAATTGTGCCTCAAATGGCAGGTTGGGCAGTATAAATCATCAGATTGTTAAAGGAGAATACTAGACAATTGCAATCATTTGCTGGGTGAAAGATAAAGTCATCAGAACACATGTTACCCTAATTTTTATTTCAAAAATATGGTTTATGATGTTTTCATCAGAAAAAACAGTTTCTGTTATTTCAAAAATATGGTTTATGATGTTTTTATTATGCATATTCCGCTGGAACTCACGTGACCTTTCCGCTCATGGCGTCATATGTGACAAGTGTCCGCCATATTGCCAAAGAACAAGCGCTACAGCAGTACAAATCTTGTTGTTTCTGTCGTTTATGTAAATGGTACGATGGTGTATTCCATTGCCTGGGGATGCACGGAATCATCGAACAATGGAAAGAGCCACCATTTCTTCCGTTTTCCGAGAAAAGAGACAGATTTAGGCAGGAGAAATGCTCCAATCATTCCAAGTCAGACGTATATGAAATTTAAGAGACATGCACACATGGGGTATGAATATCCCAAAGCTAGGCTGAAGAATGAGTGAGTGAGTGAGTATGGTTTTTACGCCGCTTTTAGCAATATTCCAGCAATATCACGGCGGGGGACACCAGAAATGGGCTTCACACATTGTACCCATGTGGGGAATCGAACCCGGGTTTCGGCGTGACGAGCCAACGCTTTAACCACTAGGCTACCCCACCGCCCCGGCTGAAGAATGAAGAAGTACCCACGAAAATTCATTTATACTCCATCATTCCCTGTTACAACTTACTGTCAGTGGTATTTTTAACATAAATTAGATTAAAGTCTGATTGATAGTCGAATTGCCCCTGCTACAAATTGCCCAAGCAAATTTGGTCAAATTGCCCCAGAGTTTTGTTCAAATTTCCCCAAGGGGGGTAGTCAAAATGCCTTAATAAATTTAAAATGATTAAATATAGGCCATAAATGCATAGTTTTGTCAACTTTGATATTATGTTCTTCACATAAAAGTATATACATAGTTATGAGTTTACTAATGGAACATTTTTAGAAATATTACTTCCTAATAACTTTTATATGAAGAACCTAATATCAAAGTTGACAAAAGCTATGCCTTTACTGCATATATTTAATCATTTAAAAAAAAATTGACCAAATTAGAATGAATGACCAAATTTGCTGGGGCATTTTGTAGCTGGGACAGTCCGACTGGTACCCATGAGATATATATTATCAAAATCAGTGAGAGATTTCACATAAGCTTGAAAATGTTTCGCTATAACGTTCTTTTAGGTTTGGAGCCCTAAATGCCGCAGTCTACCCGAAACATTGCCGAATACGATGGCAAATCATGAAGTACTTGTTGCTTTCATTGTGTTCCATTTTGTCCAATTACGCACGTCGGCACAAGACTTGCTATTTGTCAGTAGTGTGTAGTTGTTCTGTATTCTCATTGGCTGACAAAATGTCATTCAAAGGCTATGACCGAGTACCATAACTAGTTCGATAACCCAAAACTAGGGAAACATACATTGTCCTGACTAGTATTTTATAATTCACTAGTTTTCGGGGAATAACTTATCTGCGTCGCGTATATTATCTCTGCTCGACCAGGCTGGGATATTGGATGGAGACTTGATACATTATTAATGAGAACTAGGATCCTAATATTTTTCAACAAAATAATTCCAGTGTAATTTTTGTAGCAGATAATTTCTATTTTCCCCAGTCTGAAGCATAATTATTATTTTTAAAAATCTCAGACACTCTACAGTCACCCATTTGACACAAAAGGAACTGCAATCACATTTCAAAAAAAAAATTTCTTAGGGACTGGTCATATATTTATAGGGGTGGGTTTGCTGGTTGGAACTGTATCACATTTTGCTGACAAATAGTATTCTTGTTAAATTATATGGTCTATTTTAAAATTTATTTTGACCTCAAGCGATGCCTCATTCTCTTCCCACAGAGGTTACTTGTCATATCTTCCTACGAACCTCTGTTCTAATACGGCCAAATTTCCCGGTTCTCGTAAAATCCCCTAGCGGCAGAAGATCGCAACACGAATGATCTCCCTTCTTTCTATCCAATCAGAACACGTGTTACATCGACTTAGATTCAACTTGACTAACACAAACAAATGTGGGGCCACAAATATCCCTCCGCTGCCGGGGACTTGTGTTGATGTTACACACAAGACGTTTAATGGCTAGCGTGTCCCTTGTCAACGAGGGCGATGGAGACGCCACTGATCCGCCACAGCATGACTGAGTTCTGTCTAGAAGAAACGATTGTGCATCGCGCAGGGGAAGAGGTTTAGTTTTCTCGAAGCATATGGAAATTACCGAGGCCTTGCGAATGATCACTTTTGAAACAACGTCGCTGATTGCACAACTAAATCTGATTGCAACCAATCAAGAATCCTGAACACTCGCACCATGAAAGGGCCGTATTAGAACAGAGGTTCGTAGGAAGATATGACAAGTAACCTCTGTGGGAAGAGAATGGCGATGCCTCCGTTTCGCTTGATTCTTCTTCTTCATCTTCACTGGAAGACTGTCTTGCAAGATGTAAAACCGGATCGTATTGATACGTCTAACATCCATTTCAGAAATGACATCAGGAACATCTTTTACTGCTTCAGAATCCATGGACACTGTTAAGTTGTAAGGTAAAATTGAAGAGGAAGCCATCAGCAACAGGCACATATGACGTCATGTCACGTGATACCCCTTCTGCTCATTAACTGTCAGGTGTTTCCGTAATAGGCGGAAATACAAGTATGTTTATTGTGTTTTTATTGCTATTTTTTACAAACTTTTTGTTTAATTTTAATCACGGAAGGTGACTTTTAGAATATCCTTCACAATATATCAAAACTTTTGTTTTCCTTCGTATTCTCCTTTAATGTAAGTACAAGTACAAGAGCAGTTATTGAGTCAAAACAATACCATTGAATTGGAATTAGTAACATTGCATTTCTATGTGAGGTACACCAGTGTGAGTCAAAGTCAAACATGTTGCCATGGCAATGGAAGAAATATTAATTCTAAAACTATATAAATAGCAAACACACCAGTTCACAGCCCGGTCTGTGTGTGGGCATAATTTGGAGAAAGAATACCTGGTAGTATCAGTGATATGGTCTGTACAAATACACCAATATGAACAGAGTTAAAGTCAAGTTTGTTGACATGAAACCATAAAAAATAAATTTTCTAAAAATTCCTAAATAGCAAAAGGCACCACTTGATTAATACATGTCCCAAGTTTGCATGAAAAATGTTGAATAGTTTTTTTGTTCCGCTCTGAAAATGACTTTTCCTTCACTTCAACTAAACCTAGCAGCAACTCACCTTCATGGAAACAGGAATCAAATATTGTTGCCAAAAATATGCAAATAACAAAGGCACCACTTCAGTATCTGTTTGACTGACTGACTGACTGAGTTTAGTTTTACGCCGCTTTTAGCAATATTCCAGCAATATCACGGCGGGGGACACCAGAAATGGGCTTAACACATTGTGCCCATGTGGGGAATCGAACCCGGGTCTTCGGCGTGACGAGCCAACGCTTTAACCACTAGGCTACCCCACCGCCCCAGTATCTGTTTGACATATCTGCCAAGTACTGATAATACTGATGCTGAACGCATTTCTTAATTCCATGAAAAGCAAGAAAAATCCTGCTGTAAATAGCAAAAGCAACAGTATTGAATGTTGCCAGAGTTGTGGTCCAAAAATGATTATGGATTGACTGATGGATGGACAGACAAGATTTCAACTGTATACCTCTGCATTACATGCCAGGGTAATAATATGTAGTGCTTTAAGATGTGGATTTGACACATTAGAAATACTCAAATTCTTCTTGTCATTATAATTAGAAGTATATTGCCCTATACTATAATTACACTGGTGCACCAAAGGTAGTAACTTAAATAAAGACCTCTTTAGCGGCCACCTCCCGCAGTCTTCTGGGTAGTCTCTGTATATTGTGACTGAGGGCACGCCGTCGCATGTGACGAGGGAGACGCTGTGACACAAGCTTTGTCCCTCCAATCTTATCAACATGATTTGTCAATGCAATGATTTCTGTTGCTCTATTTTCTACCAGGTCTACAATCTTCACACCTGTCAACACAACATGAAAAGAAAAAACTTAACAAATCAGATCTTCTGTGATAAATTATATGTACATCACAATATATGTTGACAACAACAGCTTCAATGAAATCAAAGAACTGTAGTTTGCTATATTACCATAGTTCGTTTTAAACTATACAGCAAGAGGCCAGGACTAAACAGTTTGTTACATCTGTCATTTCATTGTAAGTTTACATGGTATAAATAATGTGGTATAAATCTAGTTTACTGTTTTTGTAATATAAAACGTGGAGTTTACATGATGTACAGCTTTACTTTTATTATTCTTGAAATGACAGGATCAGTCAAGTACTTTCAGTCTATGTAGCAATTATCATCATTACTTCTTCAAAATGTCAACGTGAACCAAATCCTTGGCTCAACATTTTACATATAAAATAATCATTCTTAAACAACACTTAAATAAAAGCACAAATAGGTTATCAAACCAAGTTTGTTTGTTTGATGTTTAACCCTGTACTCAGCAATATCTGTTGCTATATTGCGGCATACTGTAAGTAATTGAGTCTGGTCCAGAAAATCCAGCGATCAATGGCATGAGCATTGATCAACACATTTGGGATAAAAGTGTCAACCAAGTCACCAAGCCTGGCCACATGATCCCCTTACTTGCCGCTTACTACAAGCATGGGTTGCTGAAGACCAATTCTAAACCAGATCTTGACAGATCCATCAAGACAAGCAACCACTGCTACAATTCTGGACCTACTATCATGACAGCAGGCACTGCTACAGTTGCATTATTGTATATATCAACTTAGATAATAACATATATATATGTTGAGCAAACTTACTCTCAGGAGCATGACTGAGAAGGTCATCGTTCTTATCTCCAGATTCTTTTTTCACTTTTCCATTCAAATCAATGGAGCCTGTACGTTTCCTCTTGCGAGTCCCACTGCCAGTCACTTCAGTCTGAGACATGTTGGTTGAAATCCAACCTGGCCTAATTCCAATTAGATGCGGGAGCTGAAATTTTTTCAACAAACATCTGGAATGAAATTATTACCAATTTAGGCAACATAGATGTACATTTTGTCAATCCTAACATATTCATTTGGTATTACCATTTGTAAACATTTTTGAAAAAACAGTGGTAGGTTCTGCTAGGAATTCCAGATTTCACAAGTCAGTGTTCTATTTATTCTCGAACATACTGGCCAAAGATATAATCAGATTCCCTGATGTTTGTAGTTTAATCCTCATAGTGAAATGACAAACACGTGTCTATAATAAAAAGACTCTATTTGTATTGATGATGGTTAACTGAATCCGATCCTGATCCAGCTACCATGATTGTCTTAGCTTAATAATTACATCTATTGTACTTATCTTTTGGCCTAATGTTATAACATGGATTACATATTTTACCAATATGTACAAAATCTGGATATATGAAACGTAGCCGACTTTTAACAGGTCTTTTTTGTTTGTTTTTATGAAGAGATTTTACAGCCGCTTACAGCAGTATATGTAGCCTTGACTTCAACGAATGACAAATGAGTCCGTACAAATTTACACCTAAAATGGCAATAACAGTATTTCAAGATTATAACATGACTTGGGGCCGCATAAAGTCTAATTTGAAGACGAAACAAACTCAGCTTATAGTGTAACTGAAGACAGTGACTGTGAAGTAATCAATTAAGACAAGTATTCGCGCTTTCGTCAGTCATAATACTTTCAGTTACTTCGTTAGTTGTCGTCGACGCAAAAGTCCCACGAATTTATCACAAGAGTACACCAGTACTGCCAACTGCTCTTGGTTGACGATAGCATCACATGACTGTGTTGCATGTTGACAGAATCATGAAATATCTCTTTTCCCTGAAAGCATGGCCTTACTTCAGCTCCAACACAGTGCGTGGCATCTATGCGACGCCCACAGGACGGGCTCCATCTCTAAACACATTTTGTTAGCGTTGCGCAGATTGATCATGAAACTAGCTTCATAGTGTCACTGTATGGAGTACGTTTATTTTCACTGCCATCTACAGGGCGAGGAAGGGACAAGCACCAAGCACCAAGCACCTACCAATATTTTTTGAAAATGGCAGGAATTGTCAGGAAATTGGTCCAGGCGACAGCTGCACCTAAAGCAATTGGACCTTACAGGTAAATAAGGATGTAATTACGCGTAATGTCAGCACAATACATGTTACATGTTTTGTAAACCCTTTTGCAAGGGCCAGTAACTCTAAATACATACACTTTGGAATACCACAAGTGGTAGTTTACATCACATAAGTAAAATAGCACAGAGTGTTGGAATCACAAATTATATGATAATTAGAACTTATTAAAGTGTGGTAACGTACATGCAGCTATTTTCCATCCATCTCCTCTCACAATAATCTCTGAATGTAATCATAACAGGGCTCCAGATAATTTTTCAACATCAGGAGTAGGTACATACTCCTTAATTTTTCAATATAGGAGTACTGGAAAACCTTAAGAGTACATTTAGATTACAGAATGGAATTTAATGGAGTATCAGTAATCTTGTGTTTCGTTTCATATAGGCACCACAACATTGCTACTCTTGTATAAACAGGTAAAAAAACAATTAAAACAATATTTTTTCAGATAAATATGTCTGTAAATGATTCTAAGACGTACACCATTGCTGTGGTGCGTATCTGCTACGTTTTCGAAATTATTTCCTACCGTATCGTGCATATGTTTTAGCCGTACATACGCCGATACGACCCTTATCTGGAGGTCTGCATAATGTAGAGAGACATGCCCTTGTTGGGTTTACTTCACAGTCAGTAATGTAAAACAAGTCATGTGTTCCACGAAGATGCATTTACATCATTACATCTTGGAGTGATGTCTGTAAATTATGACAGGACACGATGAGCCGCCATTACCATGTGTATTGAGTAGTACGTCATACATTACGTCATTTCACAAATCTGTGACGTCACACGTTATGTACACATGAACGTAAAGTCACTTTCATTACATCTCCCTTCTTTACAAAATTGCAAGAGGTATTACTGTAGTCAAAATAACCACAAATATATGGCAACTTGAATTATAAACTTCGAATAAACTCAATTATTCATTATCGGTTCTGATATAGCAACTTTCTTCAAAGTCCATGAATATATATGTTCTTGGAATTTAACTGTCACACTAAGAAGATAAACTCAAGTGTAACTGTCCAAACTCCTCAACTTCTTCAAACTTGGAAAGAAATAATGAAATATGCTTTCAACCAAATAACACAGTTCAACTTGTTTAACTTGAAATTCATCATTTAACACCTATCATCTTTCTTTTCATTGTTGACTTTCCGCCATAGTTCTTATGAGTCTCGATATCGTTCCGGCATGTTGATTTTCCGTCCGTATCTAGTAGTTTGGTTACAGATAGTGTCTGTAGTTTCAGACTCATTATCTGCATCACACTTCAAAGTCTCTTTACATCCTCGACTTAGCTGAGCTGTTGGATCTCAGCAGTTGTGCGCAGATAATGTCGATTTCGTCGATATTGTCTTCCATCTGACGTCGTTACGTTGTAGGATTTTGGAGAGTCATCAACTGATTTGACAAAATTCCTGGCTTCCATGACTGCTTTTCTTGAATCCTGACATGCTGTCCAGGAGTCAAGGGAGGTAAGTCTCTACTACCTCGGTCGTAGTAGTTCTTTTGCTGGTCCTGACGTGCCTTCAGCTGATTATGTAGCTGTTTCTGGTCCACTACCTGAGGTTTCAGCAAAGCATTGGACACAGGTAAGCGACTCTTCAGGCGCCTGCTCATTAGCATTTGAGCTGGTGATACGTTGACCATGTCAGCTGGTGTATTTCTGTACAGGAATAGTCTACACACAACAGATAGTCAGTGTTTTTGTACACAAAAAAGTCTGCTCCAACTTTGGCCCATGGTCTATCAGGAATAGTCTACACACAACAGATAGTCAGTGTTCTTGTACACAAACAAGTCTGCTCCAACTTTGGCCCATGGTCTATCAGGAATAGTCTACACACAACAGATAGTCAGTGTTCTTGTACACAAACAAGTCGGCTCCAACTTTGGCCCATGGTCTATCAGGAATAGTCTACACACAACAGATAGTCAGTGTTCTTGTACACAAACAAGTCTGCTCCAACTTTGGCCCATGGTCTATCAGGAATAGTCTACACACAACAGATAGTCAGTGTTCTTGTACACATCAACAAGTCTTCTCCAACTTTGGCCCATGGTCTATCAGGAATAGTCTACACACAACAGATAGTCAGTGTTCTTGTACACAAACAAGTCTGCTCCAACTTTGGCCCATGGTCTATCAGGAATAGTCTACACACAACAGATAGTCAGTGTTCTTGTACACAAACAAGTCGGCTCCAACTTTGGCCCATGGTCTATCAGGAATAGTCTACACACAACAGATAGTCAGTGTTCTTGTACACAAACAAGTCTCTATCTATAGAATAGTCTACAACTAATAACAGATAGTCAGTGTTCTTCCTCACAAACAAGTCAGTGTTTGCTCCAGTCTACACACAACAGATAGTCAGTGTTCTTGTACACAAACAATGGTCTATCTTTGGCCCATGGTCTATCAGGAATAGTCTACACACAACAGATAGTCAGTGTTCTTGTACACAAACAAGTCTGCTCCAACTTTGGCCCATGGTCTATCAGGAATAGTCTACACACAACAGATAGTCAGTGTTCTTGTACACAAACAAGTCTGCTCCAACTTTGGCCCATGGTCTATCAGGAATAGTCTACACACAACAGATAGTCAGTGTTCTTGTACACAAACAAGTCTGCTCCAACTTTGGCCCATGGTCTATCAGGAATAGTCTACACACAACAGATAGTCAGTGTTCTTGTACACAAACAAGTCTGCTCCAACTTTGGCCCATGGTCTATCAGGAATAGTCTACACACAACAGATAGTCAGTGTTCTTGTACACAAACAAGTCTGCTCCAACTTTGGCCCATGGTCTATCAGGAATAGTCTACACACAACAGATAGTCAGTGTTCTTGTACACAAACAAGTCGGCTCACAACTTTGGCCCATGGTCTATCAGGAATAGTCTACACACAACAGATAGTCAGTGTTCTTGTACACAAACAAGTCGGCTCCAACTTTGGCCCATGGTCTATCAGGAATAGTCTACACACAACAGATAGTCAGTGTTCTTGTACACAAACAAGTCGGCTCCAACTTTGGCCCATGGTCTATCAGGAATAGTCTACACACAACAGATAGTCAGTGTTCTTGTACACAAACAAGTCTGCTCCAACTTTGGCCCATGGTCTATCAGGAATAGTCTACACACAACAGATAGTCAGTGTTCTTGTACACAAACAAGTCTGCTCCAACTTTGGCCCATGGTCTATCAGGAATAGTCTACACACACACAGATAGTCAGTGTTCTTGTACTACAAACAAGTCTGCTCCAACTTTGGCCCATGGTCTATCAGGAATAGTCTACACACAACAGATAGTCAGTGTTCTTGTACACAAACAAGTCTGCTCCAACTTTGGCCCATGGTCTATCAGGAATAGTCTACACACAACAGATAGTCAGTGTTCTTGTACACAAACAAGTCTGCTCCAACTTTGGCCCATGGTCTATCAGGAATAGTCTACACACAACAGATAGTCAGTGTTCTTGTACACAAACAAGTCGGCTCCAACTTTGGCCCATGGTCTATCAGGAATAGTCTACACACAACAGATAGTCAGTGTTCTTGTACACAAACAAGTCTGCTCCAACTTTGGCCCATGGTCTATCAGGAATAGTCTACACACAACAGATAGTCAGTGTTCTTGTACACAAACAAGTCTGCTCCAACTTTGGCCCATGGTCTATCAGGAATAGTCTACACACAACAGATAGTCAGTGTTCTTGTACACAAACAAGTCTGCTCCAACTTTGGCCCATGGTCTATCAGGAATAGTCTACACACAACAGATAGTCAGTGTTCTTGTACACAAACAAGTCTGCTCCAACTTTGGCCCATGGTCTATCAGGAATAGTCTACACACAACAGATAGTCAGTGTTCTTGTACACAAACAAGTCTGCTCCAACTTTGGCCCATGGTCTATCAGGAATAGTCTACACACAACAGATAGTCAGTGTTCTTGTACACAAACAAGTCGGCTCCAACTTTGGCCCATGGTCTATCAGGAATAGTCTACACACAACAGATAGTCAGCGTTCTTGTACACAAACAAGTCGGCTCAAACTTTGGCCCATGGTCTATCAGGAATTTCCTGGCTCTTCAATGGTTGCTTCGGGTTACTCTTTCTATTCTCGTTGCACACAGAACATCGTGATACAAATTCTTCAATTTGGACAGTCATTCCTAGCCAGAAGATTACATCTTTGGCTCTTAGTATGCACTTTGTCACTCCGGAGCATCATGGGTTCGGTTTAACATTTCTGTATGAAGTGTTGTAGGAACTACAACTTTGTTGGCTTTGAAGATGAGGTCGCCAACAACTGTAAGTTCATCTTGAATATTCCAGTAGTCTCTCGCTGGAACATCATTTCTGTGTTCTGGCCATCCGCACAGAATCACAGATTTCAGCTATTGCAGTTGTAGGTCATTCGCTGTGGCAATCTTGAATTCGCTCAAATTTCCTGAGATCATCAGCTGTTGTGATATTGGGTTTCATCAAACCAATCATTACCAGCTTGAAGATATGCCCTGCTCAAGGCATCTGCAACAATCAGTTCTTTGCCAGGTCTGTAGGTAACTTGAAAATCATACTTCTGTAGGCGTAGCAACATTCTCTGCAACCTCTGAGGAGCTCTACACAGGTGTTCTGACACATAATTTCAAGGGGCTTGTGATCTACTTGAACTGTTTTCCTGTAGATGTACTGATGAAACTTCTCACATCCATGGAGGATACCTAGCATCTCTTTCTCGATCTGTGCATACTTCTTTTGTGCACTTGTCAGTGACCTCGAAGGAAATGCTACAGGCTTGTCAGCTTGTATCAGCATTGTTCCTAGCCCTTCCGAACTTGCATCCACTGATAATGTTACTGACTGTAACATCAAAGTACTGTAGTACTGGAGGCTCTGTCACCCTTTGTTTCAAATTCTTGAAACATGTTTGCTGCCTTTCTTCCCAGTTGCCCATGCAATGTCTTTCGGCAATAACTCTCGTAGAGCTGCAGTTTCACTGGAGAGATTTGGTATGAACTTTCCCAGATACTCTATCATAACGAGGAATCTCATCAGATCGGTTTTATTTTCAGGCTCTGGCATTTCTCGGATAGCTTTCACCTTTTCAGGATCTGACTTCAGTCCCTTGTCAAGATGCCCTACATATGCGACCTCCGTCATTCTCAGCTTGCATTTCTTTGCATTCAATTTCAGGCCACTTGACTGTATTCGGTTCAGAACGGCATGCAGTCTTTCATCGTGTTGCTTGACATCTGTACCCCACACCAGAATGTCGTCAACTACACATTCTGTGCCTGACAAACCTTCCAGGATCTGGGATACTGTTCTCTGAAATACCTCTGGTGCCGACTTCACTCCGAAAGGTAGTCGAGTGAATTGGTATCTTCCGAACGGGGTATTGAAGGTACACAATTTGGAACTGCTTTCATCAAGTTGAATCTGCCAAAATCCAGACTCTGCATCAAGAATGGTGAACAGCTTGGCACCTGGCATTCGTGACATAATTTCTTCGACAGATCTCAGGGGATAATGTTCTCTTTTAAAGGCCCGATTGAGATCTTTTGGGTCTATACAGATCCTAATTTTGTTTGGTTTCACCACAGTCACCATGCCATTTACCCAGTTTGTGGGTTGTGTCTTTTGATGACCACTCCAGGCTTGGTCATTCGATCAAGTTCTGCTTGCACCATGTCCATCAAAGCAGCAGACACTTTTCTCGGTGGGTGTACCACGGGTGTGACATTGTCCACTAATTCTATGTGGTGTTCTCTCGTAATGCATCCGAATCCTTGGAACAGGTCTGGAAATTCTTCCAGTATGTCAGTATTCACTTTCTGAATGTTATGAACTCGCTGTCCCAACTTCAATTCCTCAAAGGTTTTTCTGCCCAGTATACTTGGGTGATTTTCCTCCACCACCTGAAATAGTACTTCATTCGAAGTGTCACTGATTTCACTAAATACTGGTAATTCTATCTGTCCAAGTGGTAATCTCTTTTCTTGAAGTATGACAAGAGTTTCACTTTTGACCTTGACAGTTCCTTATTCTTCAGATTCAAACTGTCGAACACTGACTTGGAAATGATATTGCACTGTGCACCTTCTTTAGATAGGGTTGAATGGTCTTCATTGACATCTTTCATTTGTTGTGCACTTATTTCTGTAGCTCTACACATCTGTACAGCTTTTTCCAAATCAAGGTCATGTTCTCTCAATAACCGCATTCTGAGGCTATCAGTAAGAGTTCCACAGACAATTCTTTTTTATGAGTCCATCATTCAATGGACCAAACTCACAATTTCTAGATTTATTCTTTAAATCTGTCACATACTGATCAATTGTCTCACCTGGTTTCTGATATCGTGTGATATGAAGAATGCATGTCTCTTAATTGTCAGATTTTTCTTAGGTTTGCAGAATTCCTGAAACTTTTGTTTCACTTTATCGTAATTCTTGCTATCAGCTTCATCATTCCGATCAAAAGAGTTATACACTTGAACTGTGGCCTCTCCCGCCACGTGTAGTAGAGTAGCACATTTTACACTCTGGGATTTAGCTGCGATTCGTAACGTAAAGTAAGGTAAGTTCAAACCTTTGTAACCACCGTTTCAAGTTCTCGGCTACGTTGCCTTCAAGATTAAGCTCATTCAGGCTTCTTATATGATCCATTCGGGCGATTATTCAATCTCACTTCTGACACCATGTAAATTGAGCCGCCATTACCATGTGTATTGAGTAGTACGTCATACATTATGTCATTTCACAAATCTGTGACGTCACATGTTATGTGCACATGAACGCAAAGTCACTTTCATTACAATGTCGGGAAAGCATTTTGCATAAATAGAATGGTTAAATACAATTTTGTGGCAATAGGTTAGCCTGTTGGTTAAAGTCAAAAGTCACAGTCTAAAGCTTATAGTAAGCTTATGGAATGTTGTATTTCTTGTTGATTAAGCATGTATATTTTTGCAGACATTTTCCGCTTTGAAGATTCTGAACCCATAAACTGAAACTGATACTAACCATATAACAGTGTTGTTGGATCCATCATATATCATAAATAAGTAAGGAGACATAGAAACTTGCATTTCCATAATATTACGTTACTAATGGATCATTCACGAAGGACCAACAGTCAGTCAAAGGTAGGATTATCATGTTCATCAGTTGTAATTGCTAGACTACAGGTTTAATTACATTGTAACAATAATCGAGTGAAGTCAACTTGACGTCCCTGCCTGATAAGAATTGGAGGAAAAAGATAGTGTTATACATGTTTTAGTATATCTGTAAAACTATGCACACACACATGTACACACACAAAAAACACACAGATACAATTTTCAATTCATGTTGATGCATATGTCACAGCACGTCTTAAGTAGTCATATTTCCATGTGACCTGTTCTCAGTGTATCACTACTGTCAGTAGTTATTTTTCAAAGTGAATGCTCTCAGTGGGCTAGCACTATAAAACCAGCTTCAGTCTGGGCTAGTACAAGCAGCCGCACATACACATACACACGCGCGTGCACGTCATCATATGAGCGAAATATTCTCAAGCACGACGTTAAACCCAATTTCACCTCACCACCTCAAAGTGAATTCTTCTCTGTGAACCAAGTTGTGTAACATCACTCCATGTTGTTAACAAATGTAGCATGTGACCCTGAATGTTGAAGCTTTATATCTTGGCTTGCATGGCGACATTTGATTACAGATGAATGTTTTGCCCTTGGTATGTTTGCTATGTACACTTACTTTTGAAACATGATTCCAGTCAGGCTGTGATAGCAGACAAAACCATGTACATCTCGGGGCAAATTGGGTTTGTGCCATCAACAATGGAGATAGTGACCGGTGGGGCAGCAGCAGAGACTGACCAGGTTAGTAGACACCTGACCTCTGATGCCTGCAGTAGCTAGTGTTCCTGGACACAGTTGTCTGTAGTAGCCTGTATACATGTCCCCAGCCAGTTGTATATATATACTAAGCAGCAAAAGAATTGTCAGTTTGGAATTTTCCTTCACAGAAACGGATAACTGTAAACTCATTTCATGTTTTGATTGTATATGTTTGACAACATCTCCTACTTTACCTGAGCAAAGACATTCTTTCCCAAACTTAGAATTGAACCCAGGAAATGGTCTCAAAAAAGCAACCTGATCTCGGAGATGGTACGGTGTTCTCCATTTTTTTTCATGCAACTCATGCTGCATGTGCTGTTCACAAGGACCAGCCCTATAAAATGCACCCCCAAACCTGGTTGAAACATTCACATTACAATCGTCAGCAGGACGCCGCGACTCACGACAGCTCAGAGGAACCAGGCGCTAGGAAGACTTGAAGTTAGCCACACTGCACAAGCCATTGCCAATCACTTCCAGGTCAACGTTTGGACCATCTACAGGCTGCAGCAACGTTTCCGGGCCACCAACACCACAAATGATCGTCCCCGTACTGGCAGACCAAGGGTGACCACAAGACGACAAGACCGCCATGTTGTGCGACAGCATGTACAGAATCCCTTTTATGCAGGCATCCGAACCAGCACGCCAGACAGTCGGAACAAATGGAACACCAATCAGCACTGATACAGTATGCCGACGTCTTAACAGCGGGAACCTCCATTGCCGTAGACCTTACCGTGGACCTATCCTCAGCCCTCGTCATCGGCGTGAATGTCCACAGTTTGCCCTACAACACCAAACCTGGCGATACAGGCAATGGAGAACTGTTCTGTTCACAGATGAGAGTCGGTACTGCGTATCAACTGCAGATGGCAGAACAAGAATATGGCGACGACGTGCCAGCGTTACTCAGACCAATGTGTTATGGAAAGAGACTCATGGGGAGGTTCAAGCATCATGGTATGGCGTGGAATAGGCCTGAACGAAAGAGTGGGTCCTGTGGTGTTCCAGAACCTTGGTCCAGGGAGAGGAGACGGCATCACAGTGGTGCTGGACCAAGCTCTCAGACCCCACGTCATACCACATGTCGCACATCACCAAAACAACATTTTCCAGCATGATAACACCCGGGCCCATACTGCCAGAGCTACACAGGATTTCCTACAGCAGAACGGTGTCAACATTATGCAGTGGCCAGCCCTTAGTCCTGATTTAAACCCAATTGAACATCTTTGGGATGAAATTCAGAGGAGACTGAATAATGTCATACCAAGGCCGAACACAGCCAATTTATTGCGCCAGGCCTTTCTCAGAGTGTGGTTCCAGATGCCAATGGCCTTCATCAATCGATTGTTGCACTCCATGCATAGACGCTGTGCTAGAGTTATTGCCGCACGTGGTGGTCACACTAGATACTGAAGTCAAGTATCTGAATGGACTGCAAACGTTAACGTAATGTCTTTAAATTGTGCTGAGTTGTTCATTGATGTGTCAAGATATTGTACACAAAAAATGTTTTTGATCTGCTTATTATGTCCATTTCTGAAATGATTTGATTACAGTGCCTATCTAATTTTGAATTCGTACTGACGTTTTTTTGCTGCTGAGTATGTAACAGTAGAAGCCTGCACAGGCATATGTATAAGCCATTATCCTGCACAAGCCAGTGTAGTATACTCTAAATAATTTACATGACTTCAGTAGCCTGTACTAGCCATGACTCCAGTAACATGCTTGATATAGCACTGATAGAAATTGGCTGCAACTGTTAGATTCACCCTACTTTATCACTTATGAGAGGTATGGCTCAAACATTTATCTTAGGTTTTATGAGATTGCCAATGTCCGGTAATATCACATAAGGCTTGGGTTGAGTATTTCTTGTTTTTGTATAAAAGTAATCAATTATGTAACATATGTTAAATTTAGGATTACACTTTCTTAGTAAAGTACAGATTCTAGTACTTTTTGGGTTGAGTCCCATCCGGGATTCAAACCCACACCCTCAGAGTCAGGCACCTAATCGCCAGCACACTAAGTCAGACGCCTAGACCGCTCAGCCACCGCGGCTTCTGCACTTTACTCCATTTCTGGTGTCCCCCGCCGTGATGTTGCTGGAATATTGCTAAAAGCGGCGTAAAACCAAACTGTCAGTCAGTCTGCACTACTAAGACAGTGTAATCCCAAATTTAACATATGTTACATTTATCACTTTCTAAAATGGCATTGTGTATTTCATAATCAATTATTTTCTTGCACTGAAATTCAAAATATATAGTATTTGATTTCATTCTTTTGTCCCTCTTATCCAGTGTTTGAGTGAGATCTTCTCAAGTCAGTTTAACAAACCATGTAATAACACTCGTAGGTTCCATGTTGTTTTTCTAGCAGACTAAGTCTAAATACAGTGATGCTGTGACGAGTGCATATTTGATGCATTGTTGGTTATCTGATCTTTTCAGGTCCATTTCGTAATGTTAAGTCATCATTCAAATTTATTGTTTTGTCCTGTCATGTGAATCAATGAAGTGTAAAGAAACTTACGCTTAGGCTTGTATGTGAAACAGGTAAATGACACTATTTAATGTACTTTCACAATTTGTTATAAAGGCCCTTAAGAACATGGGTGCCATATTAGAGGAAGGCGGTTCAAGCTACAACAATGGTGAGTCCAACAATGTTATTGTCTTCTGTATAGGTAAGTCCCTCTTACAGAACCCAGAGCATATATTAAATTCATATTCACCCTCATTCCATTCATCCCTTTCTCAACTCTTGCAGCCTACAATTATCTTGTCATGAGACTTGAGGGTTACTTAATTCTAAGAGCCACAATTCACCGTGCACACTTGTGTCCCTTGGGAACACAGAAACCTATGATTGTATCCCGGCGCAACGCTGAACGGGGGACTTCCGACTATGTATTCAGCGGCGTCCGTCCGTACATATGTCCCGATTCTTGTTAGCGCAGTATCTCATGAACTGTTGTAACCAATGTCTTAAAATTTGGTGACAGCCTACATTGGGGGATTACCCACACACGATTTGACCTTATTTTCAAGGTCACCACGACACTTTGACACTTTTCAAACTCTTGTTAATGCGATATCTCATGGACTGTTGTACCCAATGTCTTCAAATTGGTGACAGCCTACATTGGGGGATTACGCAGATACCAGTTGATTTGGGTGACCTTGACCTTATCTTCAAGGTCACCACGACACTTTGCACACTTTTAACTCTTGTTAACGCGATATCTCATGGACTGTTGTACCCAATGTCTTCAAATTTGGTGCCAGCCTACATTGGGGTATTACGCAGACACTGCTTTATTTTGGTGACCTTGACCTTACCTTCAAGGTCACCACGACACTTTTTGACCGCTTTTCCAACTTATTTAAACGCTATATCTCATAAAACATTGCACCCAATGTTTTCAATTATGTTGACAGCCTACATTGGGTGATTATGCAGACACCAGTCATTTCAGGCATCTTTTATGTGACTAAAAAATAAAAAGTAGTAAATATAGATATTCCATTCTTTAGTGGCGGGGGACATTGCCATGTCAGTGGCAAACACTTGTTATTATATTGGTTTAAATCCGAGTTGACCTTGTCTGCACCGTACCCGTGCTTCTGTGATCCACCACAGTAAATGGTGAGCACTTGTGGCCTGTAACACATCAGGCTTTCCTTTAAGCTGACACACCATGATGTACAACTGAAATATATGTTCAAAGTGTCATTAAAACCAATTCACTCACCGACTTCTATATGCACAAGGTTTCCATTAAAGAAATTTATTTAGCTCACTGAATGTTGAGAGAGCTTATGCTGTGGTATGTAAACATCATCTTGTCAAAACCACTGAGTAACAAACTCTGCATTCCTGTTCCCACCTAATATGTCTGCCATTGTAGCCTTATTGAAACAACATTTATGTCCCCTCCTCTGTCATGTCCACTCAAAATATGTCAAGTTCTGTGCTCATGTTCTCTCACAATGCATTGTTGTCACTGTAACAAACCAGAAACAGCCTGTCTGACGAAGCTGGAGTTTGGCATACATTTTTCATATACTGATGACAGTGAATTATATTTGTATCTCTTGAATATTACTGTAGTTTTTGTGAAACTATTGAAACTTTGTACTTTGTAAGGCATTGAACAATGACATACTGTCTTCAGAAAGTATATCATACTTAGAGTTAAACACTACAATTCACAAACAATTACATGCATAATGTTTTTAGAGTACATATTAGTCTGATGCATAGCTTCTCATTTTAGTCCAAGTATCATGTGTTGTGTGTGTAAGTAGGAAAGTTCAGAAGCTCATTGTCACTTGTAAAAATATGGTCTTGTTAGGGGTCTACTTCCAGTAGTTTCTATTAATAATGAGCATGTTATGTCCTAAATCTAATGACCTTCAGTGTTAATTCAACCCAAGGTTAGGATATAAATGTATCTTTCTTCGGCTGGTAGTGCCAGCATGAAATATGAATTGACATGGCTTGTCAGTTCACAGTTCATGTGTTTGCTTGAATGTGATGCTATATGTCAAACAAAGTCCGATTTGTATTTTAGAACACTGATAATGGTCATAGTCAACTGACAAGTTTACTGAGATTGTAGCTGAGACGGTCTATTCTGATTGCTGCTGTTACCATAAAGTTGACTTGCTGTTGAACATTGCTGCAGTTGGCTTAATTCAGATTGATACTTTGATGTGAGGGTTAATTCATATTTATGGTAAGACAGAAGGGTTAAAAGGGTTAAACTGGAGAGACTGTTAAATGAGGACTGAGACTGGAGGGTTAAATGAGACTGTTGATGAGACTGGAGGGTTAAATGAGACTGTTGATGAGACTGGAGGGTTAAATGAGACTGTTGATGAGACTGGAGAGATTGGAGGGTTAAATGAGACTGTTGATGAGACTGGAGGGTTAAATGAGACTGTTGATGAGACTGGAGGGTTAAATGAGACTGTTGATGAGACTGGAGGGTTAAATGAGACTGTTGATGAGACTGGAGGGTTAAATGAGACTGTTGATGAGACTGGAGGGTTAAATGACACTGTTGATGAGACTGGAGGGTTAAATGAGACTGTTGATGAGACTGGAGGGTTAAATGAGACTGTTGATGAGACTGGAGGGTTAAATGAGACTGTTGATGAGACTGGAGGGTTAAATGACACTGTTGATGAGACTGGAGGGTTAAATGAGACTGGTGGGTTAAATGAGACTGAGACTGGAGGGTTAAATGAGACTGTTGATGAGACTGGAGGGTTAAATGAGACTGTTGATGAGACTGGAGAGGGTTAAATGAGACTGTTGATGAGACTGGAGGGTTAAATGAGACTGTGATTAAGTGAGACTGATGAGAGACTGGAGGGTTAAATGAGACTGTTGATGAGACTGGAGGGTTAAATGAGACTGTTGATGAGACTGGAGGGTTAAATGAGACTGTTGATGAGACTGGAGGGTTAAATGAGACTGTTGATGAGACTGGAGGGTTAAATGAGACTGTTGATGAGACTGGAGGGTTAAATGAGACTGTTGATGAGACTGGAGGGTTAAATGAGACTGTTGATGAGACTGGAGGGTTAAATGAGACTGTTGATGATGAGACTGGAGGGAGGTTAAATGAGACTGTTGATGAGACTGGAGGGTTAAATGAGACTGTTGATGAGACTGGAGGGTTAAATGAGACTGTTGATGAGACTGGAGGGTTAAATGAGACTGTTGATGAGACTGGAGAATTTAAATAAAGAGACTGTTGATGAGACTGGAGGGTTAAATGAGACTGTTGAGATGTTGAGACTGAGACTGGGGTTAAATGAGACTGTTGATGAGACTGGAGGGTTAAATGAGACTGTTGAGACTGAGAGGGTTAAATGAGACTGGAGGGAGGGTTAAATGAGACTGTTGATGAGACTGGAGGTTAAATGAGACTGGAGGGTTAAATGAGACTGGAGGGACTGGAGGTTAAATGAGACTGTTGATGAGACTGGAGGAGGGTTAAATGAGACTGTTGATGAGACTGGAGGGTTAATGAGACTGAGAGAACTGGAGGTTAAATGAACTGATGAGGGTTAAATGAGACTGTGGAGGAGACTAAATGAGACTGTTGATGAGACTGGAGGGGTTAAATGAGACTGTTGATGAGACTGGAGGGTTAAATGAGACTGTTGATGAGACTGGAGGGTTAAAATGAGACTGTTGATGAGACTGGAGGGTTAAATGAGACTGTTGATGAGACTGAAGAGGTTAAATGAGACTGTTGGTTAAATGAGACTGTTGATGAGACTGGAGGGTTAAATGAGACTGTTGATGAGACTGGAGGGTTAAATGAGACTGTTGATGAGACTGAAGGAGTTAAATGAGACTGGAGGGTTAAATGAGACTGATGAGACTGGAGGTTAAATGAGATTGTTGATAGAGACTGTTGATGACTGGAGGTTTGAGACTGTTGATGAGACTGGAGGGTTAAATGAGACTGTTGATGAGACTGGAGGGTTAAATGAGACTGTTGATGAGACTGGAGGTTAAATAGAATGAGACTGGAGGGTTAAATGAGACTGTTGATGAGACTGGAGGGTTAAATGAGACTGTTGATGAGACTGAGACTGGAGGGACTTAAATGAGACTGTTGATGAGACTGGAGGGTTAAATGAGACTGTTGATGAGACTGAAGGGTTAAATATGAGACTGTTGATGAGACTGGAGGGTTAAATGACTGTTGATGAGACTGGGGGTTAAATGAGACTGTTGATGACTGACTGTTGATGAGACTGGAGGGTTAAATGAGACTGTTGATGAGACTGGAGGGTTAAATGAGACTGGAGGGTTAAATGAGACTGTTGATGAGACTGGAGGGTTAAATGAGACTGTTGATGAGACTGGAGGGTTAAATGAGACTGTTGATGAGACTGGAGGGTTAAATGAGACTGTTGATGAGACTGGAGGGTTAAATGAGACTGGAGGGAGACTGTTGATGAAATGAGCTGGAGGACTGTTAAATGAGAGACTGTTGATGAGACTGGAGGGTTAAATGAGACTGTTGATGAGACTGGAGGGTTAAATGAGACTGTTGATGAGACTGGAGGGTTAAATGACACTGTTGATGAGACTGGAGGGTTAAATGAGACTGTTGATGAGACTGGGTTTAAATGAGACTGTTGATGAGACTGGAGGGTTAAATGAGGCTGGTGGGTTAAATGAGATTGTTGATGAGACTGGAGGCTTAAATGAGACTGGAGGGTTAAATGAGACTGTTGATGAGACTGGAGGGTTAAATGAGATTGTTACTGTTACAGTGGTGAAGACGACAGTTCTCCTGAAGGATATCAACGACTATGCTTCTGTCAATGAAGTCTATGCAAAATGTGAGTCAAATAAAATATTATCACTCTCCCATGATCTAGCATTTAGTGAATTATGAAAAAGAGTAAAAGATACTTGATGTATTTGATGTTTGTCATCTGCATGCAACTCACACCACATTATTAAAAGGCAGTTGTCATGCAAAATTTGAAGCTAAAACTCTCTCTCTCATATTCATCCTTAACTGCATAATGCAGATCTATTCTATTTGAAAAAATATATTTTACAGTCCAATTAGCACATATTTGTGATAGACTGGAATGTTGATGGGTGCGCCCTCTATGACAAACAAACAAATCCTAATGGTAAAACCCCTACTTAATGCTTCTCAGATTTCATTTAGTTATGATTTGAAATTTTTAAACTTATCCTATCTCACGGTATGCACTTCTCTCTCTTGATTCGACACTGAGTGGAACGATGTAAACTTTTTTCCCTTGGCCTCTCTTGTCCATCCGCCCATGCACTCCATGATGCCCTCATTATAAGACAGCTTCCTAGTTGTCATGCAAAGCATGCAGCATGCACCACTAGCTACCCACGTGACTATCTCGAATCATCATTCTCTTTCTTGTGAGCGTGTTTTTGACATATTGTACTTTGCTCAACTTAGTCTACAACATGGGGAAAGTTGACCAGCCAAGAAGAGGAAAAAATGCTCCTGGTGTAATAAAGCGTGAGTGATCCACATGTGTTTTGTGTTTGATTGTGTGGGACAGTAGTGTTAATGGGACTCTCGTTGCGATAAATGTAAGGATTTTATCTTTCAGGCGTTTGGTGACTACACTCGGGCTTGCGCTCGTCATGTTGCTGACAGAGCTCGTTGCCGCTTCACTTGACGGACCCAGTCCCCCAAAGAAAGGGAAGTTTAAGCGTCCTACTTTGTCTGCTCGGCGGTCTCGGTCCCCTCCCTCGACTGAAGAGGATTTTTTATGAGAGCATCGTCAGACTTACTTATCGGAAGACCTTCGGCATTTTGTTGGGCTCTCAACATTCCAGCCCGAGTCCTTCGTCTTCGACCACGTCCCGGGTAGTGGTTGTCGAGCCTGCTACCACCCCTCAGGATACCTCTACACAGCGAGACCTTAAAACTACGCTCTCTGTCTCTCATTCTCCGGACCAGTTATCTCGGCAACCTGGCTTATCTGTTTCGGACAAGAATCAGCTGATCTCTCCACCTGAATGGGTACAGCGCATGCGCAGACGCCGTTCTCGCTCTTGTCGTTCATCCAGTAGTGAGAGGAACCAGTCTACCTCGCCTCAACGCCTGTCAGTGGTTACTTCGCCGTCTCCTTCCCATTCAGCGAAAAGAAGTGCTTCTTGCGTCCAGCTACCTCAACCTTCTGCTTCGCCGAAGCCTGCCAGATCGTCTCACAGTTTGCCGGATCACGCTTCGCCTGTCCGCTCCCCTTCACCTCGACTTTCGCTGGACTGTCCACCTTCCCCAAAATTAGACCGGCTCTCTAAGACACAGCTTTCGCCAAACCGGTCTTCATCGAAACACCAGTCTAAGCTTCAGCATTCTCCGGATCGATCGTCTGCTAAACAGATTTCACCTAATCGAACTTCGTTGAAACAAGTTCGCCGAAATGGAAGATTTCACCGAAACATCAGCCCACGAATCAGCTTTCTACGAGCACTTTTTGCCAGGTTGTACATCTCTTCGTGTTTCGACGAACTCAGCTGGCTCTCCTAGTTTTCTTCTTCGACGAGGAAACATGGTTCACCGAACCGTTTGGATCAACCGCCTACCAATATTCTGATTTTCTCACTGAAACGACTTGCTCGGAATCTCGTTTCGCCCACATCTATAAGATCCGTTTTACAGCGAATCCCCAATGTTGTCTCATACAACTTCCACCGCGGAAGATTCCCACCTTACTTGTTTTCAGATATTACCCTACTTGTCAGATATGTCTCCCAGGCACTTACAACGCATTAACCTGGTCGAACTTTACAACGCCATCGACCTGCTTCGCCAGATCGTCCTGTTTTCCTGCCATGTTTTGCCGAACTCATCCAAGTATCATCACTGAACCGTGCCGGTAGGCTAGGTCGCCGCGACATCGCCGAACTGTTTCGCCGAACCATTTCAGCACAGAATGGCTCATCTTGTTCGTCCAACCCACAACCGCCCCGTACTAGTTTGGTAGACCGTTCTGACCCTCATCATCGACTTGGTTCGTCAGGCCAAACCGTTTCGCCGTACCAGAACCATATCACAGTACCGTTCCAGATCTTACCTCGCCGACCCCCAGTCACCGACCCGTACCAGATCGCTGATCCAACAGCATTCGCCGGTCTGACAGCGTTCGCCGAAACATCCTGATTCGGTGATTATTTTCTGTCGCATGATGCTCTTTCCAACACGACGTTTCTTCAGAACGCACCTTGAGGTTCGGCGAATCTGTACCTACGCTGACGTTCGGACAACAGCTGCCTTTAAGATACAGCAATAATGTTGGTTCATTCGACACACATGATCTCTTGGTTCACCGACCATCTACAGCTATCCGGCGAAAAATCATACTCACTCACTCATTCATCTACAACTATCTTGAGCAAGATACCAGATGATCTACTTACTACATTCACCTTGAAGGATCGGAACTTGTCAACATTGGTTTATTACTTTTTCATCGAGGATCATCAACTTGCATCTAGATACGGCCATTTACCCCAGCTATTAATCAAACGCTACCAGCTTTTTGTGATACGCTGAATGTCTCACCATGACATGAGATGCTTTTCGCATGACAATATGACTTGGTTCTCCGGATTACCCTACGGCATGTGAGGCTAGAAGTTTTTCATCACATGCCTTCTCCCACCTGGTACCCTTTTTCAACTGGATGAATGCAGGTAGTGGCTGTCAGTTGCGCACACATCTACATTACGCCGGCACTTGACGTTCTGACGATCCCGGATCTCCAAGACTTCTACGTGACTAGAGCTCATATCGTTCCAGATTTATTCTACCATCCGATCTTCACCTTGATGAATGATTTGGTTTAGGAATCTACCCTCCGACGTAGATATCAGCTCTCCGACCACTCGTTTGTGCATTACCAGACAAGCTTCATGCTTCACTGAGTCCTGTTACTACAGACAACTCGTAACAGCGTCTTGGTGTATCTCGGGATGCAATCATGGCCTGGATCGTCATCTTCCTCACCCTTCCTTTTACATCACCAGCAAGCTTCTGGACAGATGGGTCAAGTTTCTGCGCATGGTACCAGCAGTGATGTCTTGTCAAGTAGCGAGCATCCCTTTACAGGTTTTATGGGCTGTGACCGAAGACTGAAGACCGTGTTGTTCAGAGTTTAGTCATTGTTGCATTGTGGGTATCAATTGCAAATGGCGGACTACTGTTTGTTTACCGGAGAATTGTGATGTTGAGAGTGACTATGAAGTGCACTGACAGAATTGTCTTGGTCCTACACAGCGGATAATAACCCCAGCCTTTAATCGCCAGTGACGATGACCGGTGCCATTCCCGGTAAGTGTGATTATGTCGGGATTCGTCAGCCAGCCGAGAGTGACAGCTTACCGAGGGTGTTAGACAGAAACGTCCCAGACCGCTTCAACTTGGGTTACTCAGGTTTTCTACTTTAGCCCAAACCCTCCGTTCAGTGGTCACTGCAGTCCACAGGCACTTGTTTACTGCCTTCGTCTTCCCAACGAACGTTCCTGGGGTCTCCGGTCTTCTTTTACTTTCGTCATTCCAACAACTTTGCGAACGTTGCTGTAGATAGATTCACGACCCCCATGCATCTTGTCTACTACATTAATCACTCCATCCAGCGGACCAACACTTCATTTGGTGAACTAATGTTCCACAGATCGCCGATCGTACGACCTTCATCACCCGTTTACAATGTACATGTTCCTGTAGATTGACTGACAATCTCCATTCGCCGATTCTGCTACATTCAGCACTCTATCAGGATATACCCCTTCATCAGTGGCAAGAGTTGCTGGGTCTCCTCTCCTAAGCTCAAGCCTTCACTTACAGAAGTCAACTTCATCTTCGAAGCTACATTGATGATTGCACATCCAGGCACAACGGGATCTGATAGTACTTCGCAGCTAACTGTAGTTCACCACCATGCTGCTCTGGCAGTTAGGATGGCTAGTGTACATTGCTGTATTGCAGCTTACATCGATCCAGAGACTCCACTTCATCGATACATTGTTCAACACCTGTCAGAGGATGACGTTCACCCTTCAAGACAGGTGCATCATGACCCCGCAATGCATTCCTCCAGCGCTATCTCAGTGGCAGCTGCTAGGCTTTCTGACGTCAGCTCAAGCCCCAACTACCAGAGTGTAGCTTCAGCTTCAGCTGTGCTAGTCAAGCAGATTGTTGTCCCTCGTGTCGACTCATCATTGTTTGACACATCCCTCACGGGTCGGGGGCTCATTTTCTTCATCATCAGATGGCTGGGCTGTGGTTGTCCGCAGAACGGGACTTGCACATCAACGAACTCAAGTTCTTGGCGGTTCTTCTCGCCATTCTACATTGGGCAATGGAACTTCGGGGTCTTTCCCTGCTGATTCAGACAGACAACTCCACAGTCGTCTGGTACATCAAGCATCCTTGGTTGACAGGTTTGGCGAACCTCCTTCAGCTGGCGCTTCGGTTCTTCCATCTAATCGACTCCCTCGCCATCGATGGTCGAGCCAGACACATTCCCGGAGTCAGGATTGTCATCGCAGATGCGCTGTCCTGCTCCAATCGGCCGTCTCCCACGGAGTGGCAATAGAACCCACTGACCTTTCGGGAACTGGTCTTCCCATTATCAAGGCCCTAAGTCAACCTATTCGCCACGCGGTTCAACCATCAGCTCCCGAAGTTTGTCTCGCCGATACCAGACCAACTAGCGTGGGATCTCGACGCTCTGGCGATTTCGTAAGAAGGGCTCAACTCTTACGCCTTCCCCCCCCTTAGGCTCTTCTACCCAGAGTCATCCAGAAACTCCGGGCGACCAGACAGATTCTGTTGCTTTTGGTCGTGCCTTACTGGCCAGCCAGGACTTAGTTTGTCGATCTCTCACAAGCTCGCAGCCCTAAACCCAGTTCCTCTTCCCAATCGTGATGACCAACTGTTACACCCTCACTCGGATCGGCACCACATATCCCTTCGCACCCTGTCTCTGCACATTTGGCGCATCTGCAGAAGTCCTTAATCGCCAAGGGGTATTCTCGGAAAGTGGCTATGGCCATCACTTCTGCTCATCGGACTTCCACCCGCTCACTTTATGATGAGAAGTGGAAGTGTTTCGAGGATATTGCACGTCCAGAGGCATTACATCTCCCATTTCTACTTCACCTCAAATCGTTGCTGAATTCTTCAGCATTTGTGGTCATCTAAGAAGCTCATGGGTTCCACTTTGGCCACTCACCTCGCTGTGATCAACTCGGTCATGGCTACCACCACAGACTCTTAAGGTCTTGACGGTTCCTGAGCTTCAGCATTTGCTCCGGTCCTTCCAGTTAGCCGATCAGTCTAAGAAGTTTAGACCTCCTGCATGGGATTTATCTGTGGTGCTGCATCGTTTGGCCTTGGCAGACTATGAACCCTAGCTCAGAAGGATTTTGAGACGGCCTTGGCTACAGCTGCTCAGATTTCTGAACTCCACGCTTTGGATGTTAACAGAGTCCAGTTCGAACGGAAGAAGCATGGCACAGTCTTCCTCGGTCTCCGTTGGGATTTTGTAGCGAAGAATCAGTTGCTGGGACAACCCGATCGTACTTTTACCATCCCACCGTTGTCCACGATCCTTGGGCTGCATGTCAATGAAGACCTGCGGCTTTGCCCTGTTAGGGCTTTGAAGATTTTTCTTGCTGCTTCTAAAGATCGACGCCGTCTCCGCAAGCGCCTCTTCATTCCGTTGTCCTCAACATCAAGGGCGTAAGTGTCTCGCACCACATCATCCTTCTGGATGAGAACCACCATCCTACGGGCTTACACCTTCGTTTGGTTACCGTCCCCGACAGCTTCCAATCCACATGAGACACGGGCATTAGCATCTACGATGGCTCTGAATAGTAACTGCTCTCTCCACACCATTATGGAAGGATGCTTCTGGCGATCTGACTCGGTCTTCTCATCCCACTACCTTCGGGACCTCTCAGTCAAGGACGTCCACGGCCTGTACCAGTTGGACCCCTTGTTCTCGCACAACAGCTGTCTACGGCCCACCAACGCAGATAGGGAACGGTCACTCGCGGTTGCTGCTTCCCTGTATTTTCTTTAATATAAGTCTGACCTTGCTGTCTGCCTTATGTTTTGATTGCTTATGGGTTAGAACTACTTCACTTAGTTTTATACTAAGACAGGGAGATACTACCACCTCGGTGGTTGGACGAATCTGGAGCTTGATTCTGTATCACGATGTGGAAGGGTTGGACATTTCACGTTTCCTGACCTCTACTTTTCGAAGCAATTACATCAGTGAAGTGTGCCACTCCCGAATTCCAGTGGATTTCGTTGTGTTCCGACTCCGAAGTTGCCGGGCACATCCTTTGACTAAGCTTATGCAAAGGAGTGAGGGTCAATTTGATGCTGTTCCAGTACTGAACGTTAAAACTTGGAGTTCCCGAGTTGTGCTTCTCTTTCGCCCGCCCCTGGTCGGTGTCTGTGGGGTCTTCTCGAAGCAGGGGCTGTCCCGATTATTGTCAACCGACTTTAATTTACGGGGGTCCCTTGAAAATCGTGGCGAAGTGACATACTTTCACGCTGAGCTGCGTCCTTCTTCGGAGGTTGCGGCTGAACACCACATTGCTCAGAAGCACCCATCTCCCTGGGAGACGTTGTGCTTAGTAAGCCAAGGAGTTCAAGAGAACTCAGCACAAGCATAGGAGTTGCGTGCATGCATAACAGGCCTCCCTTGTGCATCGCTATCTACGGTCGTTTCCAGTCTACACAGCTCCTGCTGTTCACTCAATCAAGACACAGGGTATCTGCGTCCCGCCGTCCGACTGTGGGATAAGTGCATACCGTGAGATAGGATAAGTTTAAAAAATTTAAAATTTTAAATATAAATTGTATATTTATATACTTATCCTATCTCACGCGACGGATACCAGCCCATCCTCCCCACTTTGCAGATTCTCCAAGATGGATATTATCCAGTGGCTCCAAGAATGAGAATGATGATTCGGAGATAGTCACGTGGGTAGCTAGTGGTGCATGCCGCATGCTTTGCATGACAACTAGGAAGCTGTCTTATAATGAGGGCATCATGGAGTGCATGGGCAGATGGACAAGAGAGGCCAAGGGAAAAAAGTTTACATCGTTCCACTCAGTATCGAATCAAGAGAGAGAAGTGCATACCGTGAGATAGGATAAATATATAAATATACAATTAATATTTAAAATTTTCAATTTTGTTTATATATAAACGATTTTGTTTTAGTTTTGTGTATTTCAGACGTATTAATTATTTTGCAGACTTCTCCAACAACAAGCCAGCAAGGGCTGCCTTCCAAGTAGCTGCTCTGCCTCGGGTACATTCTAGAGTTTGTTTATCTTATGTCATTTCTTCTGTGGGGGTTCTTTCTTAAATGGATAATGTATGCTTTTCTTAACAATATAAAATGTATATACCATGTGCAAAAGTGTTTAAAAAATAGGGTGAATAGAGGTATGAAATTTGATAAATATTGAAAGAATCACTCCAAAACTATTTTCAGTGACAGACAAGGTCCCAAGCCTGTTGACCTATTGCAGTTGCCTACAAATCTGGATAGTCTATCCTGTACGATAGACACCCAGACCAGATGCAGTCACTTACCGGGAATTCTCGTATTTAAGCCCTGGGCTTAAATACAGAAAATCACTGTTCTAGTGATGAAATATTTTAACCATATTTAAGCTCAGGTCTTAAATTTGAAAATGCACAATATTTTGATAAAAAGGAAAAGAATCGGGATTTTTTAAAACTCTTTAATCAGGAAACTGGTCTATGAAAAAAAGTAAAAATTCAAACTTTAAAGTTATGAAAATATTTACTCGAGTGAGTATATGTGAATGTGAATGATAAAGTTGACAGTCTTTAATGCAAAACACGAACTTCAAACTATTATGAGAGGACTGACTGACATCTAAGACAATGACTAGTCTCTACAGTGAGTATTTAAAGCCACACTGTTTTCAGAGTTCAAAGCTGTGAAAATGTTCACTCGAGTGAGTATTTCAACTGTGAATGGAATGATGAAGTTATAACAGTCTATTCAATGCAAAACATGAACTTCAAACTAATAGTTTGAGTTGAGTTTAGTTAGGCTTTACGTCACATCAGCATTATACCAGCCCTATAGTGATGAGATCAAGTCATGAATTCATGAACATTTTAACTTCATACTAATATGACAGGAGTGACTGACTGATATCTATGGCAGTGACACTATTCATAGTCAAAGTCACCGTGTTTGGAAAGGGACGTCACTCTAAACACCCAAGAATTAAATACAAATTTAAGCCCAATGGCTTAAATATGGAAAAAAAATCCCTTATTTTAGCCCAATGGCTAAATTTCGCGTGGGCCTAAATACGGGAATTCCCGGTATCATACAGGATGAATTGATATTGTTACAATTAGACACGTGTGACATATCTAGGTGACTTGACAATGAGTTTGACAGAAGTCATTTTGACCTAAGGCATGTCCTATATCAAGTGTACAGAGAGTCAAGCACTGTCTGATACTGTCTGGATGATTGTGTGGTAGTCTACCCAAAACCCTTCCCATATGCTATCGGGGTGGTGGGGTAGCCTAGTGGTTAAAGCGTTGGCTCGTCACGCGGAAGACCCGGGTTCAAATCCCCACATGGGTACAATGTGTGAAGCCCATTTCTGGTGTCCCCCGCCGTGATGTTGCTGGAATATTGCTAAAAGCGTAAAACCAAACTCAGTCAGTCAGTCAGTCAGTCCCATATGCTATCAAGTTCTTCACGATGTCACTTGAATGTTATGCGGGCAGCCCGTACTTAAAACTTGACTTGTAGAATAACCTATAAATTATAACCTGTGTCGTACAGTTTAAGCTGGTGTTTGAAGATTTCTGATAAATGAGTTAAAGGTGCTTGCAGATTTAATAACATTCCTTTAGGGTTGAGAAAATATATGGATTATCTTTTTCACGTAAGATCTGTTACAAAATTTGATTGAACATCTGCTTGCTTGTTGGAGATGAATCATGACATGTGTCAGAATATATATATGTGTTGTAGATGCTGGTAGCCAAGCAGGTTAGCATACAATAGTTTGGTGCACAGAGATCAGGGTTTATTTCTTTACATCGATAGGGATGCATGAAACACCTTTTGTCCAATGACTATCAGCATTATTTCAGAAAACTGATCCAAATGTTTAGCTGTTGAGGTTCATATCCTCTGTGAGAAGTTAGCAGTAGAAAACGTTATGCTGACATTGTATTGAGAATGACCCACATACTGTCTTGTGTTGTAGGGAGCGCATGGTTGAGATTGAGGCCATCGCTATTGTGGGCAACATCGTGGATTCCCAGTGACTAGATGCCAGTGCAAGACTATGAGTGCCATCAAGACCTGCCTCTCTTCCAATAGTCTCCACACACAAACATCTGGTCACCTGCCATCGGATGGCACAAGAATGAAGCAATGAATATGATTTTTTGAAATATGGCATTATAATGTAACTTTGAGATCCTGTATTAGTTAATCCTAGCCATTTGTTTATAATTGTTAAAGATTTGTTATCATGTGCATATATACTTGTCAAAGGAGTTGACACAATGATATGGTCCACACTGAAGTATTTCGAGGCAGCTGTTGGATAACTTGATTATAACAGGGACCAGCAACACACAGAAATGCATGAAGAGTTAGAGTTACCCAGCCAGTGTGCAATAATATGAAGAGATTTGCTTTGCATGTTTGTAGCTTAAGGCAAACAATCACATGAGTATCCTCATAGTACTTATGGGTGTCTGGAAGTACTATGTGTATCTAACCTGCCCCACACAACTTCTCTGTGACATATCAGTGTGACAACTACAGGACAAAGCAGGGTTAAACGGAACGTGGCCAAATGCTTGAATATGTCAGATGTCTAATGGTATTGAAATGGTTGTTTGTTTTGGGGCAGAAACTAAGTACAGATCAATTTTTCACTGCCATATTTGATTTCTATATTCAAGATTTTATTCAGATTGTATGCCAAGGTGCTTGTTATCATTTAGCTTGTATTAGTATGTTTTGTAAGTGTCCCAAGTATATTGTCTGTTGTGTATACAATAGTCTTCCAACAAAGCATGAGTCCCAATCCCTCATTGCAGTAAAATCTCATCATAAATAGTATTTGAGGAAAGAAAGTTGTATTTCTGTCTGAAGGGCAAGTTACCTGAAAGCAAGTATATTATGGCAGTCTAATATGCAGCGGCATACTGTGGTGAGCAATGGAATAAGCAGAAATACATCTCGACATGCATGGTGGAATAGCAAAGTAAAACATTTACAACATGGTAGTTCTTGTGTATGTAAAACATTTTTATTCAGTCAGAAGTTAGACACATTAAATATCATTGTTTTGTCTTTTAACGTAAATTCATGTCAGTTTTGAATATACTTTGTTGAACACTGACTATGCCAGTATTTCAGGAGTTAGTTGTTAGCCTATTTCTGTTGTTTTAAGGGACAAACTATGCAATCAGTTTGTGGTTGAATGATTTTGTTGTGTTTTGTTGTGATCATGGAATAATCAGATGGAATCAGTATTAGTTATGAGAGTGGAAGAAGTTTTTAAGGATGTTATGTTAGAGGGTTTATCTCAGTAATCAGTGCTGGCAGCTTGTGTTTACCTGGTGGTGGTTGAACAATAAACAGCTTTACGTAAAGTAGTGTTTGTTGTACATGGAATAAGGTAATAGCTCTTTATGTTCACGGTTGTGATTCAGAGAGAGTACTGAGGTACTGACTTACCTTGATGCTGAAGTTGTGGCACTGACTTATCTTGAAGCTGAAGTACAGCAGTGTGGTACCGACTTACCTTGATGTTGAAGTATGTCAGTGAGGTACTGACTTACCTTGATGCTGAAGTACAGCAGTGTGGTACTGACTTACCTTGATGCTGAAGTACAGCAGTGTGGTACTGACTTACCTTGATGCTGAAGTACAGCAGTGTGGTACTGACTTACCTTGATGCTGAAGTACAGCAGTGTGGTACTGACTTACCTTGATGCTGAAGTACAGCAGTGTGGTACTGACTTACCTTGATGCTGAAGTACAGCAGTGTGGTACTGACTTATCTTGATTCTGAAGTACAGCAGTGTGGTACTGACTTACCTTGATGCTGAAGTTGTGGCATTGACTTATCTTGATGCTGAAGTACAGCAGTGTGGTACTGACTTACCTTGATGCTGAAGTTGTGGTACTGACTTATCTTGATGCTGAAGTACAGCAGTGTGGTACTGACTTACCTTGATGCTGAAGTACAGCAGTGTGGTACTGACTTATCTTGATACTGAAGTACAGCAGTGTGGTACTGACTTACCTTGATGCTGAAGTACAGCAGTGTGGTACAGACTTACCTTGATGCTGAAGTACAGCAGAGTGGTACTGACTTACCTTGATGCTGAAGTACAGCAGTGTGGTGCCGACTTACTTTGATATAGAAGTACGATACTACCGTTATTTATAGGTACTTTACTTTGGTTGAGTCCCATTTCGCCTACATCCCATTTCGCCTACAGTAAACATGTAGGCGAATAGGGAATAGAAAATGCACCCTATTGAGAGAATGGACTTGACTTAGTGGAATTAAGGAAGGTCAGTTTCACAATGTATGAGTAAACAGATAAGTATATCATTGTCTTTAAATGGAGTCAACTTATAATCTGTGTTTATATAAGCAATTGGCTTAAGGATTACGGCTATGAAGATCAAAAGTAGCAGTGACATACTTACAACAGTTTGTGATTATAAACAAATATTAATCATTATGTTGCTACACACTGGAAGTGTGTGATCCAGGGATGTAAAGGAAGATGCAGCACCATAATGGTCTGAAAATACTTGTGGGAAAGCACCATCCGAACATTTATGAATTCATAACAGCTATCAAGAACATTGAATCCACCAACAAGATCACTCGCCTTCAGATTGACCATGGTGCAACAACTCCGCTACGCTCACGAGCTTACATAGATCTTGACCAGTGTCACAACTGACTGAGACAACAACTTGAAAGTGGAAGAAGATCACCTATTCAGCTCCTGGACACAGCAGGTCACTTACTGAAGCTTCAATAAACTCAGACATCCATGAACTCAAGTACAGTGAACTAGTTAACAGCCAGTGTTATTTTGATTATTGTATTATATTGTACTTTGATTTGCTGTGAATAAAAAACATGAAAGAAGAACAATTTTTTTATTTTAATGCAAAAAGCCATGTTGTCTACATGTGCTATTAATCAAATAAAGGAAAACTAGGGGAGATTCCATTTATATCTGAAGGGGGTAAATTTATTACTCATGCATGAAATAACAGTCACTAGACCATGAATTGTTGTTTTAAGACTGTAGGCGAAATGGGATGTAGGCGAAATGGGAACATGCCCTTTACTTTGGTGTGGTATTAAGACAGCTAGACATTGGTAGATTAGTTCAGTGTGGTAGTTCAACACCTTGATGCTTGTACATCAATCCAGTGTGGTACAGAAGTACCTGTTGTGTGCTGGCGATGGTGTCTTTCTGCAACGTAGCAAGCTAAGTGAGTGAGTGAGTGAGTTTAGTTTTACACCGCTTTTAGCAATATTTCAGCAATTTCTTCAGAGTGACGCGCGAACGCTTAAACCACAAGGCTACCCCCACAGCCCCAGCAAGCTAAGTGCATACCAACTGTAAGGGTAATAGTTATATATGGCGGCTATCTATAAATAATCGAGTGTGGACCAGACAATCCAGTGATCAACATCATGAACATCGATCAACCTATAGTCCGTTTGATTTCATTTGAAACCGATGAATTGCTCACTAACACAAAATCTAATAAATGCAACAAAACCAAATTTTGCACAGTCACATGAAATCGACAGACCAACTCTGATAATTTGTCTCATAATATTGGACATCCGAATAAAAATGTTGTTTAACAAACGATCAGTATTTTGTTAGTGAGCAATTCATCGGTCTCAAATGAAATCAAACGGATTGTATTTGTAACATATGTTATATTTGGGATTACACTTTCTTAGTAAAGTACAGATTCTAGTACTTTTTTGGGTTGAGTCCGGTCCGGATTCGAACCCACACCCTCAGAGTCGGGCACCAACACACAAAGTCAGACGCCTAGACCGCTCAGCCACCGCGGATTCCACAAAAATGGAAGTCGGACAACTGGTAGTCTAGACTGCGGACTATGTGTACCCCTCTGATAAGTGTTAATTTGCACGGCTCCAACGGCCGAAAGCTATGAAATACAAAATGCCATTTTAGAAAGTGGTCAAATGGACTGTACTTGGGATACGAGTCAGCGAGCCAGACCACCCGATCCCGTTCGTCGCCTCTTACGACAATCATGGTTTGCCGAAGATCAATTTTAACCCGGACCTTCACAGGTGATATGCTGTTTCAGAAACATGAATAGCATGAGTTAAGGCAGCGAGCCTCTTCACTCCCTGACTATATTGCTGATAAGCAGGGAAAGTGAAAATACTTTAACCCATCACACAACTTTCAATCGTCATGCATACCGCATACTATTATTGATTTGTAAACGATACAGAACGGCTGAATAGTTCCTGTTCTAATTGAATGAAGCGGTCGGAATATATCCTTCATGTGTGCATCTTAAAGCAACTGATCATGCTACGTTGACCGCAAAGTGCAAATACATACGATTACTGCTCTTATTGGGCATTTGTAAGGAGCGTAAGACAGTACGGAATAGTACAGGGCCATAAACATTACGATCTCTGACGCCCATACATTCTTTCGTCAGACACCAGTGTGGACCCAGCCCATGTCTTGGTGTGGTCGTGTCAACCTGACAAAGTAGCGTTACTGCGAAATGTGTCTGTCCTTCACAAGGAATGGAATATAACGACATTCTTCGTTCCGCTTCGGAAGGATTGTTATAACGAGAGTTACATTTTGTTTTGTGTGCAATGGAACAACGTCACTGTCAAAACAATTGTGGAAATATTGATTCGTGATTGAACCAAAATGTACAATTACTGAACGAATAGTCGGTGTTATTGGTTGTAATGAAAATACACTTTCTGAATGAATGGGCAAAGGTTCTTTTGTAATGACAATACATTTTATGATTGTATTTAAAAACTTCTTGAGCGTGTACAAGTACAATCTACTTAAGAAAGGAACTTTTGGGAACGATTTCATTGTTGAGAAGGAAGCTGTCTCTTCTCTCTCTCAACACACGCACATTCTCTCTCTCTCTCTCTCTCTCTCTCTCTCTCTCTCTCTCTCTCTCACACACACACACCATCCCTCTCTCACAGACACATACATATATTCATGACACGTGGCGGGAGTTGGACACTGTTCTGTGGAGGAAGAAAGCGGAGTGACTGTTGCCTGGTGATATTAGCCATTGTTGTAGCCTCTCTCTGATAACATTGTAAGTCGTATTCGTAGTTGCCAAGAGGTGGTTGCTGTTGCTGATGTTGAGTAGGGATGCTGTCACATGGAGACAGAAGATGTTGATGAAGACAGATTAGATGGGAAGTTCCAGACACAATACACTCACACTCATCTCACTGTTCTAATGTGACCGCCTCCGTGGTGTAGTGGTTAGAGCGTCCGCCCGGAGAGCGGGTTCGATCCCCGACCGCGTCATACCAAAAGACGTTAAAATATGGTACTTGTTGGTCCCTGCCTGGCGCTCGGCATTAATGGGTACAACAAGGACTGGTCGACTCGGAGTCAGTATAATGTGTCTGAGTGGGGTATTCATGCTTCACTGCGGCATGGTATCTCGGTGGGCTAGCACTATAAAACCAGCTTAAGTCTGGGCTAGTACAAGCAGCCACACATACACATACACATGCATGCACGTCGTCATATGAGCGAAATATTCTCAAGCACGACGTTAAACCCCATATCACCTCACCTCACCTGTTCTAATGTTATAAGCACCGATTAGTCGACCTCAAGTTGAGGTGAAATGTGCTGCTTGTGATACTGGTCTGGACGCCGCAGTTCTAACATGGCAACTGAAGCTGACTTGTTTGCCACAATACTGAACAAAAACGGATACAATGATCCTTTGGGTGTGATAGAACATTCACTTCCATCCCCTCCTTCATGAAGAACCCGTGAAGATCCGGGTTAGAACTGATCTTCAATAACCCATGCTTGTCGTAAGAGGCGACAAACGGGATCGGGTGGTTGGGCTCGCTGACTTGGTTGACACATGTCATCGCATACCAATTGCGCAGATCGATGTTCATGCTGTTGATCCATGAACTGTCTGGTCCAGACTCAATTATTTACACACCGCTGCCATATAGCTGGAATATTGCTGAGTGCGGCGTAAAACTATACTCACTCACTGACTCCTTCACGAAGAAGCATCCATCACGTTGTTAGCCCCACTCCTGCTGCTATTGTGCTGTAGGGCGTTGAATTGTGCCTCAAACTCATCTTAAGATAATGTTTTATCCCTGACATCAAGAGCACGCCTTGTGGTTCAAGGATTCGTCGAGTAGAGCTGCATCCCCGAATTAAGCCCGAATCCTGTTACCGTGGGTTTGTATCCCAGGCTCACCCTGTTTATTATCTTTGAGTTTGCAGCAGTATGCCCTTTGTCGTGGGTTTTCACAAAGTCATATTGATGTGCAAATCCGTCCCCAAATTACGCCGTCGCACCGTGATAAATCACGATACTGTTCAAAGCGGCCTAAAATTCAACTCACGCACTGAGCACCCCACAAGTACTTAGGTATGGGACCCGTGAAGATCCGGGTTAGAATTGTTCTTCAGCAACCCATGCTTGTCTTAAGAGGCGACTAACGCGATCCGGTGGTTAGGCTCGCTGACTTGGTTGACTCATGTCGTCGCATACCAATTGCGCAGATCGATGTTCATGTTGTTGATCCATGGACTGTCTGGTCCAGACTCGATTATTACACACTGCTGCCATATAGCTGGAATATTGCTGAGTGCGGCGTAAAACTATACTCACTGACTCCTTCATGAAGAAGCATCCATCACGTTGTTAGCCCCACTCCTGATGCCATTGTGCTGTAGGTCGTTGAATTGTGCCTCAAACTCATCTTAAGATAATGTTTTATCCCTGACATCAAAAGCACGCCTTGTGGTTCAAGGATTAGTCGAGTTGAGCTGCATCCCCGAATTTAGCCCGAATCCTGTTACCGTGGGTTTGTATCCCTGGTTCATCCTGTTTATTATCTTTGAGTTTACAGCAGTATGCCCTTTTGTCGTGGGTTTTCACAAAGTCATATCGATCTGCAAATCCGTCTCCAAATTACACCGTCGCACCGTGATATAATCACGATACTGTTCAAAGCGGCACTGAGCACCCCACAAGTACTTAGGTACGGGACCCATGAAGATCCGGGTTAGAACTGATCTTCAATAACCCATGCTTGTCTTAAGAGGCGACTAACGCGATCCGGTGGTCAGGCTCGCTGATTTGATTGACACAAGTCATTGTATCTCAATTGCGTAGGTCGATGCTCATACTGTTGATCGCTGGATTGTCTGATCCAGATTCGATTATTTACAGACCGCCGCCATATAGCTGGAATATTATATTCCTGAATGTGGCGTAAAACTAAACTCCCTCACTCATGTATGGAGTCATAAAGGTAGCCGACTAATCCACGATGTCTGTGACAGCTTAGTCACATGCTCCAATATGCCAAATATTTCCTGGTAGTAAGATAGTAAGAAAACACAAAATACTTGTAGATCGCCATATTTTATTTTGGAGTTAAAAAGATAATATACAAATTGAACGAAATGTCCTTGCCATCACGTAGCTTGTATTGACATGTTTCACAGGAATATATTGAAGTATACGAAAGTAATAGTTTGTCACAGCATTCTGGCAATATCTATAAAGACGCAGTATAAACCTTCATCGTGAAACTATATTTGCCATTAGACGTTTTGTCTTACAATAATGCTGTTTGTATGCTCAATTATATATCATAAAAGTATTTTAATAAAAAGATTAACAACAATACTTAAGGGGTTGACAATACACGAAGTTTAAATATTACGCGTTGTCAAGGAAACCATACAGATGCAATCTAACTGAAATTGCAAAAATATAATGAGGACATGTTGTCGAATAACGAATGTAGTGCATGTACTAATACTGTTGTATTACAAGTGGAATACATTCGTCCGAAATTAGAGATCCATTCGTTTGGACTAGTTAGATGTGCCTGAAGCAATAATGACTTCCTTGGTTCAATGTACAAACAATTTCAAGTGAAATTTGGACGATTACAATTTATTATTTTTGTTTGTAAACGTGAATGCTCTGTGGCTGAAATATAGTTCAATGCTGTCGGAGGGAATCACACATATATGGACGGATATTGATATATCATATTTCAGATAATACGAGGAACATAAATCATTAAACACAATATTACCTGTTGACTTACAATACGCGTCTAACTACTCTAACATTCCCAGTAGCCGGAACAGCGTTGAGCCACTGGTCGAACTAGGACCAACAGATAAACGGGTTCAGGTCAGGGAAATTACCGTCAACTCTGAATATATCGCATTCGGATATACAGAATCTCACTACAACGGAATCTTTTGAATAACAGCAACAGTAACTAAAGTTATTTTAACTAAATAAAGACTTTTGAATGTCACAAAACTTTGATATATTCTGAGTTGACAACTTGTTACACGTGCATCTGACTCCTTAATAATATATAAGTTTTCTACAAGTCCTCATACGTACACCATTATAGAGATAAACAAGATTGAAACAAATATGTAGCATATTATCGAATAAGATAGTTAAAGATATTTTTTTCTAATTACTCTATTCTTATAAAAGTGAAAATATGAGTTTGTTATAGAAAATGAATAAATATATTATAATGGAGTCGGGTGCCTGTGGTTCGTTATTGCAAGAACCAGCCTAGCGTTATGTATTGCACCCATCTTGTAGACCCTGCCTGTGGGGGTGGTCTCAGTGTATATTGCTCCAAGGTGGCTTGGCATTTAATTTTCAAATTTGTGCTTTGACATCAGGAGTTGAAGGAGAGAGTTATTGCTTGATTATGTTGAGGGATAGAGCAATGGATGGGACGGTGTCTTGAGCGAGGAATGGAACAGATGACGTCATTTAGCAAAAGAGTCCTCTTTGATTCCAGTAATGCTGAGAAGTCCGTCATATATCACAGATAATTGACAACATACTGAGTCCATTCCGGAGGCTGCGTTTACTCCTGGAAAAGAAAGAAAAGATAATTCGATTTATCAATACGAGAACCTTAAATAATGATCTTGTTTCATCCTTTCATTCCCAGTGAAATCAACAAGGTGGGCAGGAATTGTAATCGTACTTGAAATTGAGTATAAATATTTGAAACCATTAAGCAGACAATAACAGATTGCTTAGGTGGCCTAGTTCCATTAGAAGAATCGAGAAATAGTGCTATCGTCTAGCTAGTGTCTTGCCTATTTGTCGTGCACCAGGAACAACCTACCTTCGTAATGGCATCAGCAGTTGGAGAAACTAATCGATAATTTTATGCCTCTTGTTCGGTATTCTCTTGTTGGGCAGTTTGTTCAGTTTGTTCGCCTGCAAAATGAAAAAAATATTTAAAAATGGTACAAGAGTGAGTGAGGTAGGAATATCTCAATGATATCACGCCGGTTGCTTGATGCTTGAGCGCTAAGTGATACGTGTCTCAGAAGGGTTCATCTTTGGTGATGTTGCCTTCAAACCAATAAAGATATCGAGGGCAACGATAGGTTTCGCGGACGCATAAGGGACGCAATACTGCACCGCAACAAAAACATGGTCAAATACTACATGAGAAAACAGACATTGATGTTGTGAGAAGCTGTATATTGTGTTGTAAAGAGCGTCGTTCTTCTGCATCCTTCAACATGACTTGTGATTTTCCTGGTTGTACAGTAATGAACTGAGACTCGAACCCAGACACAGCTAAGAGATGCGTCTCCGCAAAGTCTAAGGTCTCTAGCCAGTTGAAACCGAAATGCTACACGAATTCTTTTGGAGTAACCAGTAAAGTGACCTTCACTCATGGAGGAGTTTCCGGTTGACGGGCAAGATAGATTTACTGTTCCCCTAAACAAATAGTGACCTCGACCTTCACTCATGGAGGAGTTTCCGGTTGACGGACAAGATGGGTTTCTGTTCCCTTAACCTCTACTGACTTGAGTGCAAGCAATCAAGGTTTGTAAGTGATGGTCAATAATGCAGTGTCGTTGTCGTTTCCAAGGACGTATCCGTGTGTTTAACTTCACCAGCTGAAGCCGCTTCATCAAAGTATAATTTCCTATCTGTTGTAAACACATCGTGCTGACTGGAGAAAGGGAGCATGCGATGAAATGCCACTTGTAAGGATCATCAGAATATTTAGATGTGTAGATTTTCAAACGGTCCTGAAAAAGGATATTCCTGTACACATCTAGATTCGGGAGACGTATTAAATGAGATATTAACTATTGTATGTTTAATTTGAGTGTGCGAACAACTGACATGGCGTTTGTGACGGGAGGCACTGCTGAGGAAGGTAATTCCACCTGCGAACACCTGATAATATTAGAGTCACTCATAAACTGACTGACTGACTGAATGACTGAGTGAGTTTGGTTTTACGCCGCTTTAAGCAATATTCCAGCAACATCACGGCGGGGGACACCAGAAATGGGCTTCACACATTGTACCCATGTGGGGATTCGAACCCGGGTCTTCCGCGTGACGAGCCAACGCTTTAACCACTAAGCTACCCCAACGCCCTCACTCATAAACATATGCTCATGATATAGTCGAAAATGTACAATCGACTCTGCTTTGGGCAATGATTTTCTATTAATATTGACACGCCTGTGATGTCTTTCCTAACTAAATCCGAAAACGCCCGTTTGTTTAGCATTTGAACACATTTCTTACCATTTCAGAGTCGCGGGTAGTTTTTGCGTCTTGTTTCTGTATCGTTTATACAATATTCCTAGAAATGGGATCCACTAGTGTATAAATGTTGTGGGTGATTACGTGTCTGTACCAAGCTTTCTCTAATAACAGTGTGTGACATTGGTAACGCATGAACACCTCTCGTCTATTGGTATTGTTCTCAACTATGGAGACTACAGAAGTGGAGTATGAAACTCTTTGTCTTGCACATGTCAGAACATTAAAGCTCGACAATCCCCAGCCGAGATCCTCACACTGTATGTATAAATCATTAAGTAGTATTCACACCATTTGCTGTTAAGTGAATTATACATGGGGTGCACGTTGCTATTGATTTTTGTAAACGATACATTAATAATACTATGTTGAGATGTTGAGCAAGTACTGGATATCCAACACACAACACCGTCTCTGCTTACATAGCAACCGCATTGTGTCAACCACCGTCGTTTGTAATGAATGTGAAAAATACAACCTTTATCTCCAAGCAAACAAGTCGAGGAAATTCACTCCTGGATTAAACAATACCAGCCTGTAGGAATCGCCGGGAGTTAACTGGTGATAACTATCCATGTTCGGGTTTTCCTACGGGGCTTATGCAATCCTGCTATGTATAACTGTAGCGTAACATCGGATGGCCATCTGTTCTCGACGTAACCATAGCACAAGGTGTGTTTACACGTAACTAGGATGTCTCAGGCGGTCCACACGTGACTGTACCAACGAAACACTGCATGGTCTGTCTTCCATCACGAACAGTATGAAATCTGTACCTTGAGTCAAACTAAATTACGGCCCCTGCCGGCTTCAAACGCCACGTTGCAGACAACTCGTCATGGCTTGTGCCGATCTGGCCGGCACAAATGTACATTCTCTTTAGGGTAAAAAAGGGCTAAATATAAAGCGCCAGCGCAAGAGAATACCCCGTCTTGACTATCCTCAGAAACTGATCCAATTTGGTGTAAAGGGAAAAAGCAGAGAAAGTTGTATGAATGGATCACTGAAAATCAGCGATGACACCAGGTGTTCGTGAAATGGCTAGGTATGTCCTGTAGGAAACAATTCGATGCTTTACACAGACATCACTTGTTGAAATACATCTACCCAACACGAATTCACGTCTCTCGACATATAATTCTATATATACATATCTGGTGTGTCCACCCAAAGGGCGATACATGCACGACACATTGCGTACTGTTTAATGCCTTTGGTATTGCGCGATGTTCCACCTGAAGAGCTACCCAAGCATGTTGACGGATGCTGGGTGTCCGACGTATACTCTCAACAGGAGAATATGCCCCAGGTGTACCGGCCCGTATGCCTTGGAAAATATGGTCTAGCTTAGTCATCATGCTCTTCGAAATTCCACTGATTAACGGCAGTATATCGCTGGCCTGTAAAATATGCATTCACAATAACATGATCGATGCGCCTGTCATGTCTGTCATGTGAATATCATGACTTTACCACTACCATACTGATCATGGTCAAGAATGGTTGCCCTGGCATATCACTTCCGCTACGTCGCCAGCAACATTTTCTGCCATCTCAGAATTGAATGCAAACTCTTGATTCGCCAACAAAGGTGGCGTAACGCCATTGGTGCAAAGCCCATCCCTGGTGATGCCTCGTCCATCCTGGGCAGTCTTTGCCTTCTTATGAAAGTTGTTAGGATCACTTCCTTCACAGGTGGCCTTGCTCTGAGGCGAATACGAGATGTTGATATTCACCTTTCTGATATTGTTCGCAGTTTTCTTTTGATACCAGATATGAATCTGTCATATAGTGCAGTTATGTAATGAGACGAACTTATTTAGGTGTCAGGTATCAGGACTCCCACGTCTGACTGTATCAAACAGACTGTAGCTGTCCAACATTCGACAAATTACTTTTTTTAAATGGCAAACATTTCACTGTTTGACACCTTCCCTTCTTCACAATGTAGACTCTGAAGCTCAGGTCCGTCTCGCCTACCTGCATTACCGTTAGATTCCAGTCACGTACAGATACATGCCACATTCGTGTACAACATACAGTGTAGAGTGTGAACATTTCTACTACGGTATCCGTGTTATGCCTTACAGTGACAATACACCACAGTGGATTACAGTATCTTACTCTCTTACCATCTCGGAAAATGTCTCGAGGGTTGATTCAAACGTTATGAGCCTAGCATAGAACGACTTTGTCTATAGCCATTAAACTCAATATATTCTAAGCACGATTCCTTTCCACATTGATACAGTTTTGAAGGATGTCGAAGGGATTTCATCCTTGTTTCGTAATAGTCTTCTCTTTATGGTGCTCTTCACAGCTATTATGACGTCATCGTTCGAGGCTTCAGCTCCATGGTTGGAAGAGATGAAAGTCTGATAGAGCCGGGGGGTCGGGGACTCCAAGTCGTACTCGTGGGTTGTTGCCATGGCAGTGACTGGTTCTGTGGAAGATGATGAAACCCCTGTCACCCCAGAACAAGTGAGTGAGTGTAGTTTTACGCCGATTTTAGCAATATTCTAGCAACATCACGGCAGGGAACACTAGAAATGGGCTCCACACATTGTACCCATGTGGGGAATCGAACCCGGATCTTCGGCGTGACGAGCGAACCCTTTAACTACTAAGCTACCGTAGCACCCATCAACTCAGATCACGGGGACAATAGACCTTCCAGTTAGTGGAACTGTCTTGGCTTTCTGTGGTAGTAGTTATGTCAAATGATTCCACTATTCCACTTTTGATTATTGTTTAGACTCAGGTGAGAAAAGATGAACCCTGGCTCCAGCTGGAGTCACACATTGTTCCAAGTACCTTTCTGGATCTGCTTCCAAACAAAGCTGTATTATCAGGTAGCAGGGTGTGTCTGGTGCGTTTTGATCAGATGTCAGAAGTTGTGTGACCCAATGAGATAATACATTCCTCAGTATGTTTGTGACAATGACACGTAGTTTCTCCTAGAAAATGCCATCTGAACTAACAATTCGTAGGTGGATCATTTTTGCTTTTGTCTATTTCACAGACCTTCTATGATTGTGGTCGTGGTCATCTCCTTGCTACTTATTTCTGTAATGTAAAGAAGCAGCCTTCACGATCGATGGCAGCTGTTGATGTAAAGACCCTTTTCTGCTTGGTCACTGCACGTTCGTCAACATTGTGTATTTTCTGCTTATCTCAGTAAAATAGCGAAACGGACTCGGATTTTTGAGGATATACCTGTACGTCAACATGGACTGTCCACACAAAACGATATCACTGTCACGCAGTTCCTTTCACACGAGTGCTATGTCGGAACCCGTCAATTAATCATTGTAGAACATGCATTACATGTACCCAAAATAGGAAATTGAAGCGATCTTTCCTGTATCTTTCGCAGTGCTCGACGTTATTAGTTGACTCAAGTACATGCACATAATTCGTGTTAAAGATACCGTGAAATAGCCTATTAACCTTACAAATAACACCAGTGTAACATGCGTCGTATTTCAGCTTACTGTCAAATGTAATTGGAGGATATGTCCTTGTGGGGGAATACTAGCAGTGAAGCTGAATGGGCTTTCGGTTCAACCAGGACAGCTGACAACAACACAACACACGACAATCGCGTACCTCAGTTATGCACTGATCGTGTTGGACTTGTCATTACGAGTCCCGTGATACATAGCTAATATCAAACACGCGGGAGCCGGAAGTACCAGAAAACATTGTATTGTTCCGCGGTACACAGGATACGGGAGTATTGTACACATGCGTTATTAATAACGTGTAATGTGCCTGCAATACAATGTACACATTACCCAATGGCGTGAAGCTGATGTTCGTTCAAGGTGTCATAAAAAATCAGACATGTACTTTACGGAGAGGTGAAATTCATGTCATGACCTTTTTCATAAAGGCAGGAGACTATGTCCACATCCGGATGAAACCCTGCTTAAAAGCAGAATCGAGTGTACTATTCCGACTTCATCATGAGGATGTGTCTATGTATTACAATCAAATATTGATAATATTAGATGTCGCGAATAAAGAGCGAGTCCTGAATCACCGGCGGTACCTGTCATGAACAAACGCAAAGGCTAGTCAATATTTCACCTGAAAACATGCGTGAAAATGGTATGCTCATTGGTTATGGCTATCAAGATTTGATATCATGGATTTGAGGGACACATTAAGCTCAGGAATTGAATTAATCATTATTAATATGTTATCAATATGAGTGGAGGTTAATAATAGGAGTTATCACATGACGTGGCAGGAGACAAGCGTTGAACAGACGTGACCACATCACGTGACTATTCACATCACGTGACCTCACCTGTGTTCTCCTGTGTTTGTTCCGTCGTTGTTTGCTCTGTTGTTTGCTCTGTTGTTTGTTCTGTTGTTTGTTCTGTGTTGGTATCTGTGTTACCTGTGTTGTTATCTGTAGCAGGCTGATCTAGATAGAGCAGAGGCAAAGTTCAAAATGAAGAGAAAGAGAAGGTAAGCATGGTTACAGGATAAGTCACTCATCTAATACTACTATGAATAGCTACAAGATATAAACTACATAGAAGTGAGCGATAATGTCTACTACGCCTTGTGCAATCATCTCGTTTTAATCCATACAGTATCCAAGCATTAAACACGTATGAGTGTGAAAATACACTGTGCATTTCAAACCAGATGATTCCACACAAAAGCAAAGTTATACTAAGAGAATGCATTCCTCTGTCTGGATCAAATACATTTAAGAAGACGCAATCTGTTAGTCAGATGTTAACCAATTGCAACATTGGAATGCACATTTAGAATTTCTATAATGAACGAAAGCAAAATGTCATAAAAAAAACACCCTTCTCAACGGGAGGTCCACAGTATTTAGAATATAGTGCATTTTGCGTTCGTTCATAGCACACACAAGAGTACTGGATTAATGTTTAGTAGCAAGTAATCTACAAGCATGTCTGAGGCGGCTCACACGGTTTGTTTATCCGTTATAACCAGTTTTTGTTGCCTCAAACAGAAAACGTGTTTCTAATCTCAACACGCTTTCCTTCCTTCATATAGACCAATATACTGGATGTTTAACATAGGACTCAAAGTCTCCAGTCAACTTAACCCTATGTCATATGTCAGCTATTACAGAAATCAACTGCATCGGATCAGTACGCTGCACTATGACTGATATTGGGATGCTATTAAGTGAGATGCCTATAAACCCCTTTTAGGAATCGAACCCAAACTAGAAGGGTAGCTATCACCCTTTTACGATTAAGCCTCCTCGACGTAATGAAATATTTTCACACGTGTAAGTAAAGATTTAGTTGATATTTGACGATCATCCTCTCTGTAATCGGTATCATTGATACGCCCACGTGACTGATACGTACACCCGGAGTGACAGCTACTGGTGACGGCTACCCCGGATACTGACAACAACATCTGACGACGTCTCCCACTCGAAGTAAGCAATACTCTCAGTATTAAGTAGATATGCACTCCAGGTTTACAACCGGTGTTCACGGGAGCTTCTTGTATATTAATCTGACAGCTCTGTCAACAGCCAATCTCAAGAGCCTCGCGCCCTACCCAGGCTTGTGGTGGGTTGGTAAGTAGGCCGGCATTCACATAAGAGGACGCCCTACGCGCTTAACGGCCCCCCTTATATACTTCACTTGTTTATTTGTTTGCTATTTACTAGTATTTGTTTAGGTTCAACACAAATGTATTATGTGTTTTGGAAAACAGGAACGCAAATAAAATGTCTTTTCAGAAAGCGGACATGGGTTATAATTTTGATTACCTTCTGAGTAACTGTTGGTTCAGCCAACTGGTTTCATCCCGAGAAAGTATTAGAATTTGTACGTTACTTGTGTAATTCAATCATAACACTTGTTACTTGAACATATTTAGGTACGTACTAAAACGACTTATAACAATAGATCAACCATTAATGAACCATATATTAATACAGTTTTAAGTAAACCGTTATCGCGCAATATATTGGAAAGTTACTTGTGTCACCAGTTACCTGTCCAACATAAAAGAGGAACTTAAATACATTGCTAGAACAATTGTCAAAACAGCTATTATAAAGTTTCCAATAAGGGAAATATAGTAAATAACATACACTATTAAATCAGAGACATGGTTATACCACATGGTGTTGATGGGTTGTACATGCTGACAAATCCCTTCACAGAAGTGTTGTTTCCATATTGTTGTCATTGTTGCTACGTGTAGGGATTATAGAAATAATGCTGAATGTTTCACAGATCATTTCATCTATATGAAAGAGTATGTCTCACGGAAGCAAGAGTGATTAACGTTAATAATGCAGTACTTTGCCGGCACTCCTGTCCGTAGTAACTCCACACCTCCTGACACTGAGACGCAGCGGACGTACATTATTACCAACTCGTGACGGTACCCTACACTCAGCAACAGTGGTTATCTAGCCACTCGTAGCAACTCTAGTTACCGTACTTAGTCACATTAGTTACGTAACCACCCTTTACAACCCTAGTTTTTGTACCCACAATCAACAACCCTAGTTACGGTATCCACACACACCATCAGTAGTCACCGTGCCCACATGAAGCAACACTGCTTACATAACCACACTCGGCAAACTTAGTTACCGTACCCACATGAAGCAGCTCTAGTTACCGTATCCACACCCAGCAACCTTTATCACGTACCCCGCACCCAGTTAGCCTAATTACCGTGACCCACACTCAGCAAGCCTGGAATCAATATTCCAATTTACCACAGCCTGGGCTCATAGTCTGAAACAAGACCACTAATAAACGTCTACGGTTTAACCTTGTGTGCTCATCTATGTAATTCATTGTTTGTTGAACCTTCACGAATCAATTCTAAAACACCTTTTTCTAGCTAGGTCATACCAATAAACATCCACGTCAAACATGCATACTGATAGTATATTCGTATAATGCTGCGGACATGTTTAAGTTGAAGCCCAACTGTTTCCAAATTTGATTGAAGGGGACGGTAAACCAAACTCTAAAGGTTTAACTTATAGAATACATATATTAGCTTTATAGGAACGGTGACCAATACTTAATTCACATGATGAAGGGCTATATCAGGACAATAAGAGTAACCAGAGAGTTGGCAGGGAGGCCCGTCACATCACCGCGAAACTGACGTCTATCAGGTGTGAACGACACATTTAATCATTTAAATTCTTTAAACACAATTTACCTCAGCATCTAATTTTGACACATCTCTACAATCATCTGCCTACTGACCAATTGATCACAGATGACTTACAAGTGTAATTGCCACTGGTTCATCTACAGCTTTGGACATCTATCCAGCCAGGTTTATTGTTTCGGCCATTTTGACGTTGAACGTAAATGTAACTGTCTCACGAAGAGCTGTGATTTTGCCCGACGTACTGAGAAGGATCTTAACACACGGTTTCTTCTTCACATGACGATGATTTTGAAATGTGTGTTGTAACCAAACTAAAATGTTATAAGTGTTGTGCAATTCAGCCATACATAAACTCATGTCGTCTCTTCATTGGACTTCATTCGCGATGCCTCACACAAAATGAAAGTTTTTGAATATCAGCATTGTTGATTTGTACTCAGTGGCTTGATATAGCACGCTGTGCTTGTTACAGTCACATGGATCTGGTGGATATTTGACCACTGTCTTTAGCTTTGAGAGTTACATTTGTCAGTTACAGTGATACTGGTTATCCACTGGTCTAAGACGACCTTACCACATCTAACCGAATCAGTTTATAGTGGGTTCTATGATGATGTCAGTACCATCGCAGTGACGCTGCCTTGCCTTCACGTGTGTGATGGGTCTCACCTTCGGGGTTCGATTTGCTTATAGTTCCGCCAACTCCTCACATTTTGATAGTATTTCATGAAAATACATAGTAGGAACCGCACATTGCACGTTGTTTTTATCAGAGATTTTTATGATTATAGAAAGGACCTTTGTCTCTTTAATTCCTACAATGGTAAACGTGTGCATCTCCATCACGTCGGCCTTTCCACCACATTACGCTGACACGCTCTCATATAACTGATCTACAGTTCATGGCGGCGATCAACCAAACTTACTGACTTATCACGTCAGTTATTGTCTTCACGCGTGTTGTGGCAACTATGGTACTTCCTGGCTTGGCACCGATCCCCGCCATGCAGGCCCCCGCGAGGAATCAATGGTCATGTCGAGCATGTTTCCGACCACTTAGGTATTATGGACCACACCATCGATGCCAATTTAGCAATATCCTCATGGTGACAACCTCAATCCCCAGCAAACAAGGAAACCTACTGATCCGCCATAAGCCTGTTCGAGACGTTCTTTAGAGGTCCACATACTGACGTCACCGATACTGGAACCAAAGGGAAGTTGCCATGATGTCCTTCACGGACTCATATAAAGTATGAAACTCAAGGACAATGTAATTTTAGAATGCATTATGAAACGGAAACGTAGTCCGGATACGTGTCTGGAAATAGGCTTATGTAGACTTGAAGTAAGGGCAGGTGGCCATACCTGCCATGACGTGGGGCAGGTAAATGCGCATTGGAACAACCTTAAGGATATACAGACACCATTGTAAAACGAGTGTGTCTCAATCTGATACTAAGATATGCTGTTTATAGAATTCTATGTCTGGAAGTTTTCATTTTAAAAATGTGAAAACTTTCATTTAGGCATGGCAGAATTAATTTTGCAACCATAAGAAATTCCGTTTGACCGATTTCCTTTATCTTAGCGGTCTACTAAACTGTCGGGTATAGTTGTCATGGACACGAATGACGTAATCAATTTTATCATCACACACCGGATTTTAATGTAACGTCATATGTACTTTAACGACTTCACAAATGCACTTAGATGGAGATCTCTCCTGATAATTTCCTTTGCACAAAAACATTTTATCAGATTTACAAATATTTCTGAAAAAGTCAATGAGTCGATAAATTTAGCAGTGTAGGGTTATCTCCCAAACTGTAACCTTTGCAAAATGAATTCACATTACTGACTCCCATGTTTTTATCAGCGACATGCATATTGTTGGTGTGATAGGGACATCGAGCAAACAAGTCACGCCACTGAAAATAGAGTGGATTCTTAGCAACCCCCATTTTTCATACCAAAAAGGTTCTGTAAACACTAACTCGACTAACAAATTTCAACATCGATATGACATTACACAGTCAAATATCTTCTGGTGTCGGAAAGCTTTATCTAACGAGCTGGAGTTTTATATACAATTTACAAAGACACTGTTTCCTAACCGCGTGTGTTGTTGCCAGTAAATCATGCTTTCTCTGCCTGCCTGCTGCCCGGTGACCGTATTAAGCTCATTGGTGCCCCACCCTGATCTGAGTTAATATCCCGTAATAACTCTCTGTGTAAACCCGTGCTTATGCGGGTAAACATAATGTACTCACAATAGCTATCCGGGGGAACAATAAACATCAATAACAAACAGCGCGTTTCTATATGACCCATGGTCATCGTGTCAAGCCGCTAATAAGGCCAGATATTTTTGACACATGACTTTTATCAGGACGATGGTGTCGTGTGTCGTCGTGGGCAGGTGGAAGTTACCCGTTTCACTACATACTATGCTATGAATGCCGTCAGTTGTTATGCAGTGGTTGCTTTCCACAATGAGTGAGTGAGTGAGTTAATATTTAACGTCACATCGGCAATATTTCAGCCATATCGTGACGAGAACATTTGATATTGGAATGAAATATATGTAAATTATAAAAATCTGCTGACGAAGGGCAGTAAAACAACTAGAATATCACAGATATACATGTAAAACTAGTAATAGAGTCTAAAACATTTTAACCATAGGGGACAACACAATATAAAAATGGGCTATAGATCACCAACAACTGAAAGTAGGTCACCATACTAGGGTCCATGGGGACTCACAGTACCTTTGCTACCTGCATGGACCCTTTCCACAATGATATTGATTGAGTCCGTATGTCAGCATCTGGACGGAAATACGACTGCAAATGGTTGCCATATCGTTACACTTGTATATGGAAACAACTATATGGAAACAGGCCATTTAATGCCCTCATCCAAACTAAAATATTTTCATTTGGCTGTGTTGTACGCGAAATCTTTTGTTCAAACCCTCAGTTCATAACCGGCCCATGGGCATATCGTGTTATCTTTGTGTATTTTCTATGGACTTATAAGCCTGGCTGACACATATTAATAATATGAAGGTAGTAACAGGTACTTAAAAGGACCAATTCCCCCTTCGTTTCCTTGACTACATCATACACACAGGGGACACTGTTTGCTGTTTGAATCTGCAGGTTTATAGAACATCACGCCTTTCGGAAATCCATCCGTCATATAATCAGTTTAAGGTTTTGAGAGAAGCAGGACAATCGAACACTCTATACTCCAGTACACACTAGACTGTTTGTATCGGAGATTAGGGGAATAGATGGGGCATTAATACGTGGATTTAGGACCAACAAATACTATTATGCCGCTCCAAAACATCACAGAATTAAGACTGGTTTCTATTACATTGACCTGAATGCTTTCTGTTTGTCTAGACCCTTTCGCATGTTGGTTCGGCTGTGCAAGTTTATGCATAATGACACTACTTCATGAAGAAGAAGAAAAAAACTCTTTCAATGTATGATCCAGACCAGTAACTTAACAACTTTTATAGCAAACTTCCACGTGCGGTGTATAAGCTTTTTAATGTCAGAATTATATAGAGTTTTCATTTTTAGTATTCTAGGTTTCATGTGATATTAGAAAAACAGCCACACTATGTCACTTAAAACCTTATTACTTTTGGAATATCGGTGATTTTTAAAGAATTTCCAGCATACTTGGTAGTAAATACCGTATTAACCATTATAGATGAGTGAGTGTAGTTTCACGCCCTTCTTATCCATATTCCGCCAATATCTCGACGAGAAGCAGAATTGGGCTTTGCGACATGAACCCATGTGAGGATTCGAACCTGTGTTGTTGGCGTAACGAGCAAACACTTTAACCACGGTCACCACTCAGTTAGAACAGGACCCTAAAAGTTAACACAAATCGGCCTTGGACTGACTGAGTTTGGTTTTTGCCGCTTTAAGCAATATTCCAGCAACATCACGGCGGGGGACACCAGAAATGGGCTTCACACATTGTGCCCATGTTGGGATTCGAACCCGGGTCTTCGGCGTGACGAGCCAACGCTTTAACCATTAGGCTACCCCACCGCCCCAAATCGGCCTTGGAAGGCAAATACACAGACATTAGGAATATTCGAAACATTCCGCAATGAAACATTCCGCTATGAAACATTCCGCTATGAAACATTCCGCAATGAAACATTCCGCTATGAAACATTCCGCAATGTAAATTAAAACATTCCGCTAAGATGAATGGCATGTGTTTTATATCTGTGATGCATATTCCACTATGAAACATTCCGCTATCAAAATATTCCGCAAATGAATTATCAAGGATGTCCACTATTTTTATACTTTGTTGACAAGAAACACAAATCTAAATGAAATATATATGTGCTCTACTTATCATCAATTTATGTACATGTATTTTGGGCCGGAGGCCTGTTACTGAAATAAAATTCTGTTCTGTTCTGTTCTGTTCTGAAACATTCCGCTATGAAACTGCCACGAAATACATTCGAGTAGTTGCTCTGCTTGTTGTACAATGAGCACCAGATGAGATCATGCCGCAGGTAGAAAACACACACGGTATGACTACATAAAACCACTCGTCGAGAGGTTCATGTCAAAAACGAATATAATTTATAAGTTTAACCCTACGTTCATATTTATTTAACGACTAACCAAATTGGCGTGTTCAAATCCCCATATTGAAGCACGGACATATTCTAATTACTTTCCTTTTAAACATATTTGACGATAACAAAATCGTTTGATGTGAACTGAAAGCATGGATTAGGTTTTCAAACGCACTGCGGGTCAATGTGTAGAAGTGGAAAGACACTTGACATTTACACAAAAGTAAAGCTCAGTGGGTAATAAATGATTCCAAGCATGTCATTAACCCATTTCATATTACCAGGTCTTCGTGGCATGTGTAAATTGGTTGTCAGCCTTGTAAAGCGGATGGGCGTGAGGGTACATATGTATGAATGTAACATGAGATAACACTCCACATGGAGGGATGTAAATCAGATCCTCTTTACACGTGTAGCATGATGGCATGCATGAGTATCCATATATTTCTCACAAACCATTGAGACAAGATGGTCAAGATGATAGTTCTGTGTTTCATATTCATGTCACGTCATGCTTTCAAACATTTTCCGTTTCAATTATTTTGACTTTGTTATCCAAATAAATCTGTTTTTGTTCAAAGGAATACTTATTTAAGTAAACCTTATAGTGCCATTAATTTCCACACAACAATATTATGAAATCATATATGTGATTGCTATAAATTATTAATATTTGTGAAGCGTGTTAGTTGATAATTGGTTTGTCTTCACTTCAACATGTAGTCGTTATTTCTATGATGATTGTACCCTTGGCGGAATAAGTCATGAATGGCATTACTGCATACAAACACCATCGGCAATCGGGTAGAAAATATCATAGCAATGCAGTAATGAGGGAAGCTGTGATATAATGATCTCTTCTCTGTATCAACATGCTGATCGATTTCCAGTCACATTTGTGTAGCTCCGTAATTAAGTATTAACAATTAACGGTAGGCTGAGCTGGAACCCACCTCTACGTTTGATCGTTAGCATGGTTCATCAATAATGCAAGCATAATTTAACAAACAGCTGAGCGCTTTGTATCATACAGTGACCCAACAACAAAGCTGGTGAAATATCTGAATCTGTAAATATGTTACTAAAGGAACCTTAATAATTAAGGAGGCTCAGATTTTATCTTGAATATCATGAAGCTGGCGATAACAAGGACATATGTTATTCTGAGTAAGCATAGAAAATGTAACAAGATTTTCATGAGAATAATTTGGTTGGCTTAGACAAAGAGAATGTGATCTGTCAAGATTCATCTAAATGATCTACTTGGAAACTGATTTATTATTACTTGTGGCACACTATTTATAAGATATGGTATTAGCTGCAACATTCATAATACGATATTATCGATACGCTCTGTCTGAAGATAAACTACGTGTTAATGACATAACACCAGAGAAATGTGTAAATATATCGTGAAGACCTCACAATTACATCTCAAGGGTGTCCTCCCATTTGTGATAACTCCCAGTTGTGAGACACATTAATTAATGGTTCAGTGCACATAGGTGGTGTTTCCACATCTCAAGGCATGGCCTAACTAGGAGTGACCTAGCACCACCTTTCAATGATCCTTATGTAATCTGACTGACGTGGGATCATTAATCAACTGGAGTGTTTCAGTGGACCAACTGGTATCCCTGGTTTCTTATCCTCTTACTGGTTGCTAGGTAACAGTTGACCTGCCCCGGTCTCATGTCTTGGAGTGGAGAGAAAGGACAGATCAAATACGTAATGAGCGTTGATTGGATAAATAAGTTGTTCTACAGGGGTACTGTGACCTCATCATGGTTACAGTATAACTGTGTCATGTAACAAGGATGGACTCGATTACACCATACTGTTAACGGAACACGGAACAACGTATATCGTACAGATGTGACCTAATATCACTTTGATTAACCTCAATTTAATCTTTTCATAAGGCAATAACGCATTATCAACACTGCTTTAAGAAATGATTTGAATGTATGTTATGTTTCATTTTCCGCAAAAGTAACGGCGAAAACTGTCGTTAATAGTTCCTGAAATGTAAACATGATTAAACTAGGAAACTGGTTATAGTTGTATCGATAGAGATAGAGACTTTTATTGTAACGTCTACCGTTTATGGAACGTTCTGTCATATTGAACAGAAATCAAACACACAGTAATACAAACCAAGACTCAATCTTTTCTGTAACAGTTGTTGTAATTCCACGAAACAATTAATTAATTTGTCGCGGCCTTAGATTACACATTACGCTGTAGCGGGCACACAGAGGGACCATTTGCACAGAGTAATGACCTTTTAGAAACACAGTAACGTTCACGCGCTCTCTGGGAATTAATTAAACAATATTCCTCACCGCACGACTGTACACGACTGTTCTACCAGTTCCTTCCGACCAACAAGGTCCATGCAATAAACCCAACTACACAAAACAGTATTAACCATGGAATTAAGATAGACTCTCTTAATACTAAGATAGGTTTGTGAAACCGAGCCGCAATCTGTTGCCAGTGTTTCTGTGTTCAAGAAACTGTTGCAAACCAAATATTCGACATCCCCAATTTCAGTCAGTACTGCCAACAAAGCTTTAACACGAATATTAATCTTATCGCGCTTTTTGACCTCAGTATGTTGATCCAAACAAAGCTATAACTAATATACAAGTCTTGTTTCGTATTTTGTACATTGTCTATAGGTCATTTCACGCCCTTGTGCCAGTATGTTATTGGCGCGGTAACACAATATCTGTAGTTTACGTACAGGACCAACAAACCAGTTGTATCGGTTTGTGTCATGTGTAGGAACCATAAAGCGGTTGGCTGAGGGCTATACGGTATGTTCCTGCTTGCCGGAACAGGTGATGCAATATGTCACTGCAGACGGAACAAGACACACGGCGTGATTGCACACCTGCATGCGACCTGGATATTGTCGAGATCTTATACACCGATGAAGTTCAGTACCTCTACGGATAGCTTGCCTGCATGCGATGACAAGACTTCCAAACATAACTATTCACATATGCTATCCCTTTTAAATATCATCAAATTTGCAAATGCGTACATTGGTGAATTATATCTTTTTACCCCATACTTAGTATTTTGTTTTTGGCGAAATCGCTTGTCACGCATATTAACTACCACACAGTGAACAACTTAAAACAGATATTATGTCAGGTTGTTTTAGACTTTTAGTATTACGTACGTGGATATACCACCTTTTTCATCAACCACATTATGCAAATGACATAAAGATAGTTCATTGTGTAGATGGTAAAAAGCATATATAAGATTTGTTTTCTGAAACCTTTTAACTTCAATGTGCAGCCGCATTTAGATATAGCTGTCAATAATTAGTACGTCTCAAGTATCGCTAGCATAAATTGCTCAATCATGCTGAGTGCACCTGAGACTAACACCGTTGTGTGATTCACCCTCAACGTACCCCCAGATGCGTTGTTCGTCTGCTCCTGTGTCGTCTGCTCCTGCTTCGTATCGCTCGTGGGCTGCTGTCCAGTCGACGCCTGCGTCTGGGTACTTTTGCTGCCGTTACAACCCATCTTGAAGAACGAATGAAGATTTTTTCCAAACTAGGACTTGCTTAAGAACTTGACGGCGAACGTGGTACACCTCTCGCTGCCTCGACTATGTATCGTCTGCTGGTAGGGAGCAGACGACTCGGATCATTCCTTGTGTTTACCGCTTTGTTGTTTGTCGTCCAGGAGACAAACATTCTAATTGATGTTGCTCCGCGGCCGGCTCAACTCCCTTCGCTCTGTACTTTTGCTGGTTGTATCATTGGGTCATACACTCACACACCGACCGGATTTGGGGTATCACTTTCAATACCACTGTAGGTAAAGTCAATAATAGACAACGCAAAGAATTACGGTCTTATTCATGTGCACATAATCCCCTCCTGGCGTGGCGTCGTGTTCGGAGTGGGCATCTGGTGGTGACACAAGTCACTCATTAGGGACCATTATTCGTCATGTGTCTCCAAACGCGCAATTCGTTTGTGTTCTATGTTTTTTAATGATTTCTTTTGTGACTGTATGATCTGAGTAGGAAGAAAAGCTAGGTTTTATATTTACATTTAAAACTTGTCGAACATGCTCGTTGCTGATATACAGACATACTGCTTAGAAATAACACTATATGTCACGTTGTCCATTTGTCACGTCGACTTCCTTGACGACTGAATCAGAGTCGTGAGTGAATGTAAGCTTTAACGTTTTAAACGCGGCTTCAGACATAACGCCAAATTGACATTGCATGAACATTTATTCGGTAACGTATCGTTGTTTAGTTAGAAGGCAATTATAGTTGATCCGCCAACTGATAATATGTGACAAAAAGCGGAAACATAATAACACATACATTAATATAAATCTGTGAATATCCTGGTACAAATTGGTCTTCAGCAACCCATGACTGTAGTAAGAGTCGACCTTGGGGCCGGGTGGTCAGGCTCCCTGACTGGTTTATATATGCCGTCGTATTTCAGTTCCATAGATCAATGCTTAGGGTGTTACTAGATTGTCTTGAACAGACTCAAATATTTTACAGATGGGTAGAATATTGCTGAGTGCGGTGTTACCACAAACAAATCAAATCATATATAAAACTACTACAATAAAAGTACAATACAATAATGCGCCAAATTCCACTGAAGTGTGAACGCTCATGGCAGTACATTAATATCATTACTATTCAATGGATCAGTGTGTACTCCAGTTTCATTCTCAGCTCCCTGAGGAATATTCAACTCAAAAGCCTCGCGAACTGGTCTTCGTTGAACATACAGAAACCCCAACGTATACTGTGTTACAGTCCGAAAGTAGACCAGTGAAGATCCGGGTTAGAATTGATCTTCAGTAACCCACGCTTGTCGAGTGGCGAGTAACGGGATCGGGTGGTCAGACTCGCTAACTTGGTTGACACATGTCATCGTATCCCTATTGCGTTGATCACTGGATTGTCTGGTTCGGACTCGGTTATGTACACACCACCGCCATATAGCTGGAATATTGCTGAGTGCGGCAAAAAACTAAACTCACTCATTCCCAAAGTAAAGCAGGTACAAGTAACTGTTGTCAATATCTGTCAATGTAGATTCAACATACATCAACTGATAGTGCTATACACGTATTTTGCGCCTGGGTATTCCTACAGAATGTAGGTTCAGGCTCATAACGCCGACCTTTCGACCAAACTTTACGGTTGAGTGAAATATAAAGGTCGACGTCCTGAGACTAGTTTCATTTTGCCAATTAATAATGGATTACGAGGACAATGCAGGATCAAAGAGTTGTTAGAGGAGGATAATCCGGATTATGCGGATGAGAGCGCACCTAATGAGAAGATGACAACAGATGACAGATTTTTATCAGTTGACAGATTTTAGCATTTTTAATAAATACATCGTCGTAAATTCCTATAGCATACATTTTTTCACAGATTTTAACCTAAATGCAATAGGTGGGATGCTGAATCAGCAAACTGCCTCACGGACAGTGTTCCTTGTTCAAGCTGGGGACAAATGTCATCCAGTCGTCGCTCCAAATCCCTGTATTTCCTCTTCTTGGACGGACGCTTCTGGCCAGCCGCATACTGGACCAACTTGTTTTCGGTGTTGGTCTGTTCTCGTGACAGCAACGACACAATCTCGAAAATGTTTGGATGAGCCTTGCCGACGTATTTCTTCAGGCGTGAATGCCACCCTTCTAGGTGGTTGTTTGTTCTTGGCCCATCTGTGTTGTGGTGGTTCCATTGCGTCATGTGCAGATCTCCCTCCACCCAGAAGTTGGTCATGTAGTCTCCGAGTTGTCGGCAGCGGTCTTCATCAGTCTTTTGCAGTACATATCCAAGATATCCAGTCTCGTTTTCTCTTGCTGACTCTGTACATGAACCCGCCAACAACCAAGTAACGACTGCCGCGAGCTGTAGGGATGAATCTCTGATCGAGCTGTGCATTTGCCATTTCGAAATCGAATGTGAATCCTTTGGCCATTCCATAGATATTTATACCAAAGATATGAACAGTGTTCAATATTGGCACTCTGCTAAGTGTTATTGTAAACTTTTCAATCAATTGGAAGTGATATGTGCGACGAGTTCACCTTATCAAAACATCTAGAGTAGATTATCCACAACGCTAATTAGGCCTAATCAGAACCTAACCTTCAAAGGAAACCGCAGGTCGGCGTCCTGAGACTAGTGAAAAATCGAAAGGTCGGCGTCCTGAGACGACACCACATGATGAAAGACAGCCACATTAATGGTAATAATTACGACGGAGGGATTCGATTTAGTATTTTGTTATGCCATACACATGACAATGACATATAGGTTGTTGGAACATGGTCTTGGTGAACGGTGTGAGGCATTTAGTCGTATAGCTCGATAAAAGTGATGAAACTCTTCAACTGCACTGAATCAGGTGATCCCCAACGCGATCGCACGTGCATCGAAATGCAAGTACGCAGGCATTACTAAACAGGAAAATGCTTCAAACTAAAAAGAGAGAGTATCCCGAGACAAATCAGCAACGTGAGTAGTCTTAATGCTGGATATCGGTTAAGCTGCATTAGTGGAGGACAATACACAATCAGAGGAGCCGTGTGTAACAGACGGGCATCAAACGCCAAGCCGCCGTGTCTTACGTCACACCAGCTTGACGTACAAATCATTACCGCAACAGATTTAGATTTTGACTGCACCCTTCACTAGCAGACAGTTGTTCAGAGGTAGAGTGGCATCACAGACCATCAGAAATGGACTGCACAGGTATCCCAGGTGGCCGTCACGCACAGACTGTCCAATTTGGAGTGGTCTTGTGAGCATCTGTGCCAAAGGTCGATTTTAATTGATTGTCGTGGGGAATCTTACTGTCATACAGTATCGGGGGTCGAGGACAATTGCCATCCGGACAATTGCCATCCGGACAATTGCCACCCAAAACATAAAAAAACCCACTTCAGTTTCTTTTCCAAGTTTGATTGAGGTTTACATGGTAATCCATAACAAATAATAACATATTCTTCCATATAACCAGAGACCATATAATAAATCTCTGATTTATCATCCAAAACTGTGTTCCACAGGAGATATCGCTTGTGTGAGATCATACGATATCTCCTAGGAGATATCGTTTCGACAGTAGATTTTGTACAATGCCCTGACAATGCTATGATGTCATGTACTTGATGACATCACAATGCTATGACATCGCTGCACTGCAAGTCTAATGGCAGTACCATGTTCAGAGATGTACATTTTTCATTGAAAATTAATGAAGAGTGATTTTGGGATGATAAATAGAATCTCACCTTCGTGTCTTCTGATATCAAATATATCAACACTCGTTGATAAAGTAAAAATATCCTCGGCAAGCCTCGGATATTTGTAACTTTATCAACTCGTGATGGTATAATTGATATCAGAAGACACTTGGGTGAGATTCTCTATATAACCAACTTTCAGCAACACAAGACAAATCTTGTACATAAACTTCAATCTAGAATTTAAGATCAAGCACTATTAAAATAGCATTGTGTTAAATACAATGCACTAGCAAATACAATACCAATTACATTTTTCAGGTATACATTACACATTTCGTTAAGTTGATCTGAACACTTGGACATTTTAGTTTAAATGAGCAATGGATGATTTGGCATATCCCTTATTGAGAGAAGACGTGTGCAAAAAATAACCCTCTTCCATAAAATGATAAACGGCAAAGCACCAGATTATTTATGTAATCTTGTCCCAGACAGCGTTTCGACCGGTAACTCGTACCGATTGAGAAATTCACAAAATATTCGCGTAAAAACACGGGTATATTCAAAATCATTTTGACCAAGTACAGTAGATTTTTGGAATGCGTTACCAAGTGACATCAAAATGATACAATCTCAAAAAACAATTACTGAAAAAGTAACCTCCAAGTAAGGATATTCATTTGGATTTGATCTGAATTATTCTGGATGGCAATTATCCTCACTATCATAGTAAAAATAACTGGGTGGCAATTGTCCTGCTCGGGACAAAGTTTTGGCCAGTCAACATTTCAACATGACAACGCTCTTCCACATACTGTCGTTCCACAGCTTCTTATGTAACGCTGGTGTTGATGTCATTGACAGGTCTTCCTGAACCCCTGATTTGACACAGGTCGAACATATTTGGGATGAGCTGGGAAGGCAGCAGATAAATTAAGTCCAGATCCATAACAATATCTCTTTGTCCAATGGTGACGTTTTCCGGTTAGTGTACCGACAGGTTGTCTTGTCCAAGGGGAGAGGTTATGTTGCCGCCACACTGAGATGTGAAATTGTTGTGGCATAATTGGACCCTTACAGATGAAATGAGAGGTCAGTGCAGCGATTTTCGCTATCCGCCCACTGTCTGTTCCTTCACAGACCAAACAGGCGAGTGGGTGCACAATTTTACAGGTGCTTCTCGCGGATTGATTCGTGGATAGTCCAGGAGTGACTGAACTGCATCAATGCATGTTTATTGTGAGAGACAGCCTGGCAGTAAAACCAACATAGCGAAGCTGGGATTCAAACTCACGATCATCGGATTCGAGCACGTATACAGTCGCAACTCATCCCCTTTAGCCTGGCATCCCCGTGGAGTCAAGGATAACAATGGTCGCGATCTCCGCTCACAATGTGAAAGCTGAAGGTTTTTTGAGAATCACAAACACACAATGTGCCGAAATACTAATATCTCTTCTAACCATGTAACGAGTCTATGCATCGACGTTAGCAGTTGCCTCACTAAATAACGGGACATAACACGGTACATATGTGATAAGTGATAATGATTATCTGACGTGCGAAATGGGATGTTCAGTTATAGGCACTAATTACCTATAAAGAACCGATACATCTTTCTTAAGATGTAACGAAAATCCCAGCATGTACATTCCTCTGTCACACTGTTAACCTTAAGGAAAGGTCGCATGTGGTACTGGTAAACTGTTTGAAGATCATCATTGTCACAAATAACCAGTGTTATAGGTCCTCGGTGTCACTGGTTACTGGTATGGACGCTTCTCAATGACTCCGTCTAGTAACCAGTACGGAAGGTCCTCTGTGACACTTGTGACCTGTAGTAAAGATCCCCGATGGTTCTGGTAACCAGTATGGAAGGTCCTCTGTGACACTTGTTACCTGTTGTAAAGATCTCCGATGGTTCTGGTAACCGGTATGGAAGGTCCTCTGTGACACTTGTTACCTGTAGTAAAGATCTCCGATGGTTCTGGTAACCGGTATGGAAGGTCCTCTGTGACACTTGTTACCTGTAGTAAAGATCTCCGATGGTTCTGGTAACCGGTATGGAAGGTCCTCTGTGACACTTGTTACCTGTAGTAAAGATCTCCGATGGTACTGGTAACCGGTATGGAAGGTCCTCTGTGACACTTGTGACCTGTAGCAAAGATCTCCGATGGTCTCTGGTAACCGGTATGGAAGGTCCTCTGTGACACTTGTGACCTGTAGCAAAGATTCCGATGGTTCTGGTACCTGGAAGGTCCCCTGTGACACTTGTTACCTGATCTCCGATGGTTCTGGTAACCGGTATGGAAGGTCCCCTGTGACACTTGTTACCTGTAGCAAAGATCTCCGATGGTTCTGGTAACCGGTATGGAAGGTCCCCTGTGACACTTGTTACCTGTATCAAAGATCTCCGATGGTTCTGGTAACCGGTATGGAAGGTCCTCTCTGTGACACTTGTGACCGATGGTTCTGGTAACCGGTATGGAAGGTCCTCTGTGACACTTGTTACCTGTAGCAAAGATCTCCGATGGTACTGGTAACCGGTATGGAAGGTCCTCTGTGACACTTGTGACCTGTAGTAAAGATCTCCGATGGTTCTGGTAACCGGTATGGAAGGTCCTCTGTGACACTTGTTAGCTGTATTACATAACCGATCCTCTGATTGTGACCTTAGTAAAGATTTCCGATGTTCTGGTAACCGGTATGGAAGGTCCTCTGTGACACTTGTGACCTGTAGTAAAGATCTCCGATGGTTACCTGTAGTAAAGATCTCCGATGGTTCTGGTAACCGGTATGGAAGGTCCTCTGTGACACTTGTGACCTGTAGTAAAGATCTCCGATGGTTCTGGTAACCGGTATGGAAGGTCCTCTGTGACACTTGTGACCTGTAGTAAAGATCTCCGATGGTTCTGGTAACCGGTACGGAAGGTCCTCTGTGTCACTTGTTAGCTGTATTACAGATCCCCGATGGTAACTAACAGGACAGATATACACATAGAAAACACCCCATATTTTCATCGTATCGATATGTTACCATCATCCGTAGCAAAGGAACATATCCAAATCTCAATTTAAGTTACTATATAGATAAACTGACCCTCAAAAATATTTCTATGTAGTCATTTTCAAGATTCTTCTGAATTAAAACAGATCAATGTATGGTGCACCTGAAGGGTCAAAATAATCACACAACCAAGAATAAGTGTGTCATGAATATGGATAGTTACATGGGGGTTAAAATCGTAGGTATTGCGCTGCTAGTTTCAAGGTGCATATTTAATGGTACTGGTTATTTATATGGAAGGACACCAGTGACACTTGTAACCAGTATGGAAGATCCTCATTGGCAGTGGTAGCCAGCGCTGATGGTCCTCAATAGCGCTGGTAATCGGACTTGAACCAGTGTTGGCAATAGCAGTGATAACAATACTGGCAGGTCTCAATTACACGGATAACATGTATTACACTCGATATTCGTCATTTTAACACCCATTTGTAATCACACTGAATAACATTATATTTCATACCTAACAGTTACAATCATCCTAGTGATCAAGTGGATTGAGATTCAATTCCCGATCGTGTCATACAAACATACCTATAATTATGGTACTTGATGTAACCCTGTCAGCTCGGCATTAAGGATAAAAGAAATAACTAGGATTGACCAATCTGTAATCAGTATACAAAAGTGGTCCTATGATGTACAGTTTCTCAATACGGAGCATACAGTATACGTGTACGGACTTCCACAGTATACAAATAAAAACAAGGTTAGCTAATATACTTACCTGTCTGCAAAGGACAGTAAAATAACTGTCACAGAAATGAATTTAAAACTAGTAATTAAATCTAAAATATTTTGACTATAAATGACAATACAATTTAAAAACAGGCTATAGATTGCCAACGACCAAAGGTAGATCACCATACTAGGGACCATGGGGATTTGTGTTATGAATTTGCAGATGAGTGATCACTACGAGCTGAAAGGACTGTACCTGTTGTCTACCCAGGATATTGACATTAAGGATGAAAGGCCACGGACCATCAGCCATCAGAATCAGGACCAGATTCAATAACAATAGCCGAGTTTATCCAGAACAACAAAATGCGACAAGCAAATAAAATACGATACAAAAACGAATATGCACACATTAAAGTGATTCAGAGGAGTGGTTTGCTTTGTTTGTTTTAAGTATCGTTCCAGGCATATAATGGCTGTCTGTCAATAATCGAATCAGACATGAAAGTGGTCAATGTTGAGAGCACCGAATCACGTTGTTGTGTAATGATGACACTCATTCAAGTAAGTCAACGAGCCTGACTACCTGATTGTCACGGTCCCCTTTTAATATAGCAGATGTTTCGGGGATGTATTCTGACCCGGAATTTCAAACAACCTAAAAGCCAATGGAAGACCAACCCCCACAACTAAAGTAGACCCTTCAGGCACAGTTTACCACATACAGTGTGACTGAGGAGACACGTACATCGGTGAAACCTCAAGACCCCTCCCTGTAAGAATCAAAGAACATCAATCCTCTGTGAAAGACTCCAAATCTGCCATCTCTGACCACACCCAAGCTCACCCAACACCACAACATCCTATGGAACAGCATCAATGTACTCACCAGTAATCACACCCACTACAAGATTAGAAAGCTACTAGAAGCCATTCACATCAAGAGACTCCAACCGGCCATGAACAGAGACCAAGGATATTACATCCCCACTGGCTACAACCAACTCATCACCAAGTAATCTTAATCCCATTATTTTCCTGTCTGTCATATCACTGGATTCCTCCCAATAATCCCCCATAGCTTACTCTGTGTAACAATTGCCTTCTTGTGTAAACATCCTCCAACCCTGTACATTAACCTCATTAATTGTGCAAACACCAATCACTTACTGTTCAACTTTACTATGTATGTATATATACTCTCCCAAAAAAGAAACGCATCATGAAAATAGCAATTTCATGTAGCAATGAATTAAAACGTGATTCATTATACAAAAGGTTTTGCACTACGGAAGCGTAGTAGGGCCACGGTGAAATTTTTTTGGGGGGTCACTATCTCCTACGAAGGACTTAATATCTCCTACGTAGGACTTAGTATCTCCTACGTAGGACTTAGTATCTCCTACGTAGGACTTAGTATCTTCTACGTAGGACTTAGTATCTCCTACGTAGGACTTAGTATCTCCTTTTTAAGGATGGTTATTAAGTTGAGAAATGTTTGGCTATGCAGGACGTTAGATAGTTGAAATGAGAGTCAGTGAATATTCATGACACTAACGCGGTTTTACTGTACAGTGTTATCGTGTGTGTATTACGTTAGGGTGACGTGGACCCTGTTCTAATTGCAGTTATGGAGGTTTGGGTATGGTTATGTTTAATCTATCATACATACATCTATTCACACACACAAACACACACACACACACACACAAAGAGAGGTGGGTGGGATGGTTGGGGTGAGGTTGTGATATGAAACTCGGGTTATAACACGACCTCCGCAAGTTGTTGCTTGTCTTTATAGGGCTAGGTTGGATCGGATGCAACGCTCGTTTGCGGTTTTATTCGTAATTGTTTACAGGTTGACTTGACTGGGGTGGACAAGTGTTGAGTGCGGCGTAAAACAATACGAAATTCAAAAAGGCAAAGAATTGTCATTAAAGTTATTTGTATAAATATAAGGGGATACGTGCACATAGATTGCCACCTATAGTCTAAGACACGTCTGTACACGCAGATTATGATTCATGTGCAACGACCTCTGAAATAGCCAGTGCATAATAGTAAAGTGTAACCAAGTGCAATATATAACAGTGAACTAACTGCAACGCGTAATAGTAGAGTAAACTGAACGCAAGGCAGTAAAGTATAACAGTCGGTCCAACACAGTACTAATGTGCAACAATTAGTTGAACACATTACTCTAATAGTGAAGGTAACAGTAGACTCTAATAGCAAATTGAAACACATGATAGTAGACTCTAACAGTAAATGAAACACATAACTGTAGACTCTAATAGTGAATGAAACGAATGACTGTAGACTCTTACAGTGACTGAAACAGTGAACCAGGAGATTGTGTGCGTGTCTGGGGCTTTAAGTCGACCGTTTCAGATTAAGCCATATAAACATATATCGATCATCTCCTACAGGAGATACTAAGTCCTACGTAGGAGATATTAAGTCGTACGTAGGAGAAATAAGTCCTACGTAGGAGATATTAAGTCCTACGTAGGAGATACTAAGTCCTACGTAGGAGTTATTAAGTACTACGTAGGAGATAGTAAGACCAAAAACCTTTTTCACTGTGGCCCTACTACGCTTCCGTATTGCACTGTTCATGAGTCCTATGGTGTTTATGTTTTGTAACATCACAACAAAACGCACCATCCGTAAAATACCCATATTTAACAGCATGATTTTCAATTTCGGCGTGTTGTGTCACAGAACACACAATTCACATGCAATGCACGTGAAAGTTGGGGATCAGATAGTCTCAATGATGGGTATAAAAGGCTGATCGCTGTCTGTCGATTATTCACTGTATTTGGAATATTGTTGACGAACGCAAAATGCCACGTCTAAGTGAAGCCAACCGTCATATTGCCATTGGTTTGCTTGGAGCTGGCCAGTCTCAACGTGCGGTTGCCCGACGCATGAATGTTCACAAAAGCACCATTTCACGGCTCTGGGAGAGATATCGCTGGCAGAATGCGGTAGCAGATGCCCCTCGTAGTGGGCGACCTCGAGCGACCACTGCGGCGCAGGATCGCTACATCCGGGTACATCACCTGCATTATCGAACAGCTACGACGACCAGTACCGCTCGACAAATACCCGGATTGAGGAGGCTTTCTGCACAGACCGTCAGGAACAGGTTGAGAGAGGCTGGTCTACGTGCTAGAAGATCTTATTTTTGCCCTGTGCTTCGACAACAACATCGTCGACATCGAGTTCAATGGTGCACAAACGTTCAGGCCTGGAACCTACCGAATTGGCGTAGTATCTGGTTCAGTGATGAATCACGATTTCTATTGGAACGACGCGATGGAAGAATGCGGGTGTACAGACGTCGACGTGAACGTTTCGCCGACGCATGCGTTCCCCAGGTGGACAGATTCTACCGGGGAAGTGTTATGTTGTAGGGAGCGATGACCTGCCGTAGGAGAAGTGATTTGGTGATGATCCAGTGCAACCTGACAGCTCAACGGTACTGTGACGAAATCCTACGCCCACACCTCCTTCGAATCATTGATCGCCAGAGGGAGTTGTTTCAACAGGACAATGACAGGCCCCACACAGCACGTCACACTAGAGACTTCCTCCAGAACCACAACATCAATGTGCTCCCCTGGCCATCAAGATCACCGGACTTAAACCCGATCGAACATCTGTGGGATGCCCTGGACAGACGGGTGTGACGCCGTAACCCTCAGCCCCAGACACTTCAGCAACTCGCACAGGCACTACAGGCAGAGTGGGCTGCGATTGGGCAACACGAGATTCTGAGACTTATTCGTTCGATGCCGAGGCGATGCCGTGCAGTTCTGGATGCCCACGGTGGTTACACGAGGTATTGACTTCAGCGCCACCACACGTCTCCATGTGACACTCAAACTGACTTTCCTCGAGTTGGTGCCAAAGACGGATAAGTCTGCATTCCCAGTGTGCAATTTCGCTATATTTCATTGACTCATAAAGCCTACAAGATGTTTCAAAATAAACATAAAAATACAGTTGAAATTCCTATATGCGTTTCTTGTTTGGGAGAGTATACCTTGCCTCTAGTATTGTACATCATTTGCTTGATAACGGTGTTAGTAGATACACCGAAACGTCGCTCATATTATATTAAAGAAGTTGTATATCCATAGAACTCTCCTCGTTCTACATCACACCAACTTCTAAATGCCACTCAAAGAAGTACATCTCCAAGTTGACAAACGAATGTGAAAGTACGTGGGGGTCTATAAGATATGAAAACCGTGAACATGAACTAAGTCCCTGTGCTATACAAGGGAGATAACCCCGTCTGCCCTCTATCCCTGCGTTACACACTGAAAACCAGGAAGTAAGTACAAACCATTGGATAAACTTTGTTTGTTTAACGCCCCACTCAGTAATATAACTGATATGCGACGGTGGTATGTAAGAAATGTAATCTATAACAGGCAATCCAGTGGTCAAGGTCTCATGCCGTCGGATTATGCAAACAACCACCTCAATGAGCCTGATTACCTGAAACAGGTCAAGGTATTACAGTTTCTTCTTCTATTAGCAATCTCTACTCTCTTATGTTTGCTGATGATGTGTCAGCAATAGCTGTGCACAGAATGCTAAAAATGATTAATGTACTTGGTAAATTTTGTGAGCAAACTGGTATAGCACGAATTTATAGAAACCATGATTATTGTGTTTAGAAATGGTGGTCCCTTGCGCTCATATGAAAATTGGTTTTATAATGGTAATGTTATTGAACCTGTATTATTTTACAAGTACCTTGGAATTATGTTCACTCCTAAATCATCCTGGAGAAAAGCTACATCTTGCCTTGCATCGCAAGCTAATACGGCAATATTCTCTGTTAAACATTTCCAAAGGAAACTTGGCAGCATTAATTGTTCAGATATATTTAAGATTTTTGATGGTATGATATCACCCATTCTATGTTATGGGTCTTAAATCTGGGGCACATCCTACTGTAATACTATTGAATCTGTCCATATTAAATTTTGTAAATATGTTTTGAAACTTGGAAAATCCACCTTCAACAATATGACTTTGGGTGAATGTGGAAGAGTGCCTTTACAGTTTACTTATACAACCAATGCAGTGAAATACTGGTGCAGACTTCTAAACATGCCGACTATAGATTACCAAAACAATGTTATTTTATGCTATTATCTTTAGACAGGGTAGGACACAAAATTCATGGGCAACTAAAATTATAAATATTCTTTTCAATTTGGTTTTGGATCTGTTTGGATAAGCCAGGAAATTGGTGATCACAAAATATTTATTGAATCATTAAACAGAGATTACATGATAATTTATTCCAATCTCGGCAATCATCTTTGGATAGCAGCCATGAATGTTTTTACTATAAGCAATTCAAATCTTTATTAAATGTAGAGAGCTACTTGATAAATAATGATATTTAAAAATTACATATGCCCGATTTCGGTGTTGTAATTTTAAACTAGCAGTTGAAACTGGTAGATACATTAATGTTGTATATAATGAAAGGCATTGTCTGTTTTGCAAATTAAATGGTATCTTCGTTGTTTAAGATGAATGGCATGTGTTTTATATCTGTGATGCATATTCTCATATCAGAAATAAGTACATATTAAAATATTGCACATGCACATGTACACTAATCAAACACCATCCACCTTTTGTATATGACAAGGTTGAAAACACTACAGACGTTGTATGAGCTTTGAAAACCAAATTCAACCCGTGACTAACCAATGCTTGCCGTAAGCGGCGACTGGCAGCATCGGGTGGTCAGGCTCGCTGACTTGGTAGACACCCAAATGCGTAGATCGATGTTCATTATGTCATTATGAGGTGAGGTGAAATTGGGTTTAACGTCGTGCTTGAGAATATTTCGCTCATATGACGACGTGCATGCGTGTGTATGTGTATGTGCGGCTTCTTGTACTAGCCCAGACTGAAGCTGGTTTTATAGTGCTAGCCCACTTAGATACTACGCTGCAGTGAAGCATGAATACCCCACTCAGACACATTATACTGACTCCGAGCCGACCAGTCCTTGTTGTACCCATTAATGCCGAGCGCCAGGCAGGGACCAACAAGTACCATATTTTAACGTCTTTTGGTATGACGCGGTCGGGGATCGAACCCGCGACCTTCCGCTCTCCGGGCGGACGCTCTAACCACTACACCACGGAGGCGGTCTTATATTATGATGTCCGCCGTCATATCTATGAGTTTAACATAGCATATTAGACTGGGACTGCTGCCACACTCGAGTTCATACAGAGGTAATGATTCGTATATCTTAACAAACTGTTGAATTTAACACACAGCTTGGGACCACTAGAACTATGGAAATGCTGGTATTCAGGTTGAAACAAAACTCCCAGCAAAGAGCAGCGGTTCTGCATGTTTACCTTAAATTGTTGTACAGAGCTATGTCCCTTAACAGCCATGTTCTATTTATCGTGGGTTTGAAGCCTACATTCACTGATAATAGCTGTTATCCTTGTCCTGTCTGTTTGTAGGTGTTAAAAGTATGTGCGACCTGTCTCACTGACCCACCCACCTCCAGTAAGAAGATGAAAGAATGATTGCAGATTTTCTGTTTTTCCTAAAAATGTAATCTTTAGTTCACTTAGTCCTACTAACATGACCCAGATCGGTTGTGAAATATTTAACGACTTTTTAATAATGCAGAAACAATGATTCAATGTCATTTCTTCAATTTCCAGGTGCTTCGTCCACATTAATCCAGACAAAAGATCAAAGGTTGCAAGGGAAAAAGAAAGAAGACAGTCATGTGTGTGAAAGTTCTCAAGCTCATCAGTGAAGTTGCAGACTTTGAATTGATCGAGGCCTGAGTGGGCAGAGTCTTGCTACAATAATGACAGATCTTGTCGATTGGCATTAAGGGACTGGCCATACATACAAGTAGGGGGAGGGGGTGGATGTTGGGGAAGTGGGAATATGTGCAGTTGATACGAGAAGTGCCAACAGAAGAGAAGAAATAAATAATTTTATGTTCATTTCATGGTTTTGTTTTTGTTTTGGTTTTTTACACTTACCTACATCGGGCATGAGCTGTTGCTTTCATCTTTCATCAAGTGAAAGCATACATATGGGACATTCTCCAGTTATATTCTTATATTATGTGAACAACCATTAATCCCAATGAACTACTTTCAGATGTTGAGTATTGTGTCACCTACAGGGAGTTGTCTGTCCTATGCTTGGATGTATTTCTTGTTTTAATAAAATTGCTTAAAACTTCCTTTGAGTCTTCTTTTGTTGACAAGATATGGATCAGGTTGCAGCATCTTATCAAAGAGGTTGGATGGAATTAGGTTGAGGTTGAGTCGAGTAATATATATTTTGTAATTCCCCATTCATATTCTGATAGTAAAGTTTAAAAGTAAGTAGAAATACACGAAGGTTCAGAGCTCAACTCTTACGGCTTTGTTCTGTAATATTTTGCAGTAAATACTATTACAGATTGCTGTTATTGTTACGGTATACCGTGTTTTTCACGGTAAAAGTTTGGCAGCTCAGCTGCCAGTAGTTTACTGTAAAAATACAGGAAAGTTTTAAAGTGTTCCTGTGATTGTATGAACCAGCACCGCCGACCACGTTAGTACCTGGTGCAGCCACCTCTCGCAAGGATAACATCTGCCAGTCACGTCATACTGGCAGTCAAGCGGCGAAATATCAGCATTGGAATCCTCTGCCATTCTTCACGGTATGCGTGCGTCAATTACTGTAAATTCCGAACAGGAGGATCTCTTGCTCGACCTCTAGATATACCCTAGACCTCGACCTCTAGATATACCCTAGACCTCGACCCTAGATATACCCTAGACCTCGACCCTAGATAGTTCCAAAGATGTTCAACGGTTCATATCTGTGCTCATTGCCGCCATGGTAATGTTTCCACGGCGTTGTTCTGCCATAGGCGATGACGGAAAATAGTGAGGTCCAGCTTTGTCATCCTTGAATGTCATACGGCTGACAAGGGGATGTTTATCAAAATGTGGCATTACGGCGGTAACCAGTGCTTACTATTGATAACGTTGACCATTGAATGACCCCATGCACTGTAAGGAGATCAAACTTGCAGTCATACGTAACACAACCCTACACTGAGCCACCACCAAAGAGTTCAGCTGCAAGTATCATCTCATGTGATAGGCCTCATAACGACGTTTCCAAACGCGACAACTTTCATCAGACCAATGAACCCTACGCCATGTCCTCAGGTTGCGTTTTTCTCGGAGCCTGTACCACGCCAGACGTTCCTGTCTCTGGATGTATGTGAGGAAGGGACGTCAAATCGAACGACGTTTCCGTGGACCAGCAGAGTCGGACCCTCGCCCTTTCCGGCGCTCACGCCGAGGACCCCGGTTGTGAAGCCCATTTCTGGTGTCCTCCGACGTGATATTCCTAGAATAATGCTAAAAGCGGCGTAAAACTAAAAACTCAACTCAACTCTTCTTTCCGGCGCAGTGGCCATGTCCTAAAGGTCGAGTAATAACCGTGTGGTTACTGTTCAAGAACTCCAAACAGTACTTGACACACAACTTAAACTTTTCACTAGTCTCTTCAGAGGTCACTTCAGAGTTGGGAGATGCATTTTAGTCCCTGATAGATTGCTTAACAAATATAGAACTGTTGGTCACATTCTCCTAACACTATTGTCTGTATTGACACCGGCTGTACATTCCCCACAATAACATTGACCATGGATAAGAACGTCATTGAATATGTCGCCAGTTGTTTTCTCCACCGATACAGGTCTGTGACCACGCCAACAAGGTGACCCATGTAGACAATTACCTACGAGTTAAGAATAATGAGTCCCTAGTATGGTGATCTACCTTCAGTTGTTGGCAATATATAGCCTGCTTTTATATTGTGTTGTCCTCTGTAGTTAAAATGTTTTAGATTTGATTACTGGTTTTACGTTTCCATCTGTGATAATCTAGTTAATTTACTGTCCTTCGTCGACAGGTTTTTGTAATCTAATTTCATTTATTTTCAATTTATAACTTTTTAAGTCACGATATGACTGAAATATTGCTGATGTGACTATAAATCTTAACTCACTCACTAAGAATAATGAGTTACCCACCTAGTGAACTATGTCGTATGTTCTAAGAATTGGCGACGAACTTCCAACATTTCTGATTTGCTGCAGTCTATTTTATGCTACCCTTTTCTTGGGAAAAAGATGGAAATCATTGTCTACAGATCTCAAATTGAGACATAAGATTCCTTAGACTATGTTTGTACCGAAGTCGCATAAAGTCGTTGGTGAGGTCATTACCTCATCTTCAAATGACTACGCCTATGCACATGCAAACCTATGACCTCCATGAATTCGGGCTTACTCCAACCTCAGGTGACTCACTGCGATGTAACTATTCAAAGCAGCGTAATTCCCAATAGGGTGATGAGACGGTTGCTGGTGATATATGTGCTGAACAGAATATTTTAGAATTGGAAATGGTTAGTTTAAGACACGAATTTTGTGATATCTTGCTGGTGTTTTACCTTTGTGACAGGTATGTTTTATTCAGCGATGTGATCTACATTTTACTTCCTACTCACTCAAAGCGGCATTTAAGCCAACTAACTCTATGTTTAACTCTATTAAAACATTATTTTCCATTTGATCCAGTGCACCGGATATTACAAACTATTCAAGTTTCAAACCTGGAATTTTAGGCATCTGTCCAATAGTAGAAGAAGATGAAATGGTGTATTGATCTGTTTTACACACCAATTCCACAGCCACCTATGGTGTAGATTTGTTTCATCTAGTAAACTAAAATATTTTTAGTGTTTCTCTTTCCTTGTAAGCAGCAGAATATCTGTACTTTTACCCAGAAATAGTTTTAGTATTAGAAAGAGGTTTACCACCTATTCTCACGAAATGTGCACCAACTGATAACTGGAAATGATATATTTTTTTAAAATTGATAAGTCATTTTATTGTTAGAACATTGTTTATTGTTCACAAAATTCAAACTATCTAAAGCCAGATGTCAAGGAGAACACGAAAATCGCCAACCTAATTTGCATACATTGATCATCAAACTTACTATACAAGTTTTTTAAAACTAAGTGTTACTGGAAATATATTTCACATATGTTTTATCTGTATTATATTGTGATAAACACAAAACTTGGCCATTATACAAGTTGAATACAAATCTTGTAATTACCGTAGCACTACCATATCTATATAGAAATTACTGGTGAAATGTTCCTGTTCTATTAGACACAGTACATTAAAATATACAAAAGTGATTAACCGTTTCTTCGTTTCATTCCTTATTTAAAGTACAGACAGTACATAAGCACAGTGAGAATACATCCAAACTGTAATCACGTTACCTGTTTAGTTTGATGTAGAACATCAACAATGATAAGCCAATTAAAAGTAAATAATCATTTAACGTTTAGAAGAGTTCATGACATAACTTACAGTACATTATTTAACCGGTATATGTAATATCATAAATGTATCTGATTCGATGTAGTTTAACTGAAAATGTTTTTATTTATATGTCTATTTTAGCTTCAGTTCTAATAAGTAAATAATATATTTCAGCTTCCAAACAATGTATTATCAACATGAGCTATATTTTGGTACTTTGGGTATATTTGTAGACAAGCACTACACTGTTTCAAAATAAACGATGAGAAACCAACCACATTGTGTCACTTGGTAGCTACCATTTCTTCATTCCCCACTCCAGTGGGGGCCTCTATGTTCAGTTACCGTGATCCTTCACCACATATAGTATACATCACAAAGAAAGAAAGGTGAAACGAATACATATACATGTATACGAAAGAAACTTCAGTTGGAAACACATGGCAATTCATTACCTTACGCCAGGTATTACGATTACACTCACATGTAGTCAGTGTATGTAAAATGTATAAAATCATATAATACCTTTCTTTTAAAAAGTAACATTCAAATTCAAATCACACAAACACGCGCGCACACACACACACACACACACACACACACACTAACACACACACACACACACAACACACTAACACACACACACAGAGAGATAAACGGTTACATTTCCCCTTGTTCGTCTTTGTTTACCATACGCTTCAAAGTATGTACTTCGTGTATGTATATACAACGACTAACGCCTGACCCGTGAATGTTAGAATATTGATCTTCAGTAACCCATGCTTGTCGTAAGAGGCGACTTACGGGATTGGGTGGTCAGGCTCGCTGACTTGGTTAACACATGTCATAGGTTCCCAATTGCGCAGATCGATGCTCATGTTGATCACTGGATTGTCTGGTCCAGACGCTATTATTTACAGACATTATTTACAGATATTCACTCACCCACTAACACCTAATCTCTTGTCGACAAAGGTTTCTTACTATCTTGTCCTATTTAATATTTCCTCCACGACAAGCATATTCCAATGCAACACGGGTAATAAAACAGATATAAAAATAGGTAGAAAACCTTGGAATGTGGAAAAAATATCTCTCACATATTAATTACAAACACATAAAATGTGAAATAATCGCACTGTAACAATTGCTAGTCACATGTATAAGCTTGACAAATACACGGTGACCTTAAAGTTTCAACACTGTATAACGATTGCAGTTTTGTTTTTGTACATGTATTTTTTCCTGCGATAGTGTTTCCGTTGTTGTAGCCAAACTCTCATACAGTCCCGGAGATTGAAAACCCTGCTGACTAATGACAAATGTTTTCAATACCTTATAAGGCATGATATAGCCCAAAGCAAACATGCTACAACCAAATGTGACTGTATACTATTTTTTTGCAGTGGGTCGAGGTTTAGATTGTCATTGCTGTCGCCCAACTATCAGCTATTTGATAACAAGATTAATCATTACCGCGGTGTTAGCTTGACCTTATTAAAAACTAAGCGCCTTTGAGCAACTGAGCTGAGCTGGATATTGGCGCTATACAAATGTATGTATGTATTTATGTATGTATGTATGTATGTATGTATGTATGTAATATGTATGTACCTTTTGTGTCTTTGGGTATGTCGTATGCCGGGGATGAACCTCGAATGTTGTGGCAGACGCTCGATCCGCCAGATCATGGAGTGTGTGTGTGTGTAAGTACACATCGGCAGTATTTCAGCCATATGTATGTATGTATGTATGTATGTATGTATGTATGTATAAAACAAACTTATATAACAGACTTACCTGTCTGCAAAGGACAACTAGATTATCACAGAAACAAATTTAAAACTATCGATTAAATCTATAACATCCTAACTATAAATGACAATACAATATAAAATAGGCTACTGCCAACAACTGAAGGTTGATCACCATACTAGGGACCATGGGGACTTACAGTACATTTGCTTCCTGCATGCACCCTAGCTGGATGTACACCATCCCTTCAACCGTTAGCAATTTAGACAAATCTAGCCATACATTAAAAAGACACATATTCTACGATTAAAAAAGTGGAAAGTTTAAATTTACTTTGAATGTTTTGTTACTTACATACCCTCTCAGGAGGACAATAATGTTACAGTAGTTTAACCCCCTTTGAGGATACAGCCACTAACAATCCGAGCTGCTAATGCCAGATCATGGAGGCTGTCCTAGAAACCGGAATGCGAATTATCACAGCAATGAACGTTGGTAACTTTATACGCGTAACAGTTCAAACAGAATAGTAAAGGAAATATAATATACATACATTTTTAATAACGATATCACGGCATTAGATAGCGTCATCCCATGTCATTATCGCCGTAAGTTTACCACTGAATGCATATCGACACACTTTCTATTTTTTAATATATATTGATTACTTTGACTGATAACTTTATGGGCATGTATATCCTAACTTTAGGGGCATGTATATCCGCGAGCGAGGATAATATGGAATGGGAATCATACCATTTAAGATAGCTGTGTAAACATTTTCTGTCCTATCATTTGCAAAAAGACTTCATATATAGTTTTAAATGCGTTATTGGGAACATTTTTAGGGCTGTATCAAACATAATCTAGAAATATTTCAATTTCAATATCATCCCATGATGAGATACGATAGCATGCAATACCTCATGTCACCGTGACCACCTCATTCCTTGGTCGTCTCTTGTGACAAGCTTTGGTTCATGCAGACCTATGTTCTTACCCGGAATCCCAACGAATGATCTAAGGCTTCTTTACCCCATAACCCTAGAAGCATTTGTTGCAAGCTTTAAAAACTTGGCAATGTAATTCCAACAGAGCATCTAACGGTAAACGTCATAAGCTAAATATTCAAAGTAATATTTTAATAATAATATCACTCAGAAGTCTCTAAACAATACCTAGACAGATCATTTTAGCTTAAAATATGTTGTCGCTACAATGATGATGTAGGTATGTACTTCTTATAGCATGAGATGTAGTTCACCAGTGCTCTAAATATAACGCTTATCACCTTGTGCACATGTAGTTTGAATATACCAGTTCTAACACGTCTATTCGAAAGTGCAAAGTGTAATTCAGGTCATACACGTTACCTAGTGAAGGTAGAGAGGGAGGTATACTTTGCAGAAAAGACAGGTAAGAGTTCGTTTGTGTTTGTATGTGGTTTTGATGTAGTCCAGATATACTATTAAAAGAGAACAGGTAATGAACTATGAGGAATTAAGAGTAATCTATCCTGACAGAATGAATGTATCGAGCCTGTGGTTGGCTACATATTCACAAGGGACAGGTAACCGCAATTCCGCAAGTTTCCATATTATTACATGTCATATTAGGGGAAAACATATCAATAACGTATGAGGTGAGGTGACATTGGGTTTTACGTCGTGCTTGAGAATATTTCGCTTGAGACGACGTGCATGCGTGTGTATGTGTATGTGCGGCTGCTTGTACTAGCCAAGACTTAAGCTGGTTTTATAGTGCTAGCCAACTGAGATACCATGTCGCAGTGAAGCATGAATACCACACTCAGACACATTATACTGACCCCGAGCCGACCAGTCCTTGTTGTACCCATTACTGCCGAGCGCCAGGCAGGGACCAACAAGTACCATATTTTAACGTCTTTTGGTATGACGCGGTCGGGGATCAAATCCGCGACCTTCCGCTCTCCGGGAGGACGCTCTAACCACTACACCACGTAGGCGGTCTTTATGTCATTATGAAAGTATGAAAGGTAAACATTGGAGTGACACTGATGTCAGGGTACTGCTCAGATGATGTTGGAGGAAGAGTGATAAATGCTCGTGTATTCGAACAGTAGATTTATGATGACTATGGTTCCTTATTTGTCAGCGTAATTCCAGTGGTCGTATGTGTAGAGTAAAGTTTTAAACGCTCATGATCTGCATCACTTTGTGGTTGTTCTCTCACATGAAGCTGCCGAGCCGTAATGTAACTGAAATACTGTTGAAAGAGGCGTTAAACGCTCAGATCACCAATTAATTGAGAATCACGCAAATGTCGTGTGTAACGTGCATCAATTGGAAACAGTGTCCCAAGACTCCAGTTGAAAACTGTCCTGCTACTAGGTTCTTTCAAACTTTACAACATTTTGACGAAATCTTTATTGGGTCTTTTATATCTTTATTCGGCCTAGACCGCCAGGGAGACAGATTGCTAAGGACCAAACAAGTGAAGGGTCAAGATTTCTCCATTTCTGGTGTCTCCCGCCGTGATGTTGCTGGAATATTGCTAAAAGCGGCGTAAAACCGGGAGTAAATATTGGTGAGTAATACGCTTCATTATCAGCCATGCTCCTCCAAATCCACGTTGCCTCTTATCATTTATCTACACTGACTACGCTTAGCTCACATCTAGCACAAGATGTGTCCCTTATCTAGGGTTCTATTCATAGTATTTAACAGTCGTGATATGACTCATACCCTTGACATAGTAAAACAACCATAAGGTCAGTTCGTGGTGAGGTGAAGTAAGGTTTAACGTCACGCTTAAGCTTATTGCGCACATATAGCAACGTGCTTGTATATGTGTGTGCGTGGCTTTTGAATAACCTACTGAGGACACGGTGGGCTGACTACGGGCCTGACAGGTTTTGTTTTATCCCCTTCACCTGAAAAACAAAACATTTTAATGTCATTTGGTGTGGCGCCGTAGGGAATCGAACCACCAGGCTCCAGCTCTTCGGCCAAACCCTCAATCCACACAGGAGATTTGATAGATACGTTAGTGTTGCTCTCACTGGTGAAAATGTCAGTGTGACTGTACACTTGTTGTTGTGCAGGGAGTCAAGGTCCATCCGGACCTCAACCACGCCGCAATGGCTAAGTGGGTTAGACGACTGAGTTTGTGTGCCGGCGTTTAGGTGACTGACTCTGGGAGTGAGGGTGCGAATCCCGTGCAAAACCAACAAAACTACTAGAATCTGCACTTCACTGAGAAAATGTAATCCAAATAGAACATGTGTTACATTTTTGTAGCAGTTTTGCGTTTTACTAAAACATCTGACCTCGCCTGGCACAGAGGCAGCTACTTTATGGACTGTTAAATGTCCAGAGAGTTACATACGTATCGCCAACAGAGTTACATACGTATCGCCAACAAAATATAAACATAAATAGTATTATATCTAAGGGCGTTTTGAAAATGCGTTATTGTCTTTTTACAAAGACTTTCTTGAGACTTGTAAATCGATAACTCAAATTATATGTCTTTGACATGTATTTCATTCGAAGTGAGTTTGCTGCAAGTGTTACTCGAAAAGTTTATATACTACTGGAATAAAATAACTGTGCATAATTTGATGTTATGCCACTTTTTAATGCAAAAAGATTATAACATGATATGTAGTGTTTTCCTTAGCCACTGTTTAACAGGATAATATCGAAATCTGTATGATTTGACACCAGACATCATGACACGCCCTTGAAGAGATGTGGTGTCAAAAGTAATTTCACAAATCCAGTATCGTGTGCGTCCACCATTGGCGTTGATGCAGGCTTGATAATGACGACGCAAAGACGACACTAAGCGATTGAAAAAAGCTTTGGGAATGTTGTTCAATGTCTGAACCAACGCTTGTCCCAATTCAGCTTACGTCAATGGCTAATTCTGGGCTCGGCGTTAACGTCGTTCCATCTCATCCCAAGCGTGCTCGATACGGGACAGGTCCAGAGAAACAGCTGGTCAGGTCAATACCGGAATGTTTTGTTGTCTCAGGAAATCTGTCACAACACGAGCGACATGTGGACCGGCATTATCTTGCTGAAGCGTGTACTACGTCCTTGAATGAACGGCTGCACATGTGGACCGGCATTATCTTGCTGAAGCGTGTACTACGTCTCTGTCCTTGAATAAACGGCTGCACATGAGGCCCAATGGTGTCATCCCTGTATCGCAGACCTGTCAGATGCCATTGACAATGACAAGTTGTGTCCAACCATGAGACGTGATGTTTCCCCATACAATATCTAAACTGTCGACGTTGAATACGCACGCTTCAACATACCGTTGCCTTTCTCTTAAGGGTCGTCGGGGCAGGATGTTATGCTCCGTATAAAATGTGGCAATGTGTATGTCATAGATTTCGTCCGTGGGAGCCTTGACAATTAACACTTATCAGAGGGGTACACAAAGTCCGCAGTCTAGACTACCAGTTGTCCGACTTCCATTTTTGTGGAAGCCGCGGGGGGCTGAGCGGTCTATCTAGGCGTCTGACTTTGTGCGCTGGTGATTAGGTGCCTGACTCTGAGGGTGTGGGTTCGAATCCCGGATGGGACTCAACCCCAAAATAGTCCTAGAATCTGTACTATACTAAGAAAGTGCAATCCCAAATATAACATATGCTACATTTGACCACTTTCTAAAATGGCAATGTGTATTTCATAGCTTTCGGCCGTGGGAGCCGTGCCAATTAACACTTATCAGAGGGGTAAACAAAGTCCGCAGTCTAGACTACCAGTTGTCCGACTTCCATTTTTGTGGAGGTCGCGGGGGGCTGAGCGGTCTATCTAGGCGTCTGACTTTGTGTCCTGGCGATTAGATGCCTGACTCTGAGGGTGTGGGTTCGAATCCCGGATGGGACTCAACCCAAAAATAGTCCTAGAATCTGTACTGTACTAAGAAAGTGCAATCCCAAATATAACATATGCTACATAGTTCTGTCTCTGTTGAGCATTAGTATTTGTGTACAGCGCAGCAGATGCTTGCTATAGTAGCGATGATTTTCGATTGATTCGCCAAAAACAATGTAGCTCACCTCATTCATCTTTATAGTGAAATTGATGAGGTTCGTTTTCGAAACGTTTATACATAATATTGTCTTTTTTGACATCAAGTAATGTACATTTATCTTGGCCGCTCACACAAAGTCATTAAGCGCTACTGAGATCGTCACTGTAACGATCCCATACGTTTACATTACGGAATGTCCTCAGAGCATTCACTATTTTACTCCAGAACAAGATAACGACACTAGCTCATGGCCTACGATCTGATTGGGGACCATGTTTTGGGGTGAGTGCTTTATTGACAACTGGACACAAAGTCTTATGGCTTATGGTTGAAAAATCTTTATTGAAAGTAATGATCAAAAGTTGACAAGATACGGAAGAAAAACGAGGAAGTTCCTGCGATATATCTATGTACAGATGGGGGTGGGGGACGATATTTAAGAAAACAACACGGTGTATGGAAACGTATTCCGGATAAAACATATTATTTTGGGTAGTAATTACTCCACAAATGTATCTTGAGCCAAGTGTGACATACATATTCATTTCATCCGACCCATGGTTCAACCGGATGTCTGTGGAGTGATGTAAGTAATGGCGATGGTGCCAGACCTGTCAATATAATGTAAGACACCATCAGAATCGCAGACTATACTGTCAGACGGCAAATCATTGGTTGGTTCAGTTTCATCAGGAAGTGAAACGCAATCTGCATAGCCATCATGACTATACACTGCAGAGTCTCCTCGATCATTTCTCTGTAAAATGTTGATGTTATTGTCAGACTGCATACCATCTTGTTGGACTTGCGAACAGCTATTGTCCAAGTCAGAATCGTCGATAGAATAGTATCTATGTCCCTCGTTGAGATGTACGTCCTGTTCGGTATCATCTTCTTCCTGCACATGTTCGTTCGTCCCTGTATCTCCATGCCTGTGGACATACAACTAGGAATATTACATACTGCAAGCTGCAACTTAAACACCCATACCACCACAACCACTCACGTTGTCACTCGATGCGACTAAATAAAAAGTGATTCCACCCGATCAGTTTCATAGAATCAGTCACTGGTTCGTCTAGTCCAGACCCGATTAGTTACACAGTATTACAGAAGTCATACACAGGGTATTGCGGATTGCTGCCTTGAATACAAAAATCGTTTTAAATGGTTTAGGATTAACTATTGATCAATGGCGATGTGAACACAAAGCATATTGGGACGTAACAATATGAAATCATGACTTCCATTTCAGTTTCAAAAATAAACAAAAAAAAGGGCACACCTGTTGATGAAGTGTTTCTTAATGGCGTGTCGACACTGAAAACAGATTAGTGCTGCGACAACGACAAACAGACTTGATACTGCTATGTTCAGTGTTCCACTTGAAACCATTGACACAGGCCCTGCAAAATAATTCCTTACATGAGTACTTATGTTGATATAGGTGTAAGGGTACGCGGGTGGCTACGATAACACAGGTAAGGGGTACTTCTTAGGTCGATTCCTGTCATTATGGGAATGATTATTAGATTCGTAGTATTTATGATTAGGGACTATTGCAAATTAGATGTTGGAAATCGGTACCTATGATGGCTTTCACGAAAATGTATTTTAAGTCTTATACATCAAATACATGTAATGTGCTCTAACCATCTGGTTTGTCTGTAGATCCACATGGCAGCTGACATACATCTCCACACATTCCGTCGATGCAATCGCAAGTCCCATCATTGATGTTACAGGTTCCGTTCGCACAATTCTCAGGGCATTTCATGTCACATGTAGGCCCATACTTACCGACCATGCAGCCATTAATGCAGACACCTGTTTTTACATCACATCCTCGTGCAGTGTCTATTTTGGTGCATCCTTCAGGGCAGGTGTTGCTACAAGATTCTCCCCATTCGTTCGGTAAACACGAAGAGAACGTCCTTTGGACTAAAATTACACGCATATACATTTTAAAGAACAGGCTGACATTCATGGCATTTGGTACGCGCAGCCATTTCTCGTAATATTCCTGAGGCAAAGGTGCATTTGGGTAATGCTGCTGTATTTATGCCAATGTAGTAGTTTCGAAGCTAGACAAAAATACTTTTCAGTTTGTATGGAAAATGGTAAATAGCTTTAGAGCATATTTAAAATCTGTCTTGTCGATGGTTAGGTTGGGAACGTTCATCTCCATTAATATACGTCCCAAGAGTTCACTGCATCAACCGTAGTCTGACGTTATATGAGGAAACCTGTAAATTGTTATTCTACACCTTGGTAATCATTGAAGATATGAATGACGCATTACCTTCCACTATAACGGTGGACGTGGGCGTGTGCTTACAGCTGCTTTCGTTACAGGTCGAATTGCATGTCTTTCCAACCCAGCCATTCTTGCAACCAGCGATGCACTGACCCGTCGTCAAGTTACACAGGCGACCACTTCTGTTGTTCCTACAATTGTTTGGACAAGTTCTGTTGCAGCATGTCCCCCAAGAGTGAGGTAAACAAATCCTGCCTGTAAGCAAACATTGAAAGAAAAATAGTTGTATCATCCTGTTGTAGAAAATGCTAATCCATATGTTTCAGTATACATGGAAATGGTGTGAACGTATATCAGCTCTTTAAATGCAAACGTTTCACCACAGCAATATGAAAGTGAGTGGGCATACCAAAGCGTATCATGTCAAGCATATTGTATGCTACCTTAAAGCATACATTGTGAGATTCTTGTATCACTGTAGCTATGTCATTGTTTGTAGACCGAAATATGTGCTTACCTCTGTCCCCTGACTGAATAGTGTTACTTGCTTTACATTCACAACGCAGGCCAAACCACCCATCAAGACATGTAGTATCCGAGCACGTTCCATTGTTGAAGCACCGAAATCCACGACACATTTGTTCACATGCAACGTCACAGTTTTCTCCCAAGAGACCATTTGAACATTTTGTGCAACTTCCGCTTGTGCGCTGGCATTCTAAGCAGTCTTCAGGACATGGGATTCTGCAACTCATCCCGTAGAACCCGTCAACACAACCTTCAGCGCACACAGTCCTCCCCGCGCTAGTTCTTTTGCATGAGTCACGAACACAGTTGACTAATTTTCCATTCAAACACGATGCTGCTGCGCCAACGCCGCTCACTAAAAATATATAAACTCATTACTAGGGTATGTTCATATATATTCATTATATTGGTTTGTCAAAAGTAAAACATTATAATTTGTATTTGCATTCTTTGCAGCCACTCCAATGTGCTGATCATGACAATGCAAATTTACACAGCTGAATGCACCGTATGGTGCAAATAGGCGCAAAAACAATACTATAGTGATACAAATTAAGCTTCATTTTAGAGTCGCCTTTGTAAGTAATGTAGCTTAATCACTGAGATATATCAACTCAGGGGGGCGGGGTAGGGGGGAGTCTAAAAGGGTCCGATTTATTGTGTGATAACTGTGATGACAATGCATGAGTATACCGGCAAATGTGGGCATTAGATATATTATCAGTGCAATGAAGGCAGCTCAGACAATGTCCCAACCTAGACTTATTTGAAAAAATATATAGATCCCACTAAAACAAACTTACCAAACATTAGTAATCCTCCGGTCGGGATTATCCACAGCAACAAATATCCAGTTCCCGTGACAACCATTGTCATGTATATCTAGATCTGGAATGAAAATATTTAATGTAAAATACGCTGATGAATGAATAATAATGATAAGTGTGAAAAAACTGATTTAGACAACAGTAAGTCAACTAAAACAAAAGAGGGAAAAATAGTGTTAGGGAACTAAGGTGCTTCAAAAATTTGTAAAATATAAAACACTTATAGGCTACGCCCATAAAAGCTGACATGACAATAAAATATTATCCAAAGCTACTTGCAAACAAACTCGTTCCCTAACTCCAGTGAGGTGAGTTCTCCGTACAGAGGAGCATCCCTCTCTGAGATGCAAAAATGTGTAGATTCGTGACCCCAGCTCATCCTGACTGTGAGTCCTGGTTTGTCATCATGGTGCCTATTCTCGAAAGTGTCCCAGCTAAGACAGATCATAACTAGTTATGACAGGAGTTAGGACATCCTACCGTTAGGATAAGACCTATTCTCGAAACGATCCTATCCCTGTCCTAACTTGTGCCACCTATCCCAGCTTGGACAGCGAGCTCTTCAGTAGGTGAGATAAAAAACCTTCATTAAGTTGGGCATTCTCCTAAATATTACCCCATGATTCATTCCACGAAAAACACATATATAAGACACAACTACAATCTCGTTTACAAGATAAACGGAAAGACTAGAAATCAATGTTAAGAGCTTGAAAGCGGTGAAATTCCGCTTTTGGTGGACTAAGTAGATCTAGATTAAATTATGATTAATTCTAGTTATAATTAAAAATCATATCTGAGTGAACTCGTACTCGAATAGATTCAAAATATATAATGAGATTTGTTCGAATTACCATTCTTCCAGAAAATATATATTGTTATATGTTAATGTATTCCATATTTTCATCACTTAATAATAGTTAACGACGTTTTTAAAATTCATTTATTTAAGAAGGAGATAACATTTTTCTTCAGAGTCAAATCTGCCAAAAAAGCAATAAGATATGTTCAAAACATATTTTCATTTTTCTTCGTTTTTAAAAATCAAAACCATGACTTGAACTCCCATTATGCGTCACAAAGTAAAAATGCACCTATTAAATAAACAGGAGTTTCTTCCCTTATCAAGTTGGCCTTGACATTGACATTTCACAGCAATGTGACAGAAAAGAGAAATGTTGTGAATAAAAAGGGATTAAAACAGGTAAGAATTGAACCTATTGGAGACCTAAAGAATATGTGTATTGCAACAATTATGTCTATTCATTACCGATAAATTGATAATATACACTAAAAAAACTCTTCTTAACTCATCACAACTGTGTGCTGTTGTAAATTCAAAAGTAATTTAGGCGAGTTATTTGTTTGACAACGTAATATTGGTGAACCACACCATGTTGATTTCCACTAAAATAGACCTAGGACAAGTCAGAACCTATCCTAGTATTTGTCCTAAGTTAGGATATACTTTTCGAGAATAAGGTAGGACGCCTATCCTAGACATTAGGATCAAAGTTAGGATATCCTAGGGCTAGGATCCTTTCGAGAATAGGGGCCCTGTTGGGTTTCTACAATGCCGTTACATCAATGATACCCACATCACCCCTGCTTTCCTCTCACATCATGCTGTCACCATAATATACAAATGCTGGACCAGGAACGCACCATGATCAGGCCTCTAAAGGGGTTATGACAAATAGGAAGAACACGCACGCACATACACACGCACGCAGGCACACACGCTCACTCACTCGCTCGTTCGTTCGCACACGCACACGTACCTTAAATGTCAGTTAACGTATTCACTCCGTTGTACGATGTCTGGTCAGCATGTCCTGAGCTTGTCAAAAACAACAGCATATGTTGCCCCCTGCTACCCAGGAGCGCGGACACAAGAAAGAGGGTTAATGCCGTCATTGGTAAAAGGAATCACACAGGATATTGACAGTTTCGTACAGGAAGTGGTGTTTTGTCGATAACAGTCATTTTCATCAGCAACAAATCATCCACATCTGACTAGAAGCTCCCGGCAGTCACGTATCATTTCTTATTATAGAATCACATTTTACTGAACTTTGTTAGGAGTCTATAACATTAAGTTGACCCAGAAACGTAACATTGAAATGATATGAATTCACAGGCGCATCATAAAATTAACCAGGCATACAAATAAAAATAATAACTTCAAAGTAATTACAATGGCAGTACACAATAGAATGTAAGTACAAAATTCAATAAGAGTTCTATCACAATGGCACTGTTGTTGTGGGGCCGTGTTTTGCGTTGAATAACAATCTTCCAAGTGTATAACATTGTGAAGGATGGGGGCAGTGGTGTGCTATATTTAGAGTTCTGGAAGGTACTACAGAGTGGAACAACACTGTGGGCCTTTCCACTATATTCTGACACAGTGAGTGAAAGAGTATGAGTCTTTTTCTAAGGTATATGAGGGCACATAATTCTGCTTCTCATCTCAAGTGACATCGAAAGTTACAAGAACACCAAATCGTTTTAACCCTGAACAATAAGATAATCAGCCTTGACCGATTTTGGAAAATATTGTTGACTATTGTTGCCGTGATATTACCATCATCGTCTTTATTGTCATAATCACTGTGTTTGTAATATAATGTCTATGAATGTGCACTGCCACAGTAATACATTTCGGGTGATTTGTGTTAATGTGTAAACCTAGTTAATTTTAGAACATAATTTGTAATTATATCACATTGCTTTGTTTTTGTTGGTTTGGTGATTTTTGCTTTAACTTTGGTTTCAACAAACATAGGTTGCTGAAGACGGGTTAACTTCAGGTGATAAAGGCAAAAGGTATGTTTTTCCATGTGATATATGTTATATGTTAGGAAAACAATTAACTGAACTTTGACTAATCCAAATGATTTACAGCCACACCCGTGTTTTTGGTAAACCAGACATTAGAACACACCTACTGAGCAGACATTAAAACAGTGTGAGAAGATTAAAATACTCATGCTTGGTGATAACATGTATCGAATCGTGATATCGAATATTAAAAGAATTACATTTTACTTTTCCAATCAGAAGAACCCACATGGAGTACAAATATCTGCTTAATATTGTCAAAATAGTATTGGAATACGACTTACCGCTGTGCCGTTGAACGTGCCCTACATGAACAGCATTTGTAATATTTCCTGTTATTTACATCGCGTCCGCGCCTCGAACCAGGAAAGTGAAACGTCAAATTTAATTGGAAATAGATATAAATATGTAATATATGGCATCTGAAATCAAATTTGGCAAATAAAATATTTCTTATTATTTTAGTACTCTTTTAAAGCAAATCTTGCATTTGACTACTTTCTGGAAGGAGTTATGCGCACAGGACCACATATTAGCCCTTGCATAGTCACACGGCACGATGTTAGGACCCCGTCGGTATTAAAAGTTGCACTTGATTCTGAATAATAAACGCAGCGTTCAAAATCCGATCAAGGTTTTCACCTTCATGTTCTATGAATCCTTAAAATACTATCCACAAACACAAGTTATACTTTACTTCAGTAATCCAACGACCGAACGTCATAAGTGATATTTGTATACAGCTTCAAATCACACTTCCTTATGTGGCCTCAAATCACACATTGAAAACTTCAAAGGCCTGCTTTTATATAAGTATTTGTTTATAGATTTTACTGTAGTTTTGACTATTTTTAACAGACACGCATGTTGCAAGGTAGCGTCCCTCACTCACAACCTAATTGTGTGAATGGAAGATGAAGATATCACTTGAATACCTTTCTAACTTTTGTAACCTACACATATGTTCTTGGTTAGCAATGGGACTAAAAAAACTCTATAAACCCCTGGGCAAGAAGTTCTTCTTCTTCTTCTTCTTCTTCTTCTGCTTCTTCTTGTGGCTTCAGATGTAATATGAGACGAGGGGGAATTTGCGCACTCCCTTTGTATACCTAGGAAATAGTCTAGCAATTTCAATATTAGTCTCAAATGCAGATGATTCTAGAATAGGTGCCCTCTAGATCTTTTCAAATCATTCTGTATCATTATAAATCTCGCATAGTCTAAATATAGCACAACATCGCCCCTCATTAAATATCACTTGCACAATGTATAGCACTGCCATAGGACAAGTCTGAAGTATTGTACTTTGAAGATAATTTTAATTTTGTTTGTTGTTTTACTCAGGACTCAGGACTCAGGATCTCCAGTTATATGGTGAGATCAATTTAAAGAATATCAATAATATAATTGTAAGCTAGAGAGGGTGTCATATTTTAACTGATTATTCTATAGGCAGATGTTCAATTGACATTGTAAAGGAGAATTTTAAACTCATATGCATGTAATTCAGGCAGTATGATTATTTGATGAAGAGAGTACGTGAGTTTCTTGCTGTTTGCCTGATTTCAGTAAGTCATTTAAAAACGGCATGGATCCTCTTCAGGCATTAATCCCACTGCAATGAGTGAGGATATCATCGATGTAAGCGTCAACATCCCCAATAATGCCGGCAATGGCATTGATGAGACGTTGGCAGGTAGTTGGAGTGTTCTTTAGCCAAGATGGCATTTGTTTGCATTGGGCCTTCTGATGTCACAAAAGCTGAGATTTACTTGGCATGCTTAATCAATTGAACCTGCCAATACCCCTTCATTAGATCAAAGTTGCTGAGGTACTCGGCTTGACCAATTCTGTCGATGAAGACATCGATTCTTGGTATTGAGTAAGAGTCTATAGAAGACAAAATAATGTAAAAACAGGCTGTAAAATCAGTTGCCAACGACTGAAAGTAGATCACCATACTACGGACCATGAGGACTTGCAGTGTCTTTGCTACCTGCATTGACCCTAGCTGGATTGATATCACCCCTTCAGCCGTTGGCGAGTGTAGGCAAATTTAGCCATACTTTAAACTGGCAAAGATACTACGTAATAAAAATCTGGTACTGTTAAATTTACTTTTAATGTTACGGGACTTACGTACCCTCTTATGATGACAATAATTTTATAATACATTAAGCTCCTTTGAGGATACAGCCACTAACAATCTCAGTTACTAACTTAAACATCGAATGAAAAAATAAATCTATCTACAATACACATTAATCAAAGATTTTCAATTAGTTCTATTTCTTGTAAAACATCAATATATAAATGACAATTTACAAATACTAAAAACATCCTCTACTGTTTTTGCACTTGAAATATACTACCCATCAAAAGAAATATTTATCCCTTGTGATGGAAACTTCAATACAGTTAAGCAGGACATTCCTGACCGCGATTCTTTCTTTCATCACACGGGATGCAAAATGGAGGAACCTCCCATTTTAGGTTTTCGTCTTGTATGGCAAATGCGACAAATCTGGACTGACTGCCCAAGTAGTTATAACCCATAGTTGGCTTGATTTAATGTACTTTATGGATACCTACCTGGTTGTCCCACTTCTTCCGCATCAGATCACGGACGTAAGATCTAATGATAGCTTTGTAATCAGAGTATGGAATGAGAAGTAGTGTCACAGATTTGTTGAGTGCTGCCTTAACAGCAAAATCAGCCATTGTGTTTCAAGAATGCCAACGTGGGTGGGTACCCAACAGGACGCCAGTAGCAAGGTCATTATATAATTTCGATTAAGAGTGGATGTTTACAAGATACATTTTTCATAGCCTGAAGGCACAAACATGAGTCTGAAAAGGGTATATATATTTTTATATTTAGTGTGTTTTTAATATACACTCAGTCAAAAACTTGGTGATAACATGTATCGAATCGTGATATCGGATATTAAAAGAATTACATTTTACTTTTCCAATCAGAAGAACCCACATGGAGTACAAATATCTGCTTAATATAGTCAAAATGAGTATTGAATACGACTTACCGCCGTGCCGTTGAACGTGCCCTGCATGAACAGCATTTGTAATATTTCCTGTTAATTACATCGCGTCCGCGCCTCGAACCAGGGAAAGTGAAACGTCAAATTTAATTGGAAATAGATATAAATATGTAATATATGGCATCTGAAATCAAATTTGGCAAATAAAATATTTTTGTTATTTTAGTACTTTAAAGCAAATCTTGCATTTGACTACTTTCTGAAGAGTTATGCTCTTATGAAACGTTTGCGCACAGGACCACATATTAGCCCTTGCATAGTCACACGGCAAGATGTTAGGTCCCCGTCAGTACTAAAAGTTGCACTTTGATTCTGAATAATAAACGCTACGTTCAAAATCCGATCAAGGTTTTCAACTTCATGTTCTAGGAATCCTTAAAAATACTCATCCACAAACACAAGTTATACTTTTACTTCAGTAATCCAACGACCGAACGTGATAAGTGAATATTTGTGATACAGCTTCAAATCACACTTCCTTATGTGGCCCTCAAATCACACGTTGAAAAACTCCAAAGGCCTGCTTTTATATAAGTATTTTTTTATAGATTGTACAGGAGTAGCACTGACTATTTTTAACAGACACGCATGTTGCAAGGTAGTGTCCTCACACACAACCCTAATTGTATGAATGGAAGATGAATATATCACTTGAATACCTTTCTAACTTTGTAACCTACACATATGTTCTTTGTTAGCAATGGGACTAAAAAACTCTATAAACCTGGGCAAGAAGTTCTTCTTCTTCTTCTTCTTGTGGCTTCAGATGTTATATATGAGACGAGGGGAATTTTATGCACTCCTTTGTGTATACCTAGGAAATAGTCTAGCAATTTCCAATATTAGTCCTCAAATGTAATGCCGGCAATGGCATTGATGAGACATTGGCAGGTAGTTGGTATGTTCTTTAGCCAAGATGGCATTTGTTTGCATTAGTCCTTCTGATGTCACAAAAGCTGAAATTTACTTGGCATGCTTAATCAGTTGAACCTGCTAATACCCCTTCATTAGATCAAAGTTGCTGACATACTCGGCTTGACAATTTCTGTCGATGAAGACATCGATTCTTGAAATTGAGTAAGAGTCTATAGAAGACAAAATAATGTAAAAACAGGCTATCAGTTGCCAACGACTGAAAGTAGATCACCATACTACGGACCATGAGGACTTGCAGTGTCTTTGCTACCTGCATTGACCCTAGCTGGATTGATATCACCCCTTCAGCCGTTGGCGAGTGTAGGCAAATTTAGCCATACTTTAAAATGACAAAGATACTACGTAATAAAAATCTGGTACTGTTAAATTTACTTTTAATGTTACGGGACTTACGTACCCTCTTATGATGACAATAATTTTATAATACATTAAGCTCCTTTGAGGATACAGCCACTAACAATCTCAGTTACTAACTTAAACGTCGAATGAAAAAATAAATCTAAAATACACACTAATCAAAGATTTTCAATTAGTTCTATTTCTTGTAAAACATCAATATATAAATGACAATTTACAAATACTAAAAACATCCTCTACTGTTTTTGCACTGAAATATATATCCCTTGTGATGGAAACTTCAATACAGTTAAGCAGAGCATTCCTGGCCGCGATTCTTTCTTTCATCACATGGGATGCAAAATGGAGGATCCTCCCATTTTAGGTGTTCATCTTTTATGGCAAATGCGACAAATCTGGACTGACTGCCCAAGTAGTTATAACCCATAGTTGGCTCTATTTAATGTAATTTATGGATACCTACATGGGTGTCCCACTTCTTCCGCATCAGATCACGGACGTAAGATCTAATGATAACTTTGTAATCAGAGTATGGAATGAGAAGTAGTGTCACAGATTTATGAGTGCTGCCTTAACAGCAAAATCAGCCATTGTGTTTCAAGAATGCCAACGTGGCTGGGTTACCCAATAGGACGCCAGTAGCAAGATCATTATATAATTTCGATTAAGAGTGGATGTTTACAAGATACATTTTTAATAGTCTGAAGGCACAAACGTGAGTCTGAAAAGGGTATATATCTTTTTATATTTAGTGTGTTTTTTAATATATTTAAGAGCTGTTAATATGCTTCTGCTTCTGAGTTGTTATCTGGAATTCTAGAAGATATTGTTCTGGATCCAGTGACAGTGGCAACTGCGCTACCATCCTTGGACCCATCTGTAAATAAAGATTTGTATGTATTATATTAACTTTTTAATTGATTTAATTCCTGTTTATATTGTAGTTCAGTAGCTTCGATTTTTTTTAAATGTTGCCCGTGTAAGGTCAACTTGTGGCCTCACTAACTGCCAAGAGGGTGCAACCGGGAAGGAGATATATTATCCAGCTCAATGCCAGCATCAGAGAGGTTTGCCTCTTATTCCTAGAGGCAGGATAAGAGAAGACTTCTTGTTGTACAGATCCTCGTAGAGGGAATTAAAGGCAGTTATATGCTGGCTTGTACTGATTAGAATGAAGTTTTGTGAGGTACTTCGAAGATGGTTTGATACGGCGTTGGTTAAGAGAAGTCTCGTCTGCTTTAACATAAAGACTGTCAATAGGAGAAGTTCGGAAAGAAAAGTCTTAGACCTTGGTGTTGGATAGAAGCAAGTATTTTGATGTTGCTTTTACAGGCTCCATCATATACGATGGAGCCGTAATCAGGTTTCGAGCGGATGACTCATCTGTATAAGCGTAGGAGGTTAGTTTGGTCCCCTCCCCACTTCGAATTGGAAACAACTTTCAACAAGTCAAGTGCTTTCAGGCTTTCATCTTTAAGTTTTTAAATATGTGGTAAAAACGTTGTATGAGAGTAAGAATAAGACCCAAGACCTTGGCCTCCTTTACAACTTTGATGAGGGTGCCATTTAAATAGGTATGGGTCTTTATGCGGTTTATATTGTTTTCAATTGACCATTTATGTTGATATAATGCCTCTCTATTGTATGCATATTTTTACCACGACAACAAACATTAAAATCATCCTCGAAAAGTGATCCATTTACTGAATCAGTTCAAACCTGTTACAGGCAAAATAATGCCTTTTGGGACATCCTGATCCTGACTGTAATGATCAGGCAGGGTTGAGGCCCTTGCACTTGAAATTTCCTGTCTGTTAAAAACTGTGATATAAAAGAGGTAAACGACCTCTCAAACCAAAATCACGTAAATCCTTTAAAATACCGTATTTTCGAGTAGTATCATAGGCTCTCTCAAGATCAAAGAAAATTTACACTACGTGTTGTTTAGATACTATGTCATTTTTAACAAAAGATTCTGATCCTACTTAATGATAAGTAGTACTCCGATCTTTCCGGAAACCACATTGTATGTTTGTAATTAAGGTATTGGTTTCCAGATACCAAATTAATGCTATTTACCATTCGTTCCATGGTTTTACAAATACAACTAAAGTCCATATTTTATCAAATATATCTAGAAGTGTTTCCAGACATGGTTCAGGTAAATGCTTCAGGAGTTGATAGTGAATATTATCAGACCCTTTTGCTGTATCATGAGCCTGCTGGAGGGCGCTATGGGGCTCATGTAATGAAAATAATTCATTATAATCTTCACCATTGTCTGAGTTTAAATTTATTGTTTTCTTCTCCTGTTGTTTCTGATGTCTTTTAAACCGAGTGACATTTAATTTGACGAAGAAGAATGTTTGGCGAGAGTTCACCAAGCTAACTGGCAATGTCAACCTTATTAAAATATATTGTCGCCATCCTTCAGATGGTGAACAGGTGATTTTGAACCTTTGCCCTTTATGTTTTTGGACCATGTTTCACATCTTTGAAATCGGTGTGCGTGATTGGAACATAGTTCGTCCATAACTGATGCTAATTCTGTTTAAATGCGCGTCGAGCCTGGGTATTAACTTGACAAGTTTAACTTTATTTAAATTAGGCACTGTAGAATGACTGCGATAATACATTTTGGCTTTCTTCCTACATTTTCTGGCCTGTGTACATTCATTATTAAACCATCGTTTACGGATATGTGGAATTGCAGAGGACTTTGGTATAGTTTGCTGAGCAATGTTGTTTAGTATATCTGAAAACAACTGTATAGGATCTTCGCTATTCCCAAAAACATCATGTTTGAAGTGATCAGTGCTTGTATAATGACCAGTCAGCCTTGGTGAAGTTCCTTCTTGATAAAGGCGGATCATCACCAGGGTAGATTGTTTTGAGAATGGTGGGAAAGTGATCACTCCCACATCGGTCATCATGGACTATCCTTTAAAATTCATTATACAAGATGGAGTACCAGATTTTGGAAAGAATATGTTCCAGTAGCTGGATGTAAATATGTGATTGAATCATCGTTAAATATACATAGGGTATTATCTGGATTTTACCTTTACTGTTAGTATGGGCACTTCCCCAACGTGGGTTGTGACCGTTCAGATCGCCCATGATTAGGCATGGCTTCGAAAGCGGATCATATAGATTTGAAGATCCGACTGTCGAATATAAGATTTACACAATTGTGAATGCAATGTGCAGTGTAAAAGAACAGCTACAGTTTGAAGATTTGTATTGAGGGGGATAGCGCTGTATTATACCCTGCCATACCAACATAGGCGCAAATCCAGTCGCTTTATCTCCTGCAGAGGAGAAGGAGTGATAATTACTGCAGTGCAGTAAATTAAAGGCGTCTGTATTTTTAGATATGTCTCTTGAACTTAATTTCTGTCTGAGACTGACATACAATAGAAGACATGCTGACACTTGTAACATCAGAGTCGATTGGGGATATACACATCCACCCTGATGTTAAAGTAACCTTCTTTGATAGATTGCAGAAGTGAAGATCTCGCAAAAGTCAACCGATAAGTATTAGTTTTAGTAAAGATTCCCCCCATCTTGATGGTGAAAAGTTTTACTGCCGTAACACCTTGGTCCTTAAGCTCTGTAGCAATGTCTTCTTCACTCATATCACACAGGCAGCATTCCCTGTCACGTATGATACCACGACAAGTATTTAGAGATCTGTGTTTAGACACAGCAACCTCAACATTTGCAAATGTTTTAATTGATAACGAATTGAAAGATTGCTGCCTACGTGCACATTCCACCAAAAGTAAACCAGTATGGAGACGAGTGACACTTTATACCTCACCACAAATCCCAGAGATAGCTTTTGAAATTGCAAACGGATTTTGTTTAATCGTCAGAAAGTCCATAACTAGGAATCGAACCCATGGTTCAACTTTTGCAGAATTATTGTATTATTATTGTTCAGACGCCTCTTCTTTTCATTACAAAATGAACCGACTTGTGGGGATGCCGCGATGAAATGAAAATAATTCGACATCGCTGCTCCCCACCCACCAGTGAGTGTCTTCCCCGGTTCCAGACGGGGGAAGAGCTATTAGCGTTACCCAGCACTCACCACGAGGATGCTATAGGCCACTGTTATGTAGTTTCTTTTTAATACATTACTGTGGATATGCCATCAAATGAAAATATGTTATAATCTACAAAAGTCTTATATCATATTTCAGTAGCTGAAGACGATATGCAGAGAAGCGTATTGAATTCAAATGAGACTCCAAGAGCATTTTGAGGTGTTCTTTCTACTACTCGCATCATCTGGTAAATATGGCCATATGTTAAGCTCCTTATGGTATTTATTAAAGAATACGCTTAACCAACTGTTGTATTCATTAGTGAGTGATATTCAGATTCAGTAAGCAAACAAGTGTAGTTTTCATAGCACGCTGGGCGAACGTTTTGTACACTTGGGTAATGGCTTTATAGTTACTTTAGTTTTACGCCGCACTCAGCAATATTCCAGCTATACGGCGGTGTGGCTTTATAAAAGACAAAGGTTCCTGAAATATATAATGCAATATGATTTGACACTTAATGAAGACAAGCTTAAATGTGGTTATTTTCAGAATGCAGACAGCAACACTGTGGTAAAAACAAGTGGGGACCTGACTGCAGCAAATCATGTCCTGAGAATTGCTTAGACCTCAAAGGTGTTGTCCACTGTCACATAAGCACGAGTGAATGCCTGGAAGGTTGTATAGCTGGCTGGTACGGAGATCTGTGCAACAGCAACTGCAATGTGAACTGTATAAGTAGAACATGTGACCAGGAAAATGGCAACTGCTCCTTAGGTTGTGAAGTTGGTTATGTTTGCAACATAACACCTGACAAAGGAGAAGCCCAGTGTGGTAGGTATACGGTTAAGTGTAGCCCAAAATGCCTTAGAAACTAAAATAGTTTAAGAAGGTGCCCCATGCAAATCTATGCATTGCACTCTGATGAACTATAATAGTGAGTACACTATGTAATTGCCAAATGCACTGCAAAAGAAACACAAAATCTAAAAGACATTTGAACATGCGTACATGTTCAAAATACATGTGAACACAATATTGAAGATGCAAGAATGTCTTATCTTTCTAACTGTACCATGTCCGTTAAAGTTCAAGATGAGCTTTCTGTCACATTCCAAAGTCAATATGGTGTTCCTCAGGGTTCTGTTCTCGTACCGCTCATACTAGTATTTACTTTATACATTCTCCCATCGGCGATATTATCAAGAAACATTCTTTGAACTTCCACCTCAAACTTTAGAACTATATATCAACATCGCAAGAGTTAAGTTGCATTGATGACATACGGCAATGGATGAGTCTAAATGACCTCAAACTGACTGACGTAAAGCCAGAGTTTTCATTCTCTGGGCCAGGCAACAGCTACGAAAACTTAATCATGGGTCCATTTGCAACGTCACGCAACGAGCTTTCTGACTGACTCTCCTCCGTCATTTTCCTCGAGGCGTGGCATGTCGAACATGTTCTAGAATGATAGAAGTGTCTTTTCCTGACTTCTGTATTTCTTAAGACTGCATGGAGTAGAAATGATAAGCATCTATAGTTGTGTGGAGTTTATAACGTGAACATTGCAGACAATTTATGTCACATATAGCATGTTCCTTCAACTACGTGGCCGCGTTTTGACGACCTATGAATATATCTCAGATTAATTATTTTTGAGAACCGAGGGTAAATAAATGCATCGAATCCTTGCCTAAAAATGTAGGTTAGGTCTGACAAAGTCATCAGCACAAACATTCACAAAAGTCAGTGGGATTGATCGCAAACATTTCATTCGCTGCAGTAGAAGTTTAATACTGATTCTGTTTGTTGTTTGTGTGACATAATTATTGCCTTTAACTAATATAATACCAGTAACACAAATTGCGCGTCTTGTTAGCAAATGTTGTTTAGCACTTCTATTCCCTGCCACGAAGTGGTAGTGGGGTGGGGGAATGGGTGCTGTCCTTCCAGATACCAGAGAATTACTTGATGAAACATTGATACAGGAACTGATAATTTTTTTTTTCACGACAGCAAATTCCAATCAATCTAAATTTTAACTCAATTATTTTCTCACTAATTCCTAATTATTTCCACCACTTTTTGTAAACCGCCAGTGTATCCAATAATATCCACACCTGCCAGCTATTTGTTTAAAGTAACACCATCCTGCAGGTGCACTAGTCAGCATGAAGTATTTCAGTTTTCAATTAAGTTTCACTTATCTCTTTAGAACCCTGTACTCAGCAGGTGGTTGTATGAATATTTAATGCTTGTCTTTTTCTGTTTGTAGAAAATTGCCAGCAGGAAAACGCCCTTGTGATATCATTGGGTGTAATACTACTTCTGATATGTTTTGTCATAAGCATCATTTGGTGAGTATGTTTTGTTCTCAGAGAGGGTAAAAGAGGGTCTCAGAGGATACTGTAAACGGTGGGTTATGAAATTCTACCTCGTCCTAGTCCTGACGTCAGGTCTTCCATCACACTTTTGGATGACGCAAAACATGATCGAACATGGTGTGTCAATTCTATCCGTTCTGCTTTAATGTAATGAACAATGCTCCCCCAGACGTTACGATTGACACTGAGAAGCCCTCTCATTTGCCTTCCTAGATTTGGTTGCCGAAGTTAATGCGATTGCTATTCAGAAACCTAGCGATGTCATCCACAGAAAAGGTTACGCGTGTTCATCACCTTCCTCAGCTACAGGAAGAGATTCATTCCTTGTGCAAAAGTCTCCACTATTGCCTCTTGACAGGAGACCCTTATCTCACAGAAGCCCACCAGAGACTGCTTCAAACATCATATTCAAGTGCCCATTGGCATCAGACCCTCCAGTGTCTAGATACAGGTCAGATGAAGTGACTAGTGATAAATGTGTGTTTTCTGTATATAAAGTGCTGAAACAGTCAGGACAGGAGACTTTGTATTGTGACCTATTTGCTACAGTATACACTATGCCAATAAGACTTGGGTTTTGAGACGGCAGCATCAACAATTATTGGTCGGACACAGTCGTCCACAATCAGAGATGGATCAAGACTGTTTGAATCAGTGGCCGGTTTGGACACTAACCAGTTTTCACCCCACAGCACAAGAGCTGGATCGACCTCCAAAGTTGTCTTCTAATGATGAATGTCTTGTGATGAAAGAAGCAGGATTTACACAGTCTGAAACATTTTCAAAAGCATGACAACAAAACTTGCAATCATGGTCTAAATTGTGTTTTGAGTGGCAGGAAATATGAGTTACCAAACAATTTAGGGGTTTCATCTAACTGAGCGTGTTTGAGAGTTGAAAAAGGCAATACTTAAACCGTTCTCTGTCTGAACGTTCTGGAACTTGAACATATACATATTTAAATCCTCGCGTGACTACGAAGTGATATCAAGACTAGGAGGTAGAGGTAGAATTTAATATTTAACAAGTGGATTGTGTTTCTCCCTAGTCACAGTCAGGAAGGCAGAATCCATATTCCCTCATGTTCCCATCTTCCGTACCCGTGAAGGTCCGGTGTTGTGGCCAAAGTCAACTAATTACTCAAAAAGAGAGAATCATTTTTCGTTTCCTTTAAGTTCCAAATTAGTATCATTCCCATTTCACGTAAGTTCCAAATTTAAATTCATATTTCATTTAAGATTCTAAGTTTTTGATAAAACCAGTCTAAAGTTACCCTTCCATATCTGTTAAGGGGAGGTAAATGCCTTGGGTCATGTATATCATGCCATGTGCTCGCAGCATACACATGCTCAAGTCACCAAGTCCACAAGCTATAGAGGTCTAAAACAATGGTAAGCCACTTACACTTTTGACTCAGACATAAAGTGGTTACCTTAAATGCAATAATGCTTTATGTAGATATATATTTAGCATGTTAAAGTTACAGTAGTTCTGTGATATCTATTCTGAGCACAGACACTTGTTTTCCCCATGTGTTGAGTATGTCATCATGTTAGCTCACCTTACCATACTTAACCTTTATGTTCATATGCTGTGGAGTTCTATTTAAGTGAAACTGGTTAACATTGAATTTTCATATGGTTAAATAGTAAGAGAGATTTTCATCTCTTTCTGAACTTTAAAGAATGTATCAAGAAATAAGAAGACAAGAATAAAGAATTAAGAAACAAGCCACTTGGTTATTACATCCGGGTTAGAATATTGATCTTCAGTAACCCATGCTTGTCGTAAGAGGTGACTAACGGGATCGGGTGGTCAGGCTCGCTGACTTGGTTGACACATGTCATGGTATCCCAGTTGTGTAGATCGATGCTCATGCTGTTGATCACTGGATTGTCTGGTTCAGACTCGATTATTTACAGACCGCCGCCATATAGATAGAATATTGCTGAGTGTGGCGTAAAACTATACTCAGTCACCCACTCCCACCTTCCCAGTTGATATCTGCTGTTGTACTATTACGGATGTGTTCAATCGTCATTAACAAATTGAAGATCTGAGCACGCGTCTTTCTCATGTCATTAGTGAGTTTGTTTCTGACAATAAATAATTTAATTATGACATTATCAGTGTCAGTTAACTGGTTAAAATGCATGTAAGATGTTTTGGTTGGCCTTTCTCCAAACCATGACCATTGTAAGATAGGCATTGTATGTGAACCAAACCAAATGAATATAAAGACATACTATCGAATCTTTATTTCATAATAGTAACACTATTTGATATTAACTTGGATGCAAACCTCTGACAACGAATAAAAGCCGAAAATACTATGGACCAATTGACTTAATGGTTAATGTTTCGTTTGGTATGACAGTGCTCGCAGGAAGTGCAGTTTATGCAAGAAACGACAACCCACTGAAAATAGGAAACTTCACTGCGGGAATCGTACGGACATGGAGGTAAACTGTTCTTGTTTGTGTTACAACAATATTTATCGTGTTACCTTGCATATATAAGCATGTTTTTTTAAATGATTTATAAAACAATCAAGGTTAACACACGCAAATCGTATTTGTGGGTGCACAGATGAAACATGATATAGAGAATCAATCACTACAACAAATAATCGGTCACACCTGCTTCAGATGTCAGTCAAGCCGTGTTGCGGACATTTAACAACGATATGGTTTTGGACATCCTGGGTTGTAAATAGGCATGGACATCAGCCGAAACGTATAAAGAAAACCCCCAAAGTACCCATTTAGTTGGACTTTTCAATTGAATGGGACTTTCATTATCAAAAGGGCATTACTTTTGTATGTCCGAAAGTGATTGGTATCTTCATAAATGTATGACGAATTTTAACTAACTTTCTGATTCTGGTTGATGTTAATACCATCAACCATTATTAATGCCACTCAGTGCAATATGCAAGCTATGTGGCATCAACAGAAATGATTGAGTCTGGTCCGGTTTATGATATTATGATAAATAAAAGTGACATAACCCTTGCATAATCATAAGGACATTTCAGTCCATTGTACCATTCTAATTGTATCATAAACACCATTAACCGTATGCACATCAATCATTATCAAATAATTTTGATACCCGTTGGTGAAGGACGAACTGCTCCACTGGTGGTGCACGACACCAACACATGCAAAGATACTTCAGTTGTCTTCAGTTTAGCAATATTACAGCAATATCTGGCGGGGGACACCAGAAATGGGCTTCACATTGTGTCCATGTGGGGAATCGAATCCGGGTCTTCGGTGTGACGAGCGAACGATTTAACCACAAGGCTAACGGCCTAAAATGAATACGCCAAGTTGGGAAATGTAAATAGCATGTCCAAATGAAAGCTGTGTTGTTTAGTAGCTTGTTCCTATGAGTCCTAATCATTGATCCCACCATTAAAGAGAGGAGGCGGTCTAACTGGTCTCTAGGTTTCAAGCTCAGGAGGGTAAAAGAGTTTGGGATTTGATTATTTAGCCATTATCGTTTCTTGTGTTGATTATACCAATACGAGCTGACATTCGTACATAAACACTCCCGCGTATTAATTACAGAAATACATACAAAATATGATTAGGAAGAAAGTGAACAAACTTGGCAATGGAGGTTCCTAATACCAACATAAATGTCCCATTCCAAAAATTCACATTAGTGTCATTCACGAAGAAGTTCACAAATTGTTTTCTCACGAAAATGGAATAACAATTTAATTCTTTCCACATTTTCCTGTAATTGTAACTGTGTACGCCAAATTTCCTAGCAAATCCCTCTTGGATGAGCAACGACCACGCCCTAAAGCCCATTTTGACATCCGGAATACAAATCAAAGTTACCAAACCTGTCTAGCCTAACCATATTATCGCCCCTTGCGACAAGAAGAAGCTATTTGTGTCATATAACAGTAATCCCCATCGGGTTAACTCGAAATGAGAACATTAGGTGCAACAGAATTCTCTGTAGCTAATCCATGGTCAATAGTATGGTGATCTACCTTCTGTTGTTGGCAGTCTATAGCCTGTTTTTACATTGTCTTATCATTTATAGTTAAAATGTTTGAGATTTCATTACTAGTTTTAGATGGATATCTGTGATAAACTAGTAGTTTTACTGTTCTTCGTCAACAGGCTTTTATTTTCTAAATTTATTGATCTATAATGTAATTATTAATTGTTCTCGTCACGATATGGCTGAAATATTGCCGATGTGACGATAAATATTAACTCACTCACTCACTCGCTCACTCACTCTGTAGCTAATTCCATCTGAAATGACATTTCAGTTACACGACAAAAACTCGGCTGGTACAGAGATGCTCCCTACTTCATGAGTGTTTGGTGAATATTGTTACCTTTGCTATGCTAAAACTTTCAACTTAATAACAAGCGCAAAATCATGTTCATTATGTACAAACTTATGTTTCTGCGTTCATTGATAAACTGATAATTACACATGGGCTCTGTTAATATAGTGTATATTGCCTTTTCTTGCACCAATATTAGAACATGTATAAAGGTGTCCTGTGACAGGTCGATTGACTGTTTACGAAACTGATAGTATGGCTTATTATTCGTACAGCGAAATTGCAAGGATATAATAAAACATAAAACAGTGTGGCTGGCTGTTTGAAACATGTCGTAGGACTACAATTCTAGTTAGCCGTTGATCATAAGTGCATTTCACTTAACAACTAAACGTGTACCTAAATTCACTGTCAACATTCCATTCAAGTAGAACTTCCTTCTGTTTCAGACCCGGATACCCGGCGCACACAATAATGTTACTGCTTATGCTTCTTATTCTCCAACGTAAGACCGACATTTCAGTATATGGAACTACGTATAAGGTCCAAATATGAACCAAAGTTACCGTTTATAACGGAATCACACAAAAGGAGATATAAAGCTCTTGAAGTCTTCATCTTCTATCAAAAGTGAATAAAGTACAATGATGACCTGAAAGTTTCACTATTTGTAATCAATGATGAATTTCGCATACGTTTTTCTGTGCAAAACGGCAGTTTTAGTGCCTTTACATTCATGTTTCTATTTCAGTGTATCTTCATGCACATGCACGGGACTTGTGTCAGAGCGACAAATATCGCAACTGTCTTCAAGGAAGCTGCACCAGGACATCGACCGGTAGAACTGAGTGTGCCGAGGGTTGTGTAAGAGGTTTCTGGGGAACCGGATGTCGCATTCCATGTCCTGAACACTGTGAGATGTGTGAACCGATATGAGGGAACATGCTTGATATGTTCTGGTGATGTATATGGAGACTACTGTAACAATACATGTGACGCCATATGCCACGGATTTCATTGTAACAAAGATGGAACCTGTTCTAACTCAACATGCCAGGACGGGTGGTATGGGCCTACCTGTAGCAATCAGTGCAACCAAACGTTCCTGAGATGTGGAAAACTGATGGGCAGTGTTTAGCATGTAAAGATGGCTTCTATGGGATGAACTGTGAGTTGGGATGTAACGAATATGGTCTTGCAGATATTCAGATGCAGCAAACGTGCTTACCTGGTTGTACAAACGATACACTAACCGATCATGGTGAGTACATATAAGGATTTCATCGATGAATACTGAATTCCAAATGACGTCAAAAGATTTACCGTTCATGTCGCTTAGCATCAAGGGAGTGAAACAAACAAACAAACAAACAAACACACACAAACATACGCACACTCGTCTGTGTATGTCAGTTTTATTTTGTGGCGAAAAACCCAAGATGAGGTAAATGAGAAGGGTAAAACACACACATACGCACGCACGCACGCACCGTCAGATGTGAAGTCTGAGTGTAAATCAAAAGAATGTATATAACCATAACACACTTGAATAATTGTCATATAGTTCTATAGACAATCAAAATCAGATTATCTATTTTCTAATCAGGCGAGATAATGCAAACTTTCGTTTACTCGACAGTGCATATCGGAGTCATCTCGACCATGTATGTGGTGTGTCGTAGGAGGCGACTAACGTGATCGGGTGGTCAGACTCGCTGACTTGGTTGACACTTGTCATCGTATTCCGATTGCGTAGATCGATGCTCATGTTGTTGATCACTGGACTGTCTGGTCCAGACTCGATTATTTACAGACCGCCGCCATATAGCTGGAATATTGCCGAGTGCGCCGCATAACTAAACTGACTCACTCACTCAGGTATGTGGTGATACCTAAGATGGAAAAGTATTACCACACCGTTGTTTTTAGCTTGGGAATATATATCATTGGAGAGATCGAAATGTCTCCATATCAACTAACAGGCCCTTTTACAAAGGCAATACCAGTTAGTGGCTAACAAACCAATGCCACATATCCAAAGACTCCACAACGCAAAAAGATTACTCACCCCCTTGTTGCAATGTCCAATTGCGTGCGTTCAGTTCTCAAAGAAATCTCAATTTGCAAACAGAATTTTGAAATACAAAATCCTTGGTAGTAAATATCTGATCTCCCACGTAAAATGTAGCACTTCAGGAATAGTATTAATCGTTCCATTATCTACATCGTATTCTGCTTTCCATTACCAGTAAGTACTTGTAGATATCTTCCTATTTTCAGAAATTGTGGGAGTCGAAAACTATTTCATTTGCACTGGTAAAACTCTGAACTGTCTAAATCACAACTGCACCAGAACGCAATCTGGAAAAACCATATGTGCTTCAGGTTGTGTTGAGGGATTTTGGGGTACGAGTTGTAGAATTCCATGTCCAGAAAACTGCCAAACATGTGAACGCCTCGTGGAAAAATGCACGACCTGCAAGAAAAATCAATATGGATTATTCTGTAATCTCACATGCCAAGAACAGTGCCATGGATTCCACTGCAACCAGACGGGAACATGTTCTGATACAGTATGTACTGATGGACGATACGGAGATGACTGCAACAGTCTGTGTAACCAAAGGTATAAGACTTGCCACAGAAGAACTGGACATTGTATCAAGTGTAAGGAAACTTACTATGGAGAATTCTGCGAACTAAAGTGTCCACATTGTGATTTTAAAACAAACGGCAAGTCTGGTTGTGAACACGGCTGTAACAAAGTTCCATGCCCAGGATTACCCAAGCCCGAAGGGATATTTGTACAAGGTATGTCAATTAGTACTGTCAATATGTTAAGATGTCGGTGAGGATATGTGTCTGTTAAACGGTACGTGCAAACATTTTGATATTTAGGTTTCCGTGTTGACCTCACCATAACGAGAAAATGGTTTATTATTTAGCTTTTATCCAATGGCAATGTATCTCTCTATAAATGGATATGTGTCTCATGACTGTATCAAGTATCTTTTGATAGTTTTGTCCATATCATGATTTAAGTGATGGCATGTAATGCCTACGGTAACATATGGGTATTGTTTATTGTCCCTACAAACTGACTGTCGTGGTCATAGAACAACAGTATCATCACACAAAGAGGTGTGATGGGAACTTGTATGATCTGAGTTGTCCTGTGAATTATTAGATTGTCACTAAAACTGTTCTTAGGCACATTTCCTTCATGTCGAGCAATTTTCCCGTAGTTCCTACAACCCAACGTTTTTAGTATGTGGACATGCTTTGTGGACACAGTTTTAACAAAGTATCACGCAATTATGATCATATAATTCTTGATCACACGGTGCTAGGTCAGGTTTATAATATTGAAGCTTTTACAATGTTGCATGCTAGACGTGGAAGACAATGACATCAGCGACAACAATATGCGTGTTGCAATTTTCTATTAGGCATGGATATGACTATATGTTCAAATGTTATATCATCAGAGTCGAACGACAGAATAATATTAATACAGAGGGTTTTGTATGCTTTATTATTACTGTTATTAAACACATGGAATACAGTTGAATTATTTTTATGGCCAATTATGCCTTTTCCTTATCATTACAAGCGTTAATACAGTACAACCATAAATTATTGAGAATTTAAAGATTGTATTTTTTTCCCCACTCATTACTCACGTATTAATGTGAATATTAGCAGAACATAACTCCAGATTCAAAGACAGGTGAACAGTTAGTATTTTGTCAAGTCACCATGGGCAGCAATGCAGGCTTCAATGCGGCGGGGCATACTACTAATCAAAGAAGTTAGAAAGTCGTGGTCCATGCTGTTCCAATATCGGACCACCTCTTCTTTCATTTCAGCAATATTTGTCATATTTGTCTTATTGACACTTTCCTTCATAAGTCCCCAAACATTTTCTATTGGATTTAGGTCAGGTCTATAGCTTGGCCAATCTAATAATGTCATATTTTGGGTCCGAAACCAGGCCTGTGAATGCTTTGAACGATGTTTTGGGTCGTTGTCCTGCTGGAAAATCCAAAAATGTCCATGGAACACGTGAGCAGATGGAAGTAAATGTCCCTCGAGAATATCTGTGTACCGCTTACTGTTCATATTCCCATCAAATACACAGAGGGGCGTTGCCCCTAACACAGATATGCCACCCCACACGTTAAATGTCGGACTGTACTTTTGGCGCTGATACAAAGGTTTTTCAGTTTGTTTGGTCCAGAATTTCAGTGTATTAGGAAACAGCCACACAGAACTTTCATCTGAGAAAATCACATTGTCTCAGTTAAAATTTCTATGCTGTAAGCACCAGTTCAACCTTTGCTCCTTTTGTTCAGGTTTCATGATCGGTGATGGAATTCCTCGATCTTTTCTGCCAACCCATTGCATGCAGCTCAGTTCTAATTGTCTCCTTACAGACAGCCACAGTTCCTCTATCAATCATATCCAGCCTTAAGTTTTCTAAACTCCTTCGTTTGTTTTTAGAAACAAGAATACCAAGCCGCCTCCTGTCACCGACAGTCAATTTCTGGGCCTACCTGCGCCTCCCTGGTGCTCAATGCCATATCCATTTGCAATATTTTTCAAAACACGATAAACAGTGGACAAAGGGATGCCTGTTCTGCTTGAAATCACTTTAGCTGATCTGATGTCCTTGTTATAATACTCTAAAATCAACTTCCTCTTCTCTAAATCATCCATACCGAGGATCACTGAAAATGTCGTCTGCTAGTAAGTAAACAAAGGGGGATAACTCTTCACAAACTATTGAAAAAGGATTAACGGAGTTGTCTCTCTTGAATGAAACCAAGCACTTGATAGCTGGTCAAGGTTGTTTATACTAGAAATCCAATTAAACATATTCCTAAAATTCTCAATAATTTCTGGTCATACTATACAATATGAATTAGCAATACATGTAACACATGGAGGATCAAATATCGCATGAGTGATAAACCTCTTAATCCTTAACAGTTATTCCCACGGTCGAGAGCTGCATCTCAACAATTCAACATTGGATGTCATCGAACATGTTGATGTTGAACGATGACAAGACAGAAGCACTCTTTATAGGACCACCTTCAAGACTGAAGAAATGTGACACTAAGCAGCTTCACTTTGGTAAGGGGTGGTGGGTTAGCCTAATGGTTAAAGCGTTGGCTCGTCACGCTGAAGACCCGGGTTCGAATCCCCACATGGGTACAATGTGTGAAGCCAATTTTTGCTGTCCCCCGCCGTGATGTTGCTTGAATATTGCTAAAAGCGGCGTAAAACCAAACTCAGTCAGTCAGTCAGTCACGTTTGTCAATCTGCAGTGGATGTTTCATCTTCACTCAAGACCTTGGGTGTTCATATGGACTGCAAACTTTCTTGGAAACCCAAGTTTCACAGTTATGTAAATGCTGCTATTTCTATTTGAGAAACATTGGATCCATTCGCCATCTGTTGACACAAGATGCTACCGCATGTCTCATGAGATCTTCAGTCCTCTCTCGCCTAGATTATTGCAACAGTCTATTGTTTGGAGTTTCCAACGAGCTGATCAACAAGTTACAAAAGATTCAGAACATTGCTGCCCGTATTATAACAAGAAGCAAACCATCTTGTCACATATCATCCATTCTCTAATCTCTCCACTGGCTTCACATTCCTGAACGAATCAAATTCAAAACACTGATGCTCACTTATCAGGCAATTCACAAAATGGGACCTGTCTATCTTCAAGAACTCATGACATTGTACACTCCTCCAGAACTCTCCGCTCCCATGATCAGTTTCTCCTGTCCATGCCTACGTTATAAACTCAAATCGTTTGGTGCAAAGTCCTTTTACTATGTTGCTACCCTTTGGAACTCTCTGCCTCTCGATCTAAAACTAGTACCAACTCTGCCACTCTTCAAAAACAGACTCAAAACTCACCTCTTTCAACAATATGTTTCATAAATCCATGCATTTTCTTGTACATATGAACTGTGACTTGTCAGCGCTTTGAGCATTGCCATTGTATGGTGTAAGACTTACTATTATGTTTTACAGATTAAAAATTGTATGCAGCAGAGAGGGTTCGGGTGATCCTGGCACAGTCAGGCTGGTAAGGCTCATCATCAGCTCAGGGCCCTTGCCCCCTCTACACGCAGCCCAGACAGCGAATGGGACTTCTCCCAGGAAACGCTGCCTAGTCGAACCCACCAAGAACTTTCCGGAGAATATGAAGGCTCCCCAACACTGCAGCCTTCTGCATTACCCAGAGTGTCAGAAGGGCTGTACTTCCGGTGGAGAACCCAGGCACTCTCCTGATCTGCGCCAAGAGATCAAGAGGTACCAAACCAAGGGCACCGAGAACAATGGGGAGCCTGACGACAGTGTACTTGGGATGCAAGCGAGACATTTCAAAGGCGAGGTCTGCATATTTATCATGCTTTTCCTTAATCTTGCCAATCACATTGGTGTCAAAAGGGACAGAAAATTCAATGATATAAATACATTCATTGGCTTTATCAAAAAGGACAAGATCAGGTTTGTTAGCTGGAATTCTTCTGAGGCTGTATATGGGCCTATTCCACAGAAGTTTGAAAGCATCATTTTCCATGACGCCCTGGACATGTTCAGGGTCGTACCATGGATGGACCTCAGAGTCAAAGCCACAGGCATGTCGGAGACGGTAGTAAAAGCAACGAGCCATGCCATCATGTCGTTTAAGATATGCTGTTTGTGCCAAGGAAGGGCATCCACTGACAAGGTGTTGGACAGTCTCTGTAAATTCATTGCAAAGTCGACATTTCATGTTAATATTCTTTAAGAATCACATTTAGGCGATTACGAGTGGGAAGTGACTGGTCCTGAGCAGCAAAAGGAAGCCCTCAGTTTCACATTTAAGACCAGCCGACTTCATCCAGGCGAAGGAGTCGGTGGGATTGCTATTCTGTTCCACACACTGCATGTACACACGATGCAATGGCTTCTCAGAAAGCTTCTCGCAAAGACCGACTCTGGGCAGACTTGGTAAAGGACTTCACCTGGTTTACTCCCATCGCTGTACCGTCCAGCAGTACATTGCCATCAGCAAAGTCAACCTCAAATTTCAGATTCTGTCCAACAACCTTGGCACGCTTAAAATAACTGTGGAATTCCTTGCTTTCATCATGAGTCTTCACATGCATCACCAGAGGATCATCCGATAAATAAATATGTGCAAAAGTACACAATAAAATTCTGTCATGAAGAGCCTCCACATTAATCAAACCCCGACCTCCAGAATTGATTGGCATGTATAAACGGTTAAGAGTGGAACGAGGGTGGTGGGCTCTGTTATCAGACATGATCCTTCTGGTCAGACGGTCAAGACTCTGGATGTCTTGTTTTGTCCAATCAACTACTCCAAAGGAATAGGAGAGGACTGGCACAGCAAAAGTATTGGTGGCTTTGACCTTGTTTCGAGCATTTAGCTCTGAGCTCCAGATTTTCTTTAAACGAGATTTATACTCGGCCCATTATTATTATTATTATTATTATTATTATTATTATTAACAGAACAGGAATGATCATTGACGTTGCCAACTAGGGCATTACTGATTTACGTGGTTATAACCCAACCACACTAATTTGATGGCACATGTATTAGAATGATGTAAAATATATGACATAACATTCGGGTAAGGAAGGGCACGAATTACACAACTACTCTGTGTGGTCGATTTCTGGTTTGATTTCTGCGCTAAATAGTTTGCACCGCATAACAGAATGTTGTGGATGAAATAAATATACTTTAGTCTTACTCATAACTATACACATCATTATTATTTTCACAGATTAAGATGCAGCAGAGAGGGTTCGGGTGATCCTGGCACAGTCAGGCTGGTAACGCTCATCAATAGATCGGGGCCCTTGTCCCTCTACACGCAGCCCAGACAGTGAATGGAACTTTTCTCAGGAAACGCTTCCTAGTTGAACCCACAAAGAACTTTCCGGAGAATATGTAGACTCTCTAACACTGCAGCCTTCTGCATTACCCAGAATGTCAGAAGGGCTGTGCTCCCGTAGGAGAACCCGGACACTTTCCTGATCTGCGCCAAGAGATCAGGAGGTACCAAACCAAGGGCACCGAGAACAATGGGGAGTCTGACAACAGTGTACTTGGGATGTAAGCGAGACATTTCAAAGGCGAGGTCTGCATATTTAGCATGCTTTTCCTGAATCTTGCCAATCACGTTGCTGTCAAAGAGGGACAGAAAATTCAATGATATAAATGAATGTATTGGCTTTATCAAAAAGAACAAGATCAGGTTTGTTGGCAGGAATTCTTCCCAGGTTGTATATCCATGACGCCCTGGACATGTTCAGCATCGTACCATGGATGGACCTCAGAGTCAAAGCCACAGGCATGGCGAAGACGATATTAGAAACAACGAGCCATGCCATTATGTCGTTTAAGGTATGCTGTTTGTGCCAAGGAAGGGCATCCACTGACAAGGTGTTGACATTTCATGTCAATATTTTCTTTAAGAATCACACTTAGGCGATTGCGAGTGGAAGTGATTGGTCATGGGCAGCAAAAAGGAAGCCCTCAGTTTCACATTTAAGACCAGCCGACTTCATCCAGGCGAAGGAGTCGGTTGGATTACTGTTTTGTTCCACACACTGCATGTACATGCGATGCAATGGTTTCTCAGAAAGCTTCTCCGCAAATGACCGACTCTGGGCAGACTTGGTGAAGGACATCACCTGCTTTACGCCCATCGCCGTACCGTCTAGCAGTATATCGCATCAACAAAATCAACCTCAAATTTCAGATTCTGTCCAACAACCTTGGCACGCTTAAAATAGCTGTGGAATTCCTTGCTTTCATCATCAAAGGATCATGTCATAAATAAAATTTAATATGTGCAAAAGTACATAAAAGAATTCTATCATGAAGAGCCTCCACATAATCAAACTCTGACCTCCAGAATTGATTGGCATATACAAACGATTAAGAGAGGACCGAGGGTGGTGGGCTCTGTTATCAGACATGATCCTTCTGGTCAGGCGGTCAGGACTCTGGATTATCAGTCGTGGCATGATGATTTCCTATTTTCCAGGCAAAGACGAATGACAAAATTAAACACAACATTTGCCTCTTTATAACGATCGATACCGCATGTTTTGCCGCTTACTTGCGCGTGCATTATCCTTTGTATGTGCCGCCAACAGAAACATCGCCATAGGCTGCCTTGAAGCTGGTGAGTTGCAGTCTGCATTTGCTCAACGTTCAACGTTCATCAGAGCACCATATCACGCCTTTAGGATCGTTTCCTACATACCAATTCCGCCCAAGATCGCCCGAGAAACGGTCGTCCAAGAGTAACCACCCAAGCCCAGGACCTACATCCGGGCTGCTCACTTGCGTCATCGATTGCGTGAAGTGGGGATTCGACCAAGAAGACCAGTTGTCGCCCTTGTTTTGAGAGACTTCCAACGGTACAATCGCTTTCGCTGGTGTCGTAGAGTCCGGAGCTGGAACCTTAGAAACTGGAGGCGAAATGAACGTTTTGCCCCAAATTGCATTTTGACAGGTCGACAGATTCGGTGGAGACAGTGTCATGGTGTGGTATATCCAGCACACAAAGATTTATTTAGTGGTGGTTCAGGGGCATTTGACAGCAAATCGGTACACCAACAAAGTCACATACTTTCGATATTGGACCGACAGAGGGAGTTGTTCCAGCATGACAACGCTACTTCATATACAGCAAGCGTCACGGTCCGCTACGCAACAATGGCGATTTGAGAATATTGAACTCATGTAGCTGCTGCAAGAACAATACAAATATACAACTATTTCTTTCGAAAATATCATCTTTGTGTGATTGTAAACAGCTTCAGCTCCAAAACGTTTTAACTTCACGTCACTTTGCTAGTTCTAACGTCAATGTCTTGCCATGGCCTTCCCGATCACCAGACCTAAACCCAAAAGAACACCTATGGGATGAACTGGATCGACGTGTACGACAACGTCAAAACACGCCTCAGACACTTCCACAAACGGGCATCGCGTTGCAGGATTTCGTCGACTTATCAAGTCTGTGCCTATTAGTAATTGCTGCCAGTGTGGCCATATAAAGTACTGAGTTTGACGCCATCTCATGGACTCAAGTAAACAGAAACACAGCAATAAAGGTTGCTGGTGTTATGTTGGCGAACCCTTTGTCTATGGACGTGTGAATTTTCACTTCTTAACCATTGAAATTACATGAATAATTGCTCTTAAACTAAACCAATAAATTCTTCTAAAATGGCTTATGCGTTTCTTTTTTTGAAGAGTGCATATTGTAAAATCAGAAAATACAGTGCAGCACCAATAAATAATGGTTATATTGTATTAAAACACTTCGTGTTACGCATCCGTACCACTCCACTCCAGAAATTTAGAGCCACTGACGATCATGTGTAAGATTAGTGATATAGGTGAGTGAGTTCAGGTTTACGTCGAACTCATCAATATTCCAGCTATATGGCCTGTAAATTATTGAGTCTGGAGCAGTCAACCCAGTGATCAACAGCATGAGCATCGATCTACGCACTTGGTATCCGATGACATGTGTCAATCAAGTCAGCGAGCCTGACCACCCGATCCTGTTAGTAGCCTATTACGACAAGAAGAGTTACTGAAGATCAGTTCTAACCCGAATCTTCACGGGTCCACTGATGTAAGATTCAGCGGTGATTAGGCCGAAGATTTAGCGGTTTTAATCAGGGTTATTGTGACTTTAATTGCTGACAGACCAATCAGGAGCGAGCAGTTTGTCAGTATGGAAGTGTTTATCCGAGGTGTCGTAATTTAGAGATGAGTAAAATAAATGAAGACGTGAAATGAAAGTTTCAAGACGCTAATTATTTGGATTGGACGAACTTACATTTTTAATTCATTCCTATCAATAAATTGTAAGTCTTATTCATTGACAAAACGACGTACGATTCTTTGTCTAGTCTACTATTTTTAGACATTGTTAATATCATTATTACTGTCACTTGTTGTTGTGAATCATGTCTATCAAACTAGAGGTACGTAGATGTACGTAAATAGCATTAGTACAATACATTACTACTAGGCAATGCATTTGTCGCCCAAGAGCAAAGGATCGGATAGACGGAAAGAGCTCAGCAAAACAAAACCGTACTGGAGGACACTGGCATAATGGCGACAATTAGATTTTAGAATAGTTAAGATTTCAATAATTTTGTCTTTTGCGGATATCGCCATGCTTAATCTGGATGTCGAATACAACTAAAACCTATTCCGTAAATAATAGAAACGACGAAACCCTCTCCATATTCATAGGAAATCCATTAGAAGAAGCTTAACATATAGCAGTACCAAAAGCGTATTGTAAATTACGTGAACAATTATTTTTCAAACTTCTGTTTCAGATGTAATGATGTATGCGTTCATAGCGACAGTTCTACTGATGCTTACTGGAATTGTTGTGATACTGTTCCGGTTGGAGCGCACGAAACGGTAAGGGGAAATGTACAACTGAACAACTTTAATGAACTGGTGCATAATATGTGTCAAAGATTTCCATGCCATTTGAATGTTACATTGAAAAGAATTGTTTGAGGAGAAACATTTGGGATGACACTTTCTCAGTAAAGTACCGATTCTACTACTTCTGCTTGATTGAATCCCATCCGGGATTCGAACCCACACCCTCGGAGTTAGGCACCTAATTGCCAGCGCACAAAGTCAGCTGCCTAACCCGCTCAGCCACCGCGACTTCCACAAAAATGAAAAAGTGTAATCCCAAATATAACATATGTTACATTTGACCACTTTCTAAATGGCATTGTGTAGACATAATCTGGTTCATAAGGGAAATGACGTCATTTCATACAAAATTATAACGAATTACACTTGTCTTGCACATACTTAACTGTCAGTACCATGCACGCATCTTGTTCACGGACTAGAAGAACAATGTCTGGTAAGTCCACAAACTGACTTCATCAGTATCTTGTGCAACCTCCCTGCACGAACAACAGATTCAAGACACCCACTCATTCCTTGGATCAATCGCCGGACTTTTGTTTTGAGAAATCCGGTTCCATTCCTAATGCAAAGCAGCAGTCAATACTTGAGATTATGGACAGGTGAGTCTCTGTGTCGAACACGACGGCCTAAGAAATCCCACAGCTGCTCAGTGGGATTGAGATCTTGACTCATAGCTGGCCATGGGATGGTCCTCCCAAGGATCTCCTTTTTATATCGAGGCCCACTAAGGTTACCACACGAATGGTAATGAGATCCACATTGCAACCGAAGGGAATCAATCCCTATACCATGATTGATCCTCCCCTAAAAGGAACCGTCTCCAGGATTTTGCGGGAACCATAGCTGTGTTCCTTCGTCTCCGGACATGCGTACGGCCATCCACGCATGCAATATGGAAAAGTGAACCCTACGAACGAACACGTTGATTACACCATACATGTCGCACAGCTTTGTGAGCTGTAGACATTTTTATACGCTTGATGGGTCTTCTGGCCCTGTAACCTGCTGCTTTCAGCCGATTCCGGACGGTCCTGCAGAAAATGACTCTCCCTGGTAACCACTGTTGCCTAAACATGTCACTGAACGGCGCTTGTTGCCGTAAGGAGTCTACCAGGTCTTGAAATACTCTAACATCATTGGTTGACTGGAGTTTGTTCTCGTATTTGTGATGTTACTTGGTGTTTTCCCCATATTGTTCCTACATGGCCGGAGCTAACGTAGGAGAGCTTTCATGATCAAAGAAAGGAACAGGGTTGGACTCATTACGTTGCCTTGGATTGCGCCGTTGTCCAAGGATATAGGACCCGATTCAACAATTTTAAATCATAACACTTCTGTTGAAGAAAGTCTTATTAATTTTGAAATAAACTAACCAACTTTCCTTCTTAAATTTAGCATATCCCTAATTTATCATGAGTCCTTTCCGTGGAGCTGTATACCTCCTGTAGAGTTGGTTTAGGAACATCGTTGTTTTCCTAGATGGTTACATGTTATACCGAATGATATAAAGACGATCATATTGTAAACAGAATGCACTTGAAACAAATGGAATTAATACAATGTAGATTCCAAACACCTCAAGGGTACTATTTAACTTTTGCAATCTTGGAAATGCCCATGGAAATCTTCATGCGTGGTTCTACATATGAAACAGATAAGGCGTTTTCTACTATTATGTCAAGTTCAGGAAAATAAATCAGTTGAAGGGAACTGTCTATTTGATAATTACGGAATGGCACACTTATCTTGGACAAGTGCAATTAACGCCTTGGCCAAATCTCCCTTTAAGTATTTTGACAATCCGAGCCGATTTCCGATTCATATGAATAACTAAACAGAAAGGAAGGGAACACAAGTGCTTCCCATGGGGATGACTAAATATGTTTTCCTCAAATTTCACATCGATGCTATCTGAGTGGAAAAGCCTCATGTATCGTCATGTATGAGATAAATTTTGTCGAAGCATCGGTGTTATTTAAGCTGTATAGCGATCGATGGCACTGACCATGGAAATCTGCCAGCATTTTTGGTCAGAAAGTTTTGCGACAAATGTCCGTTGGATAAAAAAATAAAGGTTTTTGCAAAAAAGTAGTAAAACCAAATGTTTTGGCATAAATTGAAACTTATTTTTTCTAAGATTGCGAAACCTTTGATGTTATGAGAATCAAGATAATACTATCTCCACTATTTCAAATACTCCCAGTTATAAGGACATTGATTTCCCTGTTGGATTAAGGTCAGACTTTGAGACGGGGGCTCTGATGAAGTGAGTGAGTGAGTTATTATTTAACGTCACATCGGCAATATCTGATGAAGCGTTAGCTGGACCCAGCAATATCTTTCCTTTTGAAAGGACCGTTGCTGAGCGTTGCCATCCAAGTAAATTTGTAATATCTACGCCTTAGAGTTAGATCTGTGAGAATTACATGTGGCATCGACAACGAGGTCCAAATGTTTCCAACATTCAGTACGATAAAAAAGGGAGTAGGGAGCTAGAGACTATATAATATCAGTGAGATAAAGTTCCGTGTGCTTTGTGCCCACCAATGGCGCTCCCCTCCTCGCGGATCTGTTTCTGTTGCATATCTGTCAGTGGAGTGTTGCGGCTTGAGGTTGCACCTCTTTCCAGCTCTGAGGAAAACAACAGCTTTACGCGTACAAGCAGCAATAGGGCTCTTGAAAATGGATTTACACAAGCATAAGATGCCCAGGAACATTTCTGTGAATTCAGATTTTGCAAAACTGGTGTAATTTTGTGGAAAATGTAACATTACAACCAATACCAACCAGCGGACAAGCTGGCTGATTACTGAGCGAGCTGAGGTGTGAAGCAGGTCATTAGAGCGAGTCAGAATACCCTGGCCTAGCCCGGCTTACCATGTAATTGACACAGAGATGGCCATACTTCTTACTAAACTGTATTTGGATTTTCCGAATATCACTGTTGACATTAACCCCTGCTTTTCTGCTGTCTGTGAATGATGAAGGACCTCATAGAATTCCTCTGAAAACAGTCACACTGAATGAACTGCGGCAACTATACATATGCAGTGTCAAGAGAACTGCGTGGATTAAGAAACAGTGCCTCCAAAAACATCCTGCGGAATAAAGGAATTACTCCCATCCAAACAGGAAATTAATCAACATTTAAACAACACAACACCCGCCTTGGTCTGGTCAACTCAAGATGCAAAGACATGTGAGCCAACAAATGTTAAGGCCCAGGCATTCCATGACCTTATCATAAATAACCAGTTGGATATTTTAGCAGTCACAGAGACATGGTTTAGAAATAATTATTCTGACAACATTGCTGTAGCAAAAATGACCCCAAGTGGTTACAAATTCACCCAAGTTGCCAGACAATATGGAAGGGGAGGACGATTAGCTGTGGTGCATAATGACAGAATAAATGGTAAACCACTGAAGATCCAACACGCACATACAACATTGGAAATACTGTCCATACAGTTTGTATCATATGGAAATCGTCTAAAGTATATAGTTTTCTACAGGCCTCCAAGGAATGTGAATGGTTTCTTTGAGGAGTTCGCAAACCTGTTGGACAGTAGGACAACACTTCTTGATCAAATCATTATCGTCGGAGCTTTTAACTATCACGTGGATAATGTGAATGACAAGGATGCAGCTACACTTCACAGCATACTGGAAGCTCATGGACTTGTTCAGCATGTCAAACAGTCAACTCATGTTAAAGGATATACTCTGGACCTCATCATCACCCGTCCTGAAGAACCGTCAATATGTCACATGAAATTTGATGAATCCATCAAGTCTGATCACACAGCTATCCTTTGAACTGCAAATGTAACAGTGGCTGCACGTGAACGGAAAGAGTGAGTGAGTTAATATTTAACGTCACATCGGCAATATTTCAGTCATATCGTGACGAGAACATATTTGACATGGAAATGGAATATGTGTATATTATAAAAACCTGTCATCGAAGGACAGTAAAACAACTAGAATATCACAATTATAATTAAAATTAGTGGGGAAAGTTAAAACTGATAGCACTATTAGGACAATACAAGATAAAAACAGGCTATAGAACGCCAACAACTGAAGGTAGATCACCATACTAGGGACCATGGGGACTTACATTACTTTTGCTACCTGCATGGACCCTAGCTGGATTTACACCATCCCTTCAGCTCCTGGCGATTGTAGTCGAATTTAGCCATAACTTAAAAGCACAAAAATACTACGTTTAAAGAATCTGGTAAGTTGAGATTGACTTTAAATGTTTCGGGACTTACGTACCCTCTCAGGAGGACAATACGTTTAGGGTACTTTAACCCCCTTTGAGGGTACAGACACTAACAATCACAGTTACTAATCTGAACTACCAATCATTAAAATACAGCTATCTACAGAACATATTATTCAAAATTCATCTATTAAATCAATTTCTTTTTAAAAAAACAATAATTTAATGAAAATTAACAGTGTTAAATAGACCCTTAACTGTTTTCACATTGAAAAATTTATCCCTTATGATGGGTGAACGGAAAGAAATTCACTACAGGAAATGGAAGAATATCAATATGGACTCTTTCCAGCAAGATCTGTCAGCAGCAATACAGACAAAGGATCCATCGTCCCAATCTGATGGTGTGCATGTCTTCAATAGTGTTGTGACGAGTGTGGTAGACGTGGTGCACCATGGTACACTGACGAGCTTCGCAAAGAAAAACGAAAGCGTCGACAACTTGAAAGGCAATATCGCAGAACACATTTGTCAATACATAGGGATCTTCTCAACATCCAAAGAAATTATGTGAACACCCTAGCTGAAAAGGGAAAGTGTGAATATTTCAGTGAAGCACTGACGTCAGCATCAGGTCAAAAGGAGATATTTGAAACTTTAAACCAACTCTGGTTCAAGAAAAAGACCTGTCCTTCAATCTTTCACGTCAAGAGAGAACCTTGCAAACGCGTTCTCCAACTTTTTCTATGAGAATTTCCTCAAAATCAGGGGCTCCTTTATCAACAAAGTTGACTTATCTGACTCTTGTAACGAGTCTAGTCCACATCCACTCACAGTGTTCCAGACAGCAACTGAAGCGGAAATAGTATCACTGATTAAAAGCAGCCCTAATAAATCTTGCAGTTTGGATCTTAAGATGTCCATGGACAGTGTTTTTCCTCTCATCACCTTCATTGTCAATGAATCTACAACAACATCATGCTTTCCACAGACTATCAAAGAAGTTATCATAAAGCCGCTCCTGAATAAGCCAACACTGGATCCCGAGGTGTTAAAGAACTATCGGCTCGTGTCAAATCTTCCATACATCTCAAAGTTGATCGAACGTGTCGTGGCCTCCCCTTTGAAAGAGCATATGTTGGAAAATGGATGTTACGAGGTCTACCAATCAGCCTGTCGGACCCACCGCAGCACAGAGATTGCCCTGACAAGAATACAGAGTGACCTCCTGAAAGCAGCTGACAAAGTTGGAGCAGCCATCTTAGTGCTATTAGACTTATCAGCAGCATTCGATACTGTGGATCATAATGTGCTTCTTAATGTGCTGGATAACCGGATTGGTGTCCACGGTTCAGCTTTGGAATGGACCCGAACGTACTTGTCCAATAGGTCACAGGTTGTAAGCATCGGTGGTGTAAACTCTCAGAAGAAAGATCTACTTTATGGTGTTCCACAGGGGTTTGTTCTTGGGCCAATCCTGTTCACTATATACACGCTACCAACTGGTGACATCGCCAGAGCACACAACCTCAATTTTAACTTCTACGCGGATGACAGTCAGATCTATCTGGCTTTCAGACCACTAACGGTAACAATCTCTTATCAAACCCAACACTGTATAGACGACATCAAACACTGGATGACATCAAACTTTCTAAAATTGAAAGATGATAAAACAGAGTTGTTGGTCATCTGCCCTACGAAAACCATGACAAGGATCCATCTGCCACAGTTCCAAATTGGCGAACACACCATACCCAGAAGTCCACATGCCAGGAATCTGGGGGTTATCTTTGACTCGTCACTCAGTCTGGAGACCCATATCAACTATGTTTGCAAGTGGTCATACCATCACATTAGAAACATTGGTCTGATAAGGAGGTACCTTGATGTGGTGCAACACGAGTTCTAGTCCAAGTCTATGTTACATCCAGGATCACATCAGATCAGTACTTCAAGACCTTCATTGGCTTCCTGTCCACCACAGAATCCAATACAAGATGTCAAGGGTCTTGCTCAATCATATTTGTCCAGCATGATAGAAACCTATCAACCAGTCCGTCAGTTAAGATAAGCTGAACGGAATATTCTTGCTGTGCAACGGACTAGGACAAAGATGTTTGGAGATAGATCTTTTGGTAAAGCAGGTCCAGTTCTCTGGAACAGATTACCTCTTCACCTAAGATCAGAACAACAGCTATCCACATATGTAGCAGCCCTAAAGGTTCCGAGTCCCGTGTTGGGATTCGAACCACGGAACTTCTGATCCGAAGTCAGACCTCTTGTCCAGAGGACAAAGGAGGGTTAACTCGCCAGCAAGATGACAAGGTCAGGATGTCATCCATGGTATGACTCCACGTCCTGGTACACATAGAAAATACACAATGCTAATCGGTAAAGCTTTAGAAAGTCGTATGCTTGACGTGTGGATGGTCAGAAGTCATTTTGAATGATACAAAACGGTTTAATGGGTACTCAAACAAGTCTGGCCATGGAACACTTACAAAGCCTGTCATTATATGATCGATTTCTTCTTCTGTTATACAATATAAGTTTCATATTTTCTTCATAATACAAACGTGCTTAATCAAAATGTCAATACATAATGCTGTTAAAACAAATTGGCAGCTCATAATGAAATATGTGGTAATCGATGTATGGTTTTATCCAGACGTAGATATAATGTTGTCCTGTCGTCATGATTAACGAAGAGCATGTCGTGAGTTGAATGTTCTGTAACGAATCGGTACTACCTCTCTACAATATGTTTCATTTTAGGGTCGCACAAAAGGCGAATGTGAAGTATACATCAGTTAGGAAACTACAACAGTACTAGAGGTAAGTCGAAGCACGTGAGTTGGCTTAATATGTTAATACATAGTGATGTTTAAGGCTATGATGCATTTCCAAACAAGAAGTGATCAATCAGGACGCAAGGTTGCACATACTGAACGTCCTTAAAATACTGTCACCATTTCAACTTTAAGATTTCAAAATTTTAAATATATTAGGACATAAACAACATATTCTACACATTGATGAAGATTCAGAAGTATATACACTTGGACATTAATCAAGCACAGTTCACTTCTTCACTACATGATGGTGTATATGCTTTGAAAACCGAACTGTCACTCATTTGTCTATGAATATAACAAAAACAGTTGAAACTTGGTACGTCGGCAAACTTCATCGGGCCTATGAAGTTTTGCTCATCGTATAGACGTCGGCCCAACGTTGGCAAACTTCAATGGCCCTGTATCGGCCCTGCATCGGCCCTACATCGGCTCAGCGTCGGCATACTTTATTGGCACTGCATCGGCCCAACGTCGTCATACTTTATAGGCACTGCAATATTAAACTAACGGGCAAAGAAACGATACCAAGTCGAAATCACTGATATTACAAAACGACAAACCACCATTGTGTAAAAGGAAAGTGAATTTTGATAACAGGTGTATGGGTAACATGCATGTGCATACACATGCCCATACACCTGTTATTAAAATTCACTTTCCTTTTACACAATGGTGGTTTGTCGTTTTGTAATATCAGTGATTTCGACTTAGTATCGTTTTCTTTGCCCGTTAGTTTAGTTGCTCACTTCACTTCTCCACGGTGAATACATATTTGATAGCATGTACCACAATTTATAAATGAATACTATTTTATATGTGTATCAAAACATATATATAAATGTGAAGAAACATCCCCTAAACATATCATGTTTTTAAAACGATTTATTCATATGAATTTGTATGGTTCCAGAAACAGTGTGTTCTATGAACGTTTGGTTATAAAATTCAGTAACCACCAAAAGGCTTCTGAAAACGTTTTATCCATGTGAATGTTTATGGTTCAGGAAACGTTGTAATAACATTTTCTGTCAAGATATGGTTTTAACTTTTCAGTAAAACACTAACCGTTAACAATAAGGTTACATGTCTATGGAAAATAGACATTGTTACTCTTAACAAGGAACATAAAAAGAATGGCAGACATGTAATCAACACTCTTTATTAATTTTTTCAGAAAACGCGTACACTTTTCGAGATTATTTCAGAATCTTCTTCTTTGGTTTCGACTTTATCCATTTTTCTGAAATAAAGAAAACAAATGTATAGTAAGTGTATTAAGTCAAATCAAGAGACAATAATCAGTTAATGAAGTCTTCCAGCACCTATGTATATGCAAGTGTTTGATGGACACCAGCACACAATGAAAAATAATGGAAATCCTTGAATGCCTAATTTGGTAATAGTATCAAATCACACTGAATAGCAACCACTACCCCATCACTCTTGTTGGTCAGAGGCTGAGTGCAGGTACAAATCCATTTTTTGCAATAAAAGCCAAAACGCCACCAACAAGTATATAGACAATGGTATTTAACAGATGCACTTACGTTTACTGATTCACAGCTCCTGGATTATTTGATGTAATCCTCAATAAATCCATCACTTCTGTTTGTATCTGCCGGAATTCTTGTGTCTCATTTTCGCCCTTGCTGCAACGAAAATAACAATGTTCCACATTATAACAAGTTACAAATTGAACTAGATTCCTCAAGCATATATAAATCTAGTTAGTCCGATGCAGAAATATACTGTGTAATAATTATTGCCTAAAGTTTTGGGGGTCAACGTGTGTAGATTTAACACCAGCGTGCATAAAATAATAAAGTTGGACTGGTAATAACTCTGCCCCTTTACAACAAACATGGATTACTGGACAGCGCTTCTATACATTCTAACCTGGAATACAAACTTGAATTGATATATTAAATAGCTATTGTAACTAGCTACATGATTCACGTCTTACACGCGGAACAGTTAGTGCTGCAGTATGATTTCGTTGCGGGCATTGTAACCAGATTCGTTCAGTTTTCGTTCACCGAAACATTTTTCTCTCATTGGCAAAATGTTTCGGTGAACCAAGTAAACCATAAGAAATTTATTTGGTCTACATTTCTTGAACAAAGACTAAGTAAATTTGAATAATTAATACTGTCTCATGAAAAAACATGGTGATCGAAAACCGAATGAACATTGCCGAGGACCAGTCATCGCCAACGCCCCGTTATTGCGCGGGAAACATGTTTATTTCTGGCTCTCGTTTAGAAGAGACATATACATATCAGAAAATGAATATTGATTAGTTTGGGGAAAATTGAAGAATACACAATGTAAACACTATACTTTGATAACATAGATCTAGCCTTTTACTGAAAATAACGTGGATCGAATGTTAGACAAGCAAAACCACAACAACCACGCGGATGATCAACATATAGTTTAGTCAGTGTTACGGTAATTTACCAAGTATGCTTCGGTCATTTCTGACTGAACATTCATTTTAAATAACGTACTTAGACTATGACAGTAACTAATAGCCCACAGTCAAATCGACCAGAAAGTATGTGAATACTTTGATTCCCCATTTTCGTGGTATACGTTTGATGCAACATTTCCCACTGACTGAAGTGAGCGAACTTTTCATAGCTTAAAAAATTGATAGTAAGTTGTAATGTTAAATTTATAAAAAAATATATTTCAGAAATAACAGGGAACAAAATTAATGACGATAAGAGTCACTGGCTTGTGAGCTGTGCATACGCTTACTAGATCGAAAACCGAACGTAATAGCGACAAATGTCCGCCTGACATGAACTCTGGTTAAGAACATACTGCTTGCCATTGATAGCTGAATAAAATTTTGTATCCAACATGAAATTAATATGGTGCAAACTCCCTTAGGTCTCCTTCACAACAACATACATAATACTTTCTGTTGGAAGCCTAACAACACCGAATCGTGTACGGCTGCTCAAAACCTCGCGATTTCTGAGTAGCACGATCGAGTGAATATCAAAATGTACATAAACATAACAACAACCGGGTAGTGACTGTAAAGTTAACTTACCGCAACCGAGGTCAGATCGATGATCCCGAGTTCCATTTGTTGCTGCACAATGACATTGTTGTACCGTCCTCAATAAACTTCAACTAAGATGGCGGGTGCGAAAATATGACGTGAACGTGTGACGTCATTCCGACGTCCTTTCCCGCGGTAACATTTATTTCTTCATGAACAACTTTTAAAAAAACATTTGAATAATTAATGCTTTTAAATAGTTGAGAGACTTGTTTTAAGATTGTGACTGTGTTTTGACGAAAATATTTTGGATAAATCAGTTTGAAACCTTATGAACATGTTTGGAAGATGTTATGTGTTAGCTGGGTTACATTGGCCCGCTGTCGGCCCAGCGCTGTTCAACGATGCCGATATTAGCCGACGGTGCCGACTATCAGCCGACGTCGGGCCGATGATGGCATGCTACCTGTGTATGCGACCCGAGGGATTGCCATAAACTCATCATCTTGGGTTCTAATCATCCCGATTATGCCCCCAGATTTGTTTGCAAACCATTCTCACTGTCTCGGAATATCCATTCCTCCACAGCTGTAAGTAGTTCTTAGAAACGAGAGCCGATCCATTGTCAAAATCAAAACAAGGTAATTTGGCCAAAACGTTTAACTTGACCTTCATGTATATCGATGATCTGATATTCTTCAATGGCGGTGGAATAGCGTAATGATCTAATTCCATGCCATTGATGTACAAACTTTAAGAATCAATAAACAAGAACAGCCAAACTGACTCACCTGTTTCACATTTGGATCTATGCATAGTCTGGTTTGTGTTTTAGGTCCAGGTCATCTATACACAAGACAGTGTGACAATAACAGAGTGACTTCTACTCCCAATGCATCTCCAGCCGTTGACGTCTACATTTCTCAACATTTGAAGTATAATCGAATATACTGTTTGTGGGAAGATTTCAAAAAAATGAAAAGTTCGTGGAAGTAAATGATGTTCTCTTTGAAGCTCAGTCCGGTTTCCAGCAGGGCTATTCTACCACGGATAATAGTTTGGTACTTCAGTCATTAGCACAAAAATATCTCAGAAAGCCTAAACACCGTTTTTACGCTGCATTTAGTGACTTTCGCAAGGCATTCGATTCGGTTGATAAAAATAAATTGCTTTATCAACTACTCCAAAATGGTATTCATGGAAAGCTTTATAACACTTTGGAAGGCATTACAATAACGTTTGTGCTTGCGTTAAGATTGGCGATTCTATCACCAATATGTTTGACACATCAAGTGGAGTTAGACAAGGCTGTATGCTAAGTCCTCTTTTGTTCATCTTCTATATAAACCAGCTAGCTGTTGATCTACAAAATGGCGATTCTAGAGGCATATTCGTGGATGATGGTGTTGAAATTATAAAATTACTTCTTTCTGCTGACGACAGTGCAATAGTTGCAGATTGTGTTGCGATCTGCAGAGTTAGTTGAATGCTTTAGAATTATTTTGCAATAAATTGGGATTAATTGTAAATATGGAAAAGTCTAACATCATTGGTTTTTTTCCAGAAAGCTTAAATCGGTTATTATTATAAATGAGGTATTATAAGGGCAATAAACTGAAAACTGTTGCGTATTATAAGTATTTAGGTGTGATCTGTCTGTGAAACTCTTGTAAACCAAGCATCAAAAGCTTGTATTCCTGTTTACCAGCTAATGAAATGTTATCCAGATCTTTCGCTGAAGGTTATTTTGTCCATATTTGATACTAAAATTGCTTCAATTACATGTTATGGCAGTGAGATATGGGGCTTTACTTTTCGTAAAAGTATACAAATAGTCCAGAGTAACTTCTTCAAACAATATTTTGGTTTAAGTAAAAGATCTTCATCAACGGCGGTTCTCGGTGAACTCGGGCGTTACCATTTTTCTGTACATTACTTTGCCGCAGTATAACATACTGGTGAAGGTTGATTCATATGGATTCGGCACGCAATCCTCATGCCTGTTATAACATGCTTAAAGCGCAGGGCGAAGCTAGCAGTGTAAACTGGGCTTCACATGTCAGAATGTTGTTATTTCAACTGGCTATTCATATGCTTAGATTTATCAAGAAAGTGGAAATGTATCGCAATTTATGACTTTGTTTAAACAGACACATATCAATTTAGATATGCAATCTCGGTATGGGAAAGTGGAGTCAAGAAAGCGCTGATATTGATAGAGATTTGACTAAAGCACTTGCAAAGTTTAGATGTCACATGATAAATATACAATACAATTAATAAATACACTGCTCATTCTGATTTATTATGTGAGCGCTGTAATTGAAGCTATTGAAGATGAGTTCCATTTTGTTATTGTTTGTCCTTTCTTTAAGGAAAGTCGAACGAAATTCATACCAAATGTTTTTCGTCATTATCCAACACAGCAAAAGTTTGTTCAGCTCATATCTTGCACAAATGTAACTGAATCAAAGGTTTAGCCATTTACTTGAAAAGAAACATGTATGTTTGTAGCTGATCTCCCACACCAAATGTACAATAATAAATTCCATATTTTTTAATATGTAAGAATTACTTCAATTACACACATGTTTATGATCTTGTTAAACAAAAAGGAGACACGCGGTATTCATGTATGAGTACGATCTCGAAGACGCCTCATAATGAACAAAATGAGTTTTCAAAATTCCAACGGTATACATTTTCGGGCCCAACACACTATCTGCAGTGAATGAGCAGTGAAACTGTTTGATACAATCTCGGTGACTTTCAGTTTCTCAAAACAAGCGCTAATTATAGACAAAACTCAGAAAATTATTATATTGCCATATAATGTTACAAAATTAATCTTAATAGTATAATACACCAGTCCCGCCTAAAGTGCAGTGGAAGGAATTTACCAAATTGTGCCAAACTCTTTCCTGTTAAAAGGCTTTAGTTTTGCATTCGAAAACAATTCTTAAATGCTATGAGATGATGATATTTCCGATCATATATAAACATAGCTACACAGTAATAGTTTCCCCAAGAAGTCTTTTTTTTTAATAACTCTTTCCCGTTGGGACAAGTAGTTTGGAATTGCTCTATGAGTAATTACGTTTTTATTAATCAGTGATTTCAGGCATCAAACTTACAATGCATAATCCAGACAAAATAGTTGTCTATTCGTCTGGATGTATGAATTGCTGAATTTTCTGATTTCTTATTAGTCAGATCATTCGTTATCAAACTGGCTGATTAAACCCATACCAATGTCCTTGTTCTGATTGTTTTTCCTCACCGAAAGTTTCATGTTTTCAAGGAATAAATATAAAAAACATTTAAATATATTTTGTCAGCGAAAACTGACTGACTGATTGAGTTTAGTTTTACGCCGCTTTTAGCAATTTTCCAGCAATATCACGGCGGAGGACACCAGAAATGGGCTTAACACATTGTGCCCATGTGGGGAATCGAACCCGGGCCTTCGGCGTGACGAGCCAACACTTTAACCACTAGGCTACCCCACCGCCCCGTCAGCGAAAACAAGCTTGATGACATGTTAATTTTAAATTAGGTTATCCTTATAAGTGTCAATATAAGGCTGAACAGGAGCCGAAACCGGGGCCGCCAAGTCCATTCTCTTTGCTAAATCCTGTACATCCCATCAGTAAAACAGTTCACTCATAACATATCGCTAGCACATCGCATTATGAAAGTAGAGCGAAAATAGTGAAAATAGGAGACGACAAAGACATACATTCAATTTTTATAGCATCGAAGATTTTGAAAGACTCTAAATGCGGTATGCACGTTATAGAGCACATTTCCTTTCTTGTGAGACAAAGGCGTAAAAAACTTATTCCATTATTGACAAAAGTCCAGGAGCATGATCTTAAGGCACAACTTCGTTTTGACAAGTTATATGTTGAAGACACTGTTTTCTCTTATGATGCGACAACAGAGGACGTAAGGCGGGCATCAAACGAAAAGCGAATGCACGTGAAATCATACGTCACGTGACCGAATAGCAGGGTGACCGGGCCCAGTGGTTACCTGTTGATGACTCAATCTCCGAGTCCAAATTTACTGCATGGAATGTTTGGACTAAGAAATAAACTCATTGATGACGATTTCATTAGATATTGTTTGCGTTTCGACATCATAGGATTTGTTAAAGTCTGGAACATAAACATTGATGATATTAATTCTGCTTATTCTGGGTATTTAATAGCGTTGTTGCTATATGTGTTCATATGTGTGCAAGCAAATATGTAAATCATGTTTAGAATAGTTTTGTTGATTGTATTTGCATCCCCTTTGATAAAAAGCTTTGTGGAACTTCACATAACATGTTATTTGGCTGTGTTTACATTCACCCAGTAAATTCATCTGTAAAGAGTGATTAAAAGTTGTTGAAAGGATTGGACTATTTGGAACACTGCTTATTGTCATGCTTATCTGACTGATATTTCGGAAACTCGGTGCATCATCATGGGTGATCTGAATGCGAGGACTGGGAACCTGAGAGACTATATTCTACGTGACGATGATAAACAAATCCCGATTCTTGAAAATATGGAATACAAGTCTGACAGTTTTCAAACACCTAGAAAAAGCAAAGATAACATTGTGAATTCTTATGGTAGAGATTTAATAGACTTCTGATGTTCGCTAAATATTCACATGATCTGTTTGATATAAATCATGACTTTCAGACTGATACCCTGTGTGAATCGGACCATCTGCCGATTGTATTTACCTTTCGAACGAAAACATCTCGTGACAAAGTTGACGTGAATGACAACGAAGAAATTCATTCATGTAGCCTCACACGAGAACTGTCATCTTATGGTATTCATGACTTCACAAGCGATGTTCTGAAGATTGTCTCCAAACTAACTTCCTGTATAGCTCGTAGTGCAGAACAGTGTGGTATGAAAGTCCATGGGGATTTGGTGGAGAGAGCGTCATGGTGTGGGGAACCATGTCCTACTAGGGTAGATGACAGCTAGTGGTTGTTCAAGGCAATCTTACAGTAAATCGCTACATCGAACAAATCCTGCGACCTCACCTCTTCCCACTTTTTTAACGCTAGACGGAACTGTTTCAACACAACAGCGTTCGACCCCACACCGCTCATGTAACAGGTGCCTATCTCGCCAGTGCAAACGTCAATGCCGTTCCCTGGCCTTCCAAATCGCCTGATCTGAGCCCGGGTGAGCATCTATGGGACGAGCTTGATCAACACGTCCGTAAACGTCACCATCGTCCTCAGACACTTGCAGAAATTGCCATCGCGTTGCAGGAGAAGTAGCGAAAAATTCCCCAAGCAAACACCCGAAGTCTTGTGCAATCCCTTCCAAGGCGGTGTCCAGCAGTGATGGCTGCAAGGGGTGGTGTCACCAGGTACTGACCTGAACGCCCCTTGTGTCCACACATGTGCAGTGAGTGAACTGAATTAATGGTGACAATGGCAACAATACATATGAATACATGACACTTTTATGGATAACAACTTCTTTTTATTCTTTACACGACGTTTCAGAGCTAATTCTTTCTCCTTCATCAGGTGAATACTGAGTCAGTACAAAGAGTGAATATATATAGAAAAACATGTTTACACAATGCAAGGGGGGAGAATGTACAAAGATAATTTTATAATTTCGAAGCCAATAAGATTACAAAGCCAATAAGATAGGATTAATGCATAAAGAAAACAATGTATTGTGTACACAAAACCAAGAGTGGGGTTGGAGTGATGTACAAGAATAACAACATAATAGGAAACCAATTGGATAGGATTAATGTACAAACATAAAAAAACCCGGATGAAGCCAAGAGATTTTAGTACAACAGAGTATTCACTCCGAAACACAATACATATATACATCCGTATGTCGAATGTCCTTCATCTATGTTCAAGCTTAATAGACTTATGTACACTTAAATACGTTTTTTGGCCTATGCATATCCTTTTTTGAATAGTGTAATATTCTTAGAATAACCCAGGAAGTGTGCTTTAGCGAGAAACGTAAAACAATAATTTCACGAATGGCATATTTTCCGTAATCACTCGTACTGAGTGGGTTGATCTATGTACCATCCGTAATGACATTAAAGACATTATTCAAGTAAAAGAAGAATACTGTCGCTGTTTTGCATCAATCCGCTTGTGGAAAATATTCAACTGACGTGAACAATATTGTTCTCTAAAAAGACTTTACATATCACATTGCGGACGTTACATTTATGTTCGAGTCCCACAGTGTACGTTATGTAGCACTGATAAAAGAAGAAAAGGTTGCAAAAAACATCACAGGTTTTTTTAACCAAAGCTTGTTTTGACAATCTTCTATTTAATATAGGGAACAGGAAACGCGGAATATCTGAGTGTCAAGTGTTTCATGTGTCGAAAATGCTAAACCTGTAACAACAACAGACATTGAATGTACACACGTAATGTTTGTTAGAGAAAAGTTACGAAAGGTAGGTCAACGAAAGCACGATTGCTTTCACGGTGTCGAAATGCCCGACCTGAAACCAATACCGGTGTTACGGCTTATTCCAGACTCCACATAGTCAGAATCAATGGGTATTGTTCTCTTTTGGTCCGGCAGTGGAGTGACCTGAGTTTTTAGAAGAAATGGCGAAACTAAAAACCGCTCGATACGTGGGCCCCGAGAACAGGATGTGCAGGGAATGTACATCGAGTGAGTAAGTGAATGAGTGAGTGAGTAATTAAATGTTGCTTCAGCAGTTGCATTAGCAGTATTGCAGCTATTCGCGGCTAGATAAACGAATATATAATAATGAGTGAGTTTTACTTTTACGCCGCACTCAACAACTCAACTACTGTAAATTTTCAAGTCTGGACCAGACAATCCAGTGATCGACATTATGAGCATCGATTTACGGGACCTGACGATCCCGTTAGTCGCCTTTGATGACAAGCATGGGTTACTGCGGATCAATTCTAACCCGTACCTTCACGGGTCGAATATATAACTAAAGCGATGACGAAGATCACTAAAGCGTCAGTCCATTATCATGTAAAAAACTGACATTCAAAAGATAGATACCCTACACCTCATCATACAATTTAATTCATTCAGATACGTTAATACTAAATGATTGGTAAGAGTATTGAAATGCTCAGCAATTGTGTGAACAGTGTAAAAACGTTGGCGAATGAGCGAAGTATTCACACATTCCAACTAAAGGTGCTTGACAGCAATAGTACTGTGGTAAGGAATACATTGAGGTGGATACTCTCCTTTCAATAAAAACGAACGAGTATAAAGTGATGTCCAATGCGACACCTTGATATCACCACATCATCTTGACGATTTAAACCAATATGGAATGATAGCCTATCAAGGGTTGTATGGCATGAAGCTTATATGATACTTGCTTGTTGAAACCTGTGCTGCCACATGTTTGTGACGTATTGCCAAATAACAGGTTTTAGCTCAGTTTATGGAAATATACTGCTTGATACTGACTTATCAAGAGCAGATTTAGCTGCAGAATCTGCCTTGAAATTTCCCGTAATACCAACGTGACTGGGTAGCCAACAAAACAGTATGTCAATATTCGCCACAGTGAGTGAGTTAATATTTAAAGTCACATCGGCAGTATTTCAGCCATATTGTGACAAAGAAGTTGTACATTTTTAAATGAATAAACATTTAGGTACATATTATACTTACCTGTCTGCAAAGGACAGTAAAACGTCTAGATTATAACAGAAGCAATTTGTAAACTAGTACTTAAATCTAACACATTCTAACTATTAATGACAATACTTTATAAAAACAGGCTATATACTGCCAACCGTTGAAGGTAGATCACCATACTAGGGACCATTGTATTTGCCACAGATAACTCCATATGCCATTTCAATATTTCTGATGATGATCAATATTCGATTGCCTACAGGAACGATAAGCTATCTGAAAATATAATGAATCTGCTTTCTGTCGAATGTTTAATAAGGTGCAAAGCTAATAGGATTGCCTTCGCCTCTACTGTGAAAATGGAACTTCCATCAGTTAACCGTTGTGATAAAGCGCCATCATAAATGGCAGCTGCAAATGTCTCCAATCTTTCATCCATCAGTGTATATACATATATGATTAGTATATTGCTGTTTTAGTTTCTTGGGAGGCTTGTTAATAAAGCAGCCCCAAACGTGTTCAAGATTCTCCTGAATAAACTTCTGGATAATCACCTGTTTATTACACATATACTATTTAGCAGCACTGTGCGACTTACTTGAAGCCCAGTCTGCCAGATCCCACAGCGTGAACCCAAATTACCCCTATACTACCAGTTCCTTCGACAGTTCCCTGCATGCATAGCAGCATAAAAAAATCAACATTCAGCAATAACTATCACATAGAAAAACCGACAGCACATTTTCCATGAACATAAGAAATCTATGCTCGAAGCATAAAGTTGGTTCTGAAATCTCGTGGTTTAACTAAACAGCATGAGCATACTACATACAGGGTAAATGCAGGATACACGATTTGACAAAGGTGCGGCTTGGAAACTTACCTTAATCGTGATATATAATAATCCAATACACATGATTGTGGGCTGAAGTACATCTGTCCAGAGGGCTGCTTTTATACCATCCGGAAATATTTCATATGTATTATTAATTGACTGTTTAACAGAGCAAATCAACGAAACCACAATGCCATTGTCATATTTGGGATTACACCTTTTTAGTTAAGTACAGATATCTAGCTTTTTTAGGGTTGAGTCCCATCTGTCCCAAAGTCAGTAATCCAACCCACACGGCCTTTGTGGCTTCCTCAAAATTGAAGTCTGGCATAGCTTTCGGCCATGGGAGCCCTGACAACTTTATCGTATCCGACGGGCACGCAAAGCAACGGTAGGCAATTTCTGACAGTAATTAATTTTCTTTGGAAGATATCCATAGAAAAACAAATCTTGGAACTGCCAATAATTCATCAAAAAATGTAGCGAAGATAATTGAATAACAACAATTCATTAAGTGTCCACAGTCAAACTCACCAGGGTTGTGTAGATGACGGCCACTTCGGCTGTTATCAGAGTAAATCCATACGCAGAAAAAAGTATTCACTGTGATGGAGAATAAATGATAAGGATTTATATATGTCTTAAGTAAGTATACATGTACTGGAATGTGTGAAAGTTCCTGAGAACATTTCTAATGGGAAAATGCTACACAAATGGGTTCTTCTCTGAATATATATATATATTGAGTCAAAACAGAAACTTCACATTCTTTCTTCAGGGCAGTATAAAAGAACAAGAGATGGTAAGATGGTTAAATTGTTATTATTTCATTGCTGAGATCTGTGTGATGTACTCGATACACTGACAGTGCCATAATCTGTTCCATTAGGCTACACCGCCGTTTCAAAACATGGGTATACAGAATGTCAAGTCACAAGAATAAAAATGGGAAATTTCTCAGTTCAATATCGTGTATGGCCGCCCCGCGCATTCACCACTGCCAAACACCGTCTCCTCATCGACTGCCTGATGCTTGTGAACATGTGGTTGGGGATTCTGCGCCATTGCTCTTACAAGGCAGCGCCAAGTTCCTGCAAATTCTGAGGTTGGTTCCTAAGACCACGAAGCCTTCTCCCAAGTGCATCCCAAACGTGCTCTATTGGATTAAGGTCAGGGGACCTCGACGGCCAGTCCATGACGTTGATTCCAGCGTTTTGAAGGAAATTTCGTGTCAACATCGCGGTATGCGGCCGAGCATTATCATGCTGGAACTGTAGACCTAAGCCATGAGCCGCCATGAAAGGAACGAGTTCAGGGGTGAGCACCTGGTCGCGGTAAGCAGCAGCTGTGAGGTTTCCACGGATGACGAGAAGTCGGGAACGGTTGTTCCCACAGAAAGCACCCCACACCATGCAACTTCCGCTCCCGAATCTGTCGACTTCCTGTATACAACATTGGGCATACCGTTCACGACGTCGTCTCCAGACTCTATGCCTGCCGTCCGCGAATCTGAGGGTAAACCTGGATTCGTCGCTAAAGACGACTCGATTCCAGTCTCTCTGGGTCCATCGGAGGTGACGTTGGGCCCACAGCAGACGTTGACTCTGATGAAACGGCGTCAATATTGGCCTACGATATGGACGTCGAGAATGGAGATTGGCAGCCCGCAACCAATTTCGAATGGTCTGTGAAGACAGTCGACCTCTAAACATCTCAGCCCTGGTTCGTGTAGCTGGCAGAAATCTCTCACGTAGGTGACGTAGGACGATTTGACGGTCTTCTACTCGTGACGTCACACGTGGACGACCCGACCTTAGGCGATCAGAAGTGGTGCCAGTTTGTTGTAGACGGCCTCGCAAGTCATACACAGTACGACGGCTGCATCCCATTGCTCTTGCGACGTCAATAGCTGATCTTCCCGTTTGCAACATGCCAACGGCACGTTCACGTTGCACATTTGACAATCGTGGCATTTCAAGTACCG